>NC_135660.1:53870236-54181651 GCF_964188315.1 Podarcis muralis
CCGTTTCTGATTCCTGTCTTAGTCCTAACCAATCAGGGTTTTTAGTGAATATTCTGGTCATAAATAGTGGGTTTTGGCAGAGTGGGAATGTTTCCCCAACACCACCACCCCAATTAGTTTGTGTGGCTATTCACTTTTTTCATGGTTGTGGCAGCTTGAGAATCATTTCCCCCTTGGCTTCAACTTCTTAATCATTCCTGAGTTGGTCACAACCAATCAGGGATCATTTAGTGAATGGGATGATGTCACAACAACACCTAACATGGACACTAGTTCCTGACTTAAATATATGTGTGATCCCAGCCAATCGTGGATCTTACAATGAACAGATTGATGTCATGACATTATAAGGCCAGACATATTTGACTATCTGATAATGTCAAGTGGAGCCGAAATGGAGCAATTTGAGAGTTAGAACAAGAGCAAGAGAGGGCAATGTCAATGAACAGTAATCATAAAAGACAAAGATGTTGAAAAGGAAAGGCCTTTTTAGGTACTTCTGGAAATGTTCTTGATAAAGTATGAGTATTTTTGGCCCAAGCCTAGTGGAAATTAGAAATAGCACACCGTTATTCTCTTATTTCCATGCAAACTATTTAGCTATAAAGATTTCATTTTTAAAATGTGAATGTTTATTGAAAACAAGCTGGCACATAAAGTGACCTTAATGATCTTGATTGGAATGGCCTTAATAGATCCTGGGACATCAATTGATCATCTTTAACCTTGCATAGAGAACTGATCAATTGGGTCATCCTTTAAATTAAACACCAGCAACAGTCCTGCGTGCTGCAACACTTCAATTCCACATTCTGGGTAGACATTTAACCACTAACCTCTAATAGGAAAAATAAAAGGACTTTCTGTGTGGACTTTATTAAACACAGCATCTGGCAAATAAGACATTCACATACAGATTTCATTTTGTAGCAAAATATTACTCCTAATTTTTAGCACATTTACAATAATTTTTTGTACCTTGGATTAAAGAGAATGCCCTCCTCTCCCCGTCATGCTAAAGTCACTCACTCTACTTTCAGCTTCAAACATTGTACCCTAGCTTATTCCATGCCATGGAATTTCGATTTATATTTGAGGGGCATTAACTTATTTTACATTGACACTTTTTATTGGAATATATGATTCAAGGCCACCCCAAAACCAATAAAATTTAGATACAGGTCCAAACTTTGCTTCAAAACCACTTTCTTGGATGTTCAGTCTTACCACTTCCTAACTACTTTAATAGCAACAAATATCCTGTTTCAACAGAAATATTGCAAGCTCTGTCTTGAATTACAAGTGCCAGCAAGAGTCAATGTTAAGGATAGATGATAGATAGATAGATAGATAGATAGATAGATAGATAGATAGATAGATGATAGATAGATAGAGCATGAGAGAAAATTGCTTAGCCAAGTTCATACAACGAGTTTATAACTTTTGGGAAATTTGAAGCCAGATCTATCTCACGCCCTAAATCACATTAGCTTCAAAGTATGAGAGAGACTGTGTGCACATTACCTTCAGCTCCAATGCACTCCTGCTGCTGGTGTTTGAGGCTAAGTACACATAATGTAACCTGTAGTTTTCTTGTTTGATGTTTTCCCCTCTCAGTGATAACTTCAGGACATACAGGAGGTTAGAGGAATGGGCAAAAAAATCAGGTAATATGCTTCAGCTAAAGCCTCTTCTCTGGTATGTAAAGGTAAAGGGACCCCTGACCATTAGGGGTCGCGGATGACTCTGGGGTTGCGGTACTCATCTTGCTTTATTGGCCTAGGGAGCTGGCGTACAGTTTCTAGGTCATGTGGCCAGCATGACTAAGCCGCTTCTGGTGAACCAGAGCTGCGCACAGAAACGCCGTTTACCTTCCCACCGGAGCAGTACCTATTTATCTACTTGCATTTTGACGTGCTTTCGAACTGCTAGGTGGGCAGGAGCAGGGACCGAGCAACAGGAGCTTACCCCGTCGTGGGGATTCGAGCGGCCAACCTTCTGATCGGCAAGCCCTTGGCTCTGTGGTTTAGACCACAGCACCACCTGAGTCCCTTCTCTGGAATGTACAGCAAAGTAAAAATGCAAACAACCTCTGCATTTTAATTGCATTTTAAAATATAAACAACCACTGCATTTTAAGCCACTAATGTGTTTTAAGCCAAAAATCAGTACATAAGGCTGATATATTTGAAGCTTAAGCTTTAATAAGGGGAGTTCTGAGACTGTGATCAAAAACTTAGGCGACAGGCGAGTGGAGACAGCACACAGCATATTCTGTTTTTACGACCTCCTATTTTATAAAGACACCTCCTGATTCTGGTATCTGTCTGACAATTTAAGTGCTTGCTGGTGTGAAAGTCCTTATACGTTTGAGTTTCAGCCACTCTTTTCATAGGGTCATATTTAATCTGTTTGTGATACAGTTCCTACATAACTTAGGGCAGTGCTCATATTCGTGTGATGGAAAAGTGGGGGCACCACCTCTCCTCTAGCATACAAAGGATGCAGTGCAAGAGCTGAGCCCTCCATCCAACACCCAGTCATGCAGAGCAGTTCCGTTGGGCAGATAAATGTAGGTTGGCAGGAGGAAATCTATGCAAGCAGGGATTCCATGCAACTGCCTATTACATCATCTGGGTGAGGAACGGATGGAAGGGTTGCCCCCATTGTTCCACTGGCCTCTCCTACATAATTCAGCTGGGCATCTGGGTATTTTTGACATGGTGATTATTATTCCAAATGTTCAGGCAGGTGTTGAGATTTCAGTTTATCCCATCCAGACCAAAACTGAATATTGGCTTTTTCTGGCTGGTATGTTTCTTACACCAAACCCAGAGGTTGGAAATATTTCCATCCTATGCTAAAGCCGTTCCCAACAATAGGTTTTGCTAAGCTGTTATATGATCCTGTGTTTGGATATAAAGCGTAACAGGCATCACGCACTTGGACAAGTCACTAGTATCTGAGAGTGTTGGACCAGCGTGTGGCCACAGTCTTGCCTCTGAACTTGTATCAAACCAATGGCCTGGCAATTTATTGGTATATGGAAGCATGTTGCCTTGATTGAGTTGGGATACCTCACCACCATTTACGGCCATAAGTGGAAAGAGAATGGAAAAATGTCTGCTCTTAGGCTGCGCCTCACAGGATCAATGGTGTTAATTTGCATTTTGGTTATTTTCCAGGCTGGGAAAGCAACTTTTGCCCAGCTTAGTACTTTTTAAAGTTATGATTAAATGCACAACCGTCTTTCTCATTTCCTGCTCCCAGTTGATGTGGAGGAATACTGCTCACTGCTCAACAACTTCTTCCTTGTCTGTTAGAGCAAAGGCAAAACTTATTGTGGGGAGGTGGTTTCATTAAGATTAAAATGCTGTGCGATTCTTTCCTAATGAAATCCCCAGTCAACTGTCTATTTTTAACACATATTAGTGCTGTGCTCGAGGGAAATCAAAAGCAACTATAGAATAAAGATAATGACTTACAGCATAGTTGTAGATGTATTTATTTCTGTAGATGCCCAGTTTCCCTAAAGAATACGTTGGGGAAATATTATCAGCTCATTATTACAGAACAGTCAAGTACTCAGGAAAATGTTCCATATCTTTGAATTGTGCAATACTTCAGAGGAAGAATGACCCAACAGTAAGAAATAATAATTTATTGAATGACAAGTAAATCAAAATGTAGATGCTAATAGAAAATGAAGTAGGATCTGTGATCTTCTGCTTTTCAGGTGCATATATTTCCTTTGTCAACTTTCCCTCCTACTAATTGCTTTTCCCCTGGTGACCCTTTGTCGTGATAGAGCAGTAGGGATAGAGGAGAAATTCAATTCAAAATCTCACTTTCCAAATCAATATGCAAACCAAAACACAGCTATCCTCCCAAATTTGCACTTAACCAGATTTAGCAATGCAGTTCTCCAACCAAACGGTATTTACAAAAATTCACATATTAGGTAAAGTATGTGCTTAAAAATGAAGCTATAAGTGAAAATATACCAAAATGCACCATATTAGGGAATTGCTTTCGTGTGCGTGTGCGTGTGTGAAAACTACATATAAAAATGTGTTTATTAGCAGAAATTTGCACTAAAATGTTGATTAATTTTCATGAGGATTCTTTTTTAAACAAACTGCTGCACAATGCAGAGAACTGAGTTTAACTTTGGAAAAGTGAGAAACCAAAAGAAGTGAAATTGACAAAAGGTTCCAGTTCAATTCAAGAAGATTGGCTGTAGCAGAATCCCCTGGGAGACGGGGTGGTGGTGGTGCATAGATAAAATAATGAGCTCCTTTGATGCAAATGACATGTTGCACATTCCCCTAGCTGTCATTTTGCAGCTGTTTGCTGGTCATTTGGTTTCCCAGATCAAGGTCTGCTTCTGATTGTGTAGATCAGGCTTGAGCTCTATGTCAATGCTGAATTCAAGAGTTCTGTACATATTGCTACAAATAAGAGGGCAACTTAAAAATAAATTACACTGAGGACAAATGGGTGAAACCAACCAAAAATGGTTCCAGTGGTTTATCATAAACCATCCATTATGAATATGAAACATAAAGCTACCCAATTTACATAAAAGAAGAAACATTTGGTCAAACAGTGAAGTTCCATGAGTGTGTGGTCAGCTACAGATGTAAATTTATGGTTCACTGTGACATGCATGAGCCTTTGGGCTCACATGTTCCCATTTCCCCTCTCATCTTTTGGCATGGACATGAGTTTTCACTTCTATTTCGAACTAACTGCCATTTCTACAATCTAACAAACTATGATTAGTCTTAATAATGGTTGAGGGAAACGAACCATCTTCAAACCATGGTTTACAATCCTGGCTTGTTTGCCTAAACCATCGGTAGTGTTAACCATGGCTCTCAGTTCAGACCAATCAGCTGTTCTTAGCTGATAATAGAAGTAAAGGTTTCTGATTCATGGCTACTCAAGAGAAGTAAAGGGAAACTCGTGAGCCTAAGGCTTGCCCAAGATTGCTTCTACAGCGCTGGATCAGCATTACATCCAAATGTAGCCTATGTGTTCACATGCATGCTGTTTTGTGTTGGTTAATTTGTGATGTTGGTCAACTCCAGAGATAAGAGATTGCCCCCCTCCCCCCCCAAAAAAAATAGTAAAAAGCACATCAGGATGCTTCCATGACCAATGTGTGTATACTGAATTTATGGAGCAGGAAAGAGAATTGTGGTGGCTGGCAGTACCTCTGACATCCACACAATCATCAGCTGTTTGGCACAGAACCTGACTGTGTGCAGCATGTGCAAATGCTATGTGCAGAACAGAAAACAGACGGACCTTGCCCCCTCTTCCATGTGTTCATAGATATATCTATGTTGGTGCCATGAAGAAAGCTGTTGTCATGTGTGAAGAACACATATCTGTGTGTCTCATCAGTGGCATGACACTGACATGATTTGATTTGATTTGATTTGATAGTGGTCTGTGTGCATGATCATGTATATGTGTTAGCCATGATTTTTACTGTCTGGAAATTAAAGGAAGAGGAAAACTCCTTTAGAGTTAAAGCTTACATTGTGATTTCTCTCCATCAGGCCAGAAACTAATATATTAATAATAAAGGGCTAGTATTCTCGTGTACTAAAATCAGTGCATGCTTCTCTCTATACCATTATATGTGGGAATCGGGAAATTGTGACATGAGAATTAAACAGCAACTCTAAGAAACTGTGAAGCTCAGAAATAGCTAACTAAACAGAGCTCCACATATTTGTAGCATGTATATTTATTGTAGCTGATAATGCGTAAGCTCTAATAGTACTTGGTGTTGGAAACAGATAAGTGAATGGATGGTTTATATTACTAGCTATTCAGACGGCCTCCCTACTGTTCAAAACACCAGAGAAAGCACTTTTCAGTAGAATTATGGCTTTGTATTCAGCCAGTGACCATGCATTATATATCTGCTTATGTGTCAGGAAAGTCCAAGTAGGAGCCACATTGACTTCCTTGTAGTGAACATTAGAGGCACTTCACGGCGGGGTTCCACCAATTACGATGACTGCTTTTCCCTCCAAGCATACAACAAGAAGGCTCAAATTTGCTATGTGAAACATACAAAGTGGAATAACTGAACAGATGTCTTAGTAAAGCATCTAGAAGTGACAGGAGGGCATTAGCTGCCTGGGGCCAAGGGGAAAAAATTGTCAAAACACAGCCCAGACAAAATAAATACTTAGCAAATGATGTTTCTTTGGCAGGTCATCAGTGAATGCTGGTCAAATGAAAATAGTGATGTGCCCAACCAGCTTTGAGCGCACTTATTTTAGGCAACTGCAAGAAGGGAAACACTGGGGGCTTTCATGCTGAGATGACGGGTTTGCTTGCACCTCTGCCATGTTAAATGCCAATTATTTTGCTCTTGTATAGGTGCACGCCCAAAAGGTCACTTCAGGCAAGATGTATGCATGTTATTAAAAAGCCACTGCACTCTTGTTTGTTGTTGATCTGGCACCATTGCCCATTGTATCTCAAGTAGCTCTCTGAACATCTAGAGCAGTGGCTAAAAGAATGAACTATAAGTCAGAAAACAGGACCAGCCCTACCGTAATGAGGCGTCTACCTCAGGCAGCTAGCTTGGGGTGTTGTGAAAGGGCAGCAAATTGTTAGTTACCGTATTTTTAGTTTCTTATTGTTGTCTTTTTGCTTCCACAGAGGGGAAGAGGCACCACAGGAATTTTCTGTCTTAGGTGCCCAAGGGTTCAGCTTAGAGACCATGTACCTTGAGGCGGACCTGGGAAATTGTGGCATAAATAGAATAATTATAATTTATAATATAATAATATAATATATAATAACTGGGGTAGGGAGTGCCATTTGGTCTGTGCCTCAAACAACAGCAACATGTGTTGAGATGGCCCTTCAAATCTCACACCTGCCACAAACCCCATTGGTAGACTTAGGCAAACCATTGTCCATCCTCTCTCTGGATTAGAGCGGGATATTAATAAAATATAGATTATAAGGTTGTTGTTAAGGATGACAAGACCATGCATGTTAAGTGCTTGAGAGGCTATTCTTTCTTTAGACACACACACACAAATATGCCACCTGTTATGCAGGCATATCAAAGCTGTGTATGAGAAAATATATGGTATTCAACTAAGTATTACTCAGAGTAGACTAATTGAACTTAATGACTATGAGTTAAGTTAGGTCCATTAATTTCAATAGGTCTACTGTGAGCAAAACATTGCTGAATACCACCCAGCATGAATATACTAACGATGTAATACTGTAAAATCAGGCACACAGTAAGAATATAAGATTATCTTAACAGCTGGCATCAATAGCCAGAAAAAGCCACGGTATACCAAAATGTTTGCAGCATGTGCTGGAATTGCATCACTGTTGGTTCATACCTTGTATCTAGGGGGAAACTATTCCGTAGAGCAGGTGCCACCACAGAGAAGGCCTTCCCACTGGTTAATGCCAGATGGATGCCTGCAGACTGTACAGCTCACCAGAATGGCCTCTGTAGATGATATTTACTGATGGGCAGATCTGTATGGGAAAAGGTGTTTTCTTAGATAACCTTGCCACAACTTGCTTAGGGACTTAGAAGCTAATACAGAACCTTACACTTGGCTCAGAGCAAATTGGCAGCCAGTTCTTGTTTTTCGTGTCGTCATTTGTATGTTTGGTGCGAAGCAAAGCACCATGTATTCAAATAAAGGTAGCATTCAATGTGGGATAGATGGATCAATCAATCAATCAATGTTTATTATTATGGCAAATAGCCAGCATTAATATGGGATGGATGAAATAGCTCCAGTTTGTTTCAGTAGAATGATGAAAGCTTCATAGTAAAGATACCAACACATGGTTTCTTAAAAATAAGAACAAAAAAACTTTTCTCTGTATTTCAAGGGCATTTTACGTATAGTCCATTTTGCACAAATGGAACACCACTTTTATGCATGCCATACGCCCCCCCCCCCCCGAGTCCTCTTACTGAGTGGTTCTTGCCACTGTCTGAAAACTTGTTTCTCTAATATGAAACCATTTGGAAGTAACAAAATCAATTAGACCCTTTTTTGAGCTGCTGCAAAAATATTCAATGTTCAATTTTGATGTTGTATTTTTAGGATTATAGTCAATCATATTTTATATGTGACCACAGTACTTGCTGCAGAGTTATTGTATCCCACACTGACATCCTTCTGATGAGGGTTAGTCAACAACTCCAATAAAGAATCATGTATTACCAGAAATGACTAGGAAGTTCAGTTGGATAAACTTTGGCACAGTAATTACATATCAAAGCTGCCTAAAATTGAGTAGAATGTTTGTGATGAAGTTTGAAATTTGGCTGGAGATTCCAAGGCTGTTGGACAGAATGTCTGGCTAGAGATACAGTGGCAAATATGCATTAGTTTGCGGCGAGGAATTCCAATGGGTTTTGGATACACGTTGCAGTGGGATGGTGCGAAATAGAGCTTCCAGAGGCAGAAGGTTCTGCCAGAGGGGTGTTTATTGTGGGACTGGTGCTCTTTACACATGCGAGCTTTCTTGCAACACCCACATTGTTATCTAAATGCCAGACTGTATCACATACACACTAGATTAATCTGGATTGACCCTTCCCAGTAAATTATAAAAATCTGTTGCCCATTACCCATTTTTGGTATCTCAGTGATCTGTTTACACTATTGACTACACTATTGAACCCTCTGTCTAGAAGCAACCAAAAAGTTATTCTGGATTGCCTCCAGAAGTGTACATTTTTTTAACCAAAAAGCAACAGCCCTTAAATATGGTTTTTTAGGCTTCACGTTCTTACTTCCTTGTTCTTTTTATGTTCACATAATAGAGCAAAGTTAGCATTAGCTGGAGCCAGGACACTCACAATGTTTCTATTTTTGTTGCAGCTATACTGCGTTCTTTTCATTTGTTTAATCAATTCATTGTGTTCTAACGTTCAGCGTTACTATACTTTTTCATCTTATGACCACAGCTAGATAGATAGATACATAGATAGATAGATAGTAAGTGTGTGTGTGTGTGAGAGAGAGAGAGAGAGAGAGACAATCACATCTGTTTATACTAATATAAGAGGTGAGGATAGATTGAACTCCTGAAACCATTTATTCAAAAGGTTCCCGATACACCTAGATTTAAAACTATTACTTCCAAATTAGGCAATTTTGGTTACAGTGGCCTTCAAATGTAATACTTGTCTTTGAGAGCTCTGTCACTAAAATTACCTAACTTGTCAACAAAAGTATTTTTTCTTCATGTTTCACACAGGAAGTATCAGTGAGGTTCTTTAAACCTTCACTTAGCGATAGGCAGATATGTTCTTTTTGGTTTCCCTCAGTTCATCATTTTTCCAGTATTAAATACAGTTCTCCACATTTCCATGTCTGTTTACAAACTGTGATTTATGTACACTTTAACTCAGTATAGGTATTTTTTACACACATTACTTGGCTGGAGAAATACACTGCAAAATTCAGAGAAGTGTGTACGGTATTTCAAAAGCTGGCTGTGTTTTGCTTCGCGTATTGTTTGGGAAAGTGCAGATTAGGGAGGGTTGCCTTTAAATGCCAACGACATTGAAATAAATGATGAGGTCCAAGGCTTTGGGCAGAGTTCAAAAGGCAGGTGTGCAGTGCCGCCCTCCCTAGGGCTTTTTCCCCTGTTAAGATAAATGCAGCTTCAATTCACAAACTCCCTCCTCTTACAAAAGGCCTCTCCCAGCCCCTGTGACTGTTGCCCCCTGCAATGTGTGGCTTGTGGATTTCAGCATTTGCTATCACACTCTTCACCTTTTAATTAAACTGCGCTCAATGAGAGAAAGAGGGAGAAATAAAAGGAGTTCTATTTGTCGCAGGAAATTTTACAGCACTGACAAAGGGATGGCCAGTGGCAGGCAGCCAAGGAGGAAACTCAATCTTGGTCAGTTTTTATTAAAGTAACTTTACACTGTTGACATTTGCCTTTGTCCTTATAAAACTCCCCAAACGCTTGCAAGGATAAAGGAGGCAGTTAAGCTAAGCATGGGAGTTGTTGGGGAGGAGGAGTTGGGCTTTTCTGCTTCTTAAAAAAGTCGGCTGCATAAGCAGCCGCAAGTCAGAACTACAACAGCATTGTATTAACTGCTCCTAGTGAGCAATAAATTTAAACTAACTTGAAGGTCATAACCAGAAAATGCTGGAGCTGAGGCCGTAACGTCCGTGACACAGCTTCAGACAAAGAATGCTTCAGGTTACCATATGAAAGACTGACCTTCTCTCATAATATTGAGTTTGCTGGGTATGTTCACAGGCTACCTCCTAGTGTTTTATGGATTATTATTTTGAGGGACCAATCAGCCTGAAAATGTCTCAGACAGCCTGGCAGAAAACACAAAAACAGGAGGGAAAAGAATGAAATTGCAGGCATAATGACTGTAACGCAAATTCATTTGGCTCGTCTTGGTTTCCAAGCAAACGCGTGCAGCATAGTGCATATTCTCTCTCTCGTTCTTTCTTCTTTTTCTTTTTTAATAACACATGATGTGCCGTGGAACTAATTCTGGAATCTTGTATAACCCGAATATAATTTCAGTCCTGCATTAGAATTGTTAAATCTCAACAGAAACACACACACACACACACACAGAGAGAGAGAGAGAGAGAGAGAGAGAGAGAGAGAGAGAGAGAGAAGCCATGAAACCTAATGAAGCAACTTATTTCAGACATTCAGACTCAGCTTTCACGCCACATTTGGAATCACATTAATAAAACTCTAAGCACTTGGGTGCTCCTTTGGAAAGCATAGAGGGGCTTTTAACGGAAAGCTGGAACCCCCCACTGTTTGCGATGACAGACAAACATTAATGTGGAAGATCATTTCCAATATGGTTAGCCTGAACAGCTCCATATGGATCATGCTGAACTCATTTCCCCCCAAAAAAACAACTCTTGAGTTTTAATCTCCACAACATTTCTGATGGTGTTCTTCATTGAACACATTTTCCTTCCTACGTCCCTTTCAAAAAATTCCAGTGGAGAGCTTCTGAAGCGACATAACCTTGACGTACTAGCTAGCCAAGATGACCATTGGTTTGGGTATCTGTTGGGTGTGTGTGTGTGTGTGTGTGTGTGTGTGTGTGTGTGTGTTTGCACTAAGCCATCCATCTCTCCAACCATGTGAATGTCTCTCACTTGTATCAGCCTTAATTTTAGGATGTATGGGGAACCAAGCCAACTCACACTCAAATCCAGTTTGTGAGATTCCTCTGAGCCTTATCAAACCTCAACATCATGTCAAGGATGCACCACTGAGGAACTGTAGTCCATGCTCATATATTTCCTGAATGAACCCAAGTCCTTGCATTATGCATTTGTTATTTTACTGCCTGTTCACCCAGTTGGGTTAGAACATTTTGGTGCTCCTCAGAAGCCCTTTTTGTTTTCACCACATTGAACAATCACCTGCAACCTTGGCTACCTCAGTGTTCACCTTTAATTCTAGGTCATTTCTGAACAAGTCAGAAAGCACTGGTCTCAATACTGATCATTGGGAGAGACTCTACTGTCTACATCCCTCCGTTAGGAGAATTGCCAATTTATCTCTTTGCTTTGCCTCCAGTTCCTTAACTAGTTACTGATCAATAAGAGGACCTCTCCTCTTATTTCAAGAGTGCTCAAGAGACTCCGGTGAGCTACTTTGTCAAAAGGCTTTACATAATGTCAGCTGGATCACCTGTGACAATCTTCAAGAACTCTATGCGGTTAGTGAGACAGGACTTACCCTTGCAGAAACCATGTTGGTCTTGTTCAGCAAGCATTGATTTCAATATGCTTGGTAATTCTATCTTGTCAAGCAAAGTGGATTAGAGTGGTTGTAAGTAGTTGCATACCTGAGATCAATGATAGCACTGAGGCAATGAGAGGAGGATGGGGTGTAGAATCAGAAGTGGCAGAATCAATGCTGCATTGAAGATTTGAACAGTTCCAGTTTTGGGAAGAAGAAGAGGAAGAAGAAGAAGTGCTGATATTAATATATTGGTAAATGTGCTCTGGGTGGCAGCACAAAATGGCTGCCATGGGCACACACACACAAAATGAGGTGACAATATTCCATACTGGTGAGTATTGTCACAAGGTGTATTGGAGTACTCAACAGTATGGAGTACTGGATAGAAGCATAAAATGGGGTGCATGGGATTTATAAGGTTTTGCTTCATTTCAAATAAAGTAATGTTCCACAATACAAGACCTGAAACTTTCCTGTGGACTTATACAAAGTTGTGGTTGTTGCGGGGGTAGGGGGGATGGTGGGCAGGGAGAGCAAAAATAAGCCATCTTGTAACCTCTATTTCACATTGTCAGTAGGCTTGATAAATTCTGTATGAGGAAAACACACTTTGGACATTTCAGTAGCATTTCTGGATTCTGATGCCAGATAATATTGGATAATAAACGTCTTATTATGATGTTTGCTGAGTTCCCATTGGTTCCATGCTTGCTTCGTTGAGCAGTGAATGCATGCATCTTGTGGGATAATAGGATGCCATATAATGCTTATTAATATAATACTATCTCTTTGTATTATATTCAGTAATCTGTTCTTTATTTTGTTTTTATATGGTGCATAATCCTATTACGACAAAAGCTGAAGCAATAAAGCTGGAACAAGTTCCGAAAGCTCTAAATATTGTTGCTTTTTCCATGTCTGGAGTTGTAACTTTCCACACAATAAAAGAATGAAAAATGCAGGAATGTGTAGTTATACAAACCTCAAAGATGCACAGTCAGGGGAAAAATATGCTTTATTTTCATCTAAATGCTGAATGTTGCTTTCTGCATCATCAACAACAAAGTGTTTGTTTTTCAGCTCAATGTAGTAAACATTTTTTAAAAAATAACTATATAAAATTATCTCTTCCCTTATTTTTTAAAAGCTATATTTATAGTCACCAATTGTCAGTTTTAAACTGAAAAACTCTTTTTGGCATCCTGTCTTTTAAAATGTTGGTTCTATTTCTATACAGTCAAGAGCATCTATTTTCCATTTGCTGAAGAGTAGTTCTGAAATTAAAACAATGCACAAAGTCTGATTGCCCTTTAAAGCAAAAGGGGGGGGGGTAGAAAAAGAAATTTATTCCCAACCCCACAGAACTTTGCTCTGGGCTGTCTCTAAATTAAAAAAGAAAAGAAAAGAAAAGAAAAGAAAAGAGAGCCATTCAAGTTGCAAAACACAGAAAACAAAAAGCAGAGCAATAGTAAATATTCAGGGTGGAATTTCACGCAGTGCTAAGAAGAGAGTTCCATCAGCCTAAGCATTACTACTTGCCGGGGGGGAACAGTCTTCTCTTTCCTTCCCCTGTGCACTCCAAAGTGGATTTGGGGGAGGTGAAGGGGTTCAGGTAAAACGTAAAGGTAAAGGACCCCTGGACGGTTAAGTCCAGTTAAAGGCGACTATGGGGTTGCAGCGCTCATCTCACTTTCAGGTTGAGGGAGCCGGCGTTTGTCCACAGGCAGCTTTCCAGGTCATGTGGCCAGCATGACTAAACTGCTTCTGGTGCAACAAAACACCGTGACGGAAACCAGAGCGCACGGAAATGCCGATTACCATATTTTTCGCTCCATAAGATGCACTTTTCCCTCTTAAAATCTAAGGGGAAATGTCTGTGCGTCTTATGGAGCGAATGTGTGGTCCCTGGGGCTGGGGGTGGAGCTTCCCCCGCCAGCCCTGACAAGCTCTGGGAGCAGTGGGAAAGCTGCGCTGCTGTTTGCTGTCAGTGACGGGCTGCCCTTCTCACTCCTCGTGTAAAAGTCCCCAAGAGCCACACACACACTCCACGCAGCTCTTTAAAGGGAGTGCTGAGCAGAGCCTGGGATGCATACAGGCTCTGCTCAGCGCTCCCTTTAAATAATTTTTTTTTCTTGAATTCCCCCCCCCAAAAAAAGTAGGTGCGCCTTATGGTTAGGTGCGCCTTATGGAGCGAAAAATACAGTACCTTCCCACCGCCACAGTACCTATTTATCTACTTGCACTGGCGTGCTTTCAAACTGCTAGGTTGGCAGGAGCTGGGAATGAGCAACAGGAGCTCACCCGGTCGTGGGGATTTGAACCGCCAACCTTCCGATCAGCAAGCCCAAGAGGCTCAGTGGTTTAGACCACAGCGCCACCCGCGTCCCTGCAGAAGTTAAAAGGAGGGTGGAGAGGTGGAAATCTAGGGGTGAAAAGGTAGGTGTGTCAACATAAGATAAAAAGTGGGGTGCAGTTTGAACATGAGGAAGCAGATTGTATTGATTTTAATCAGTGAGCATTTATGGGCTCTTTTAATTCATGTGCACTAGATGATCACGGAGTGAAAATCATCAGGAGTTAGTGAAGAGCATAGTCATGTTTGGGCATGGGGGGGGGCAAGACAAAAGAGACCATTTGGTGACAGTCAACAAAAAACCCTGTAGATAACAACAATATGGCAGTGGAAGGCTGGATGGCGTTTCTTGGTGCTTAAAAATATATTCTTTTTCTCAACAAAACACTTGGTAATTAGACAACCATGACCTCTGGAATAGCTATCATTTGTAGGAACAAAGGAGGCACCAAGCTGCTTAGCCATTCCATGCAATTAATCAAAGTGTTCCCCACCTAAACATGAGGGACACACATTTGCCTTGCATTTAGTTTAACTTTTGTCTCCCACTGTCCTTGGGCTAATCTTTGTGATTGTTGTTTTTGTGCTGGTTCCTTGTAGTCTCCAAGTTTAGCGTTTTTAATTCATCCGTGCTGAATCTGAGAAGTTGCACCTGGGCACTTCTATGCATGAATATCCCTGTAAATTTGATAACATCATCCATTAGGAAATGCAACTTGACAAGAGTTTATTAGAGAAATGCTACTTCACACACTTTAATATGGCACCCTCTATATAAGGGTGGAGAAAATGAATGCTGGCATACTCCACCACAACGACACAATACAGTGGTACCTTGGGTTACATACGCTTCAGGTGACAGATGCTTCAGGTTACAGACTCCGCTAACCCAGAAATAGTGCTTCAGGATAAGAACTTTGCTTCAGGATGAGAACAGAAATTGTGCTCCGGCAGCGCAGCAGCAGCAGCAGGAAGCCCCATTAGTTAAAGTGGTGCTTCAGGTTAAGAACAGTTTCAGGTTAAGTACGGACCTCCGGAACGAATTAAGTACTTAACCTGAGGTACCACTGTACATTGTGGCATGGCTCCAAGCATAGCCTTACCCACTTATTTTTTAACCGCTGTGACACATCTAAGCTGTAAATGTGGTGGGACCATGCAACCATTCATGCTTTCCCACAATAGCTACATAGAGGCTCTTTATGTAAAGCAGTGGTGGCATGAAATAGAGGAGATAGTGCCAGGATTATGGATGAGCTAAGATTAGCTTCCACCAAAACTAATTTGCTGATGAAATTAACACGGCTGGCATCCTGAAAACGCCCCCCGCAATATTCACGGAACCTATGGGGGAGAATGGGATTGTGTCCACTAGTCATGCTCCTAGTGACAAATGTGCACACATAGAAATTCAAATGGAGAGGTCGTTTTGGCCAGTTAGGGTCCCTTGTTAGCACTTATCTATGGATAATGCCTCTTCAGACCAAACTGGGTCTGTGTGTTTTGCC
This sequence comes from Podarcis muralis, assembly GCF_964188315.1. NCBI lineage: Eukaryota > Metazoa > Chordata > Lepidosauria > Squamata > Lacertidae > Podarcis > Podarcis muralis. Next base: position 53,885,879 of record NC_135660.1, read on the forward strand.
ACTAGGAATGTAGTCAGCAACTGCATTTGTGTCCAGGGGTGCGGCCAAGGAGTGTGATTCCATTTCCCTCACGCAGCTGGTGACTGCATTCGAAGAAGCTCAGTGGTTTCATGAATAGGTTCACAGGTGCAATCACATTTAAAAACACACAAACATTAATATACACACAATTATAGAAGAGGTGCACAAGGGAGAAAAGTCAAAAACTGGGCTTCAATTAAATAGGAAGGGAATGGAGACAGATACAGTACTCAAAGAATGTGAAAAGAGGACGTATACACAGTAATATAATTGGTTTTTTTCATCATGAGTTTTTGGGTCTGGAAACACCCAAACCACAGTCCCGATGTGGTAAATCAAGAGATATTTACTTGGCATTACTCTTCTATCTTGTAATCATTGTATGATAAGCAGTGTGACCACAGTTTCATTCTAAGGGAAAATGGCACAAACTAGAGAAATTTCACACTTTTAATCTTGAACTCTCTTTTTTACTTTGTCGGAAATGCGTAAATGCACACATGCTCCACAGTTGGGAAGCCCTGCCTGGCAGACAGCAATGGCTTTTTTATCGGGCTTGACCACATGGCCAGTTTCAGTGCCAAAGTATATACATTTCCAGAGCACTGCTTGGAGAACAATACAAAAGTTGGTTGTCCCTGTTCCAAATGTCCATATACTGCAGTCAGTGTCAGCTCATTTTTCCTTCTCAGATTGTGTGTATTATTCTGTTCTGCTTCCCCAGCATTTTTCTTTGTTTTCTAAGTGTTGAACATTGCCATGAAGGTTGGCTTATCTGCAGCATGTGAGGCATGGACACCATTCCTGAAATGGTTGTGGCCCTCCTCAGTACTTTTTCTTGAGTCCATTTTAATTGTCCACCCTGGGTCAAATGGTCTCACTGTGTTGCCCTTATCTACGGTTTGGCAATAGCAAGCTTTAGATATGGCTCATTACAGTTATTAGCAACGGCTGTGCTTCCTAAAGTGTTAACAACCTTTGGCTTCCCCTCCTGATGGTTCGCAGACTAGCAGGTCATTAACCACTGGAAATGACCATGTTTCTAAAAATTATATTCTAAGCTTTGGAATCCACACAGATTGTACAAACAACGGGTCCTTTGTCATTTTTCTAAAAAATAAGATGGACTCTCTCTCTCTTTTAACACAAGGCAGCCCTTTAATCCCTAAACATTTCAGTTTATATCCAACTCAGTTGTACTCAGTTATACTACTTCAACAGTCATGGCTTCCCCCTAATGAATCCTGGGAAATGTTGTTTGTTATGGGTGCTAAGAGTAATTAGATACCTAGTTCCTTCACTGTTAAAGTTCTGAGAGTGGTTTAACAATCAGTCCCTCTTCTGAGGGAACTTTGGGGATTCTAACTCTTTTTGGGGGCGGGGATAGAGATCTCCCAAATACTCTCAGCACACTTAACAAATGACAGCTCCCAGGATTCTTTGTGGCATAAATAGTGCTTTAAATGTATGTTGTTGCTGTAGCCCCGGACACCCAAATCCACTGGAAGCACTACCAGCTCTGCTAGGTAAGCCCATTAGGGCCCACAGATAATGAAACCTAGAACTGACCTTGCAACAAGTGAAACCCAAATTCGTATTCCAGGAGAATGTGGTAGGATATCTGTTATGATCTTGATGTCTGGAGATATCAAGTGAGTTAGGACTCTGGCTTGTGTCCCAAGCTGGAAGCAGTGAAAGCAATTACTGCATGAAACTTTGAGGAGATGCTTCTGCAGCCTTGGCAGGATTTCCACTGCACCACCCTTTACACATCTGCCTGCTAAGGTTGCCAACAGACGGAAGCAAGTGGTTCACCCTGCTCTTGGCACATTTTACAAGAGTTTGGATGCTTTTTACACAATAGAAATAAACAATATCACCTTCCTCAATGGTTGGTTGAAAAGCTGGCAGGACTACTCTTCTTTGACCTTCCTCCAGAGTCAAGGTTCCACGTGGTGCCTTCTTTCTTAAGAAAGAATCTCACTGTTCAACTTCGCTCACCAAAAAAGCAGAAGGATCTGCAGGTATGGATGTACTTCCTCCATGTGGTCATTTTACAGCAAGATGGGTGACATGGAGGGAACCCACATGCAATGCAGTCCTGCCCATGTCTACATAGAAGTAAGCCCCATTGAGTTCAAGTGGGACTTATTCCCAGGGAACATTATGCGATGTTTCCAGAACTGTCATTTCAGCTGATTCAAGACCATTTTTCGTTCCTGATCCATTTCACCCATGCACACACATTCTTGCGATATTAGAATTCTCGTGTTTGTGGCTCAGTTTTCAGCTTGCGCTTTGCTCCAAAGTGCTTCATATTTTCATTCACATTACAGGGCTGATGAAAGATTTTTGGAGCAGTATCTCATTATTCAAAGCTTGTTTGGACAAACCCTTTTATTGCTCTGCCTCCTTTTTTTCAAAAGGAGTAGGTAATATTTTTAAAAAATGTTTTAAGCCCTTTCATTTCTGATGCATATAAAATGTAATGCCTTTGGTAGGCCTGTACAGTCTTGTCATCTCTGCTTCTCATGTGGGATGAGAGAAAAATATTTCATATACCTTCCAGTGCATTATTGATTTGCGGTTTTCTTAACAACTGTAATTAAACTGTGCCGGGTCTTCTCTGTTAGCATATTTGATTCTGAATTTGTGGAACAACTTTATTCCTTTCATTGCTGGAAGAGCCTTATGGGATTGAATATGCTATTGCTTGTAATGAATTTATAAGCTCCTAATTCTCGCCGTCCTCACTGTCATTCTTACAAGCTCAGGAATCAAAATGTGTGGTATGAGGGAGGGTAAGACAAGACTGGAAGTTTCATAGTTGAATACAGATTTCTATCACTGCACTTTTGAACAAAAATTAATATATAAATTACTATTATTACCTTAATTCACAGATTACCTTAATTCACAGATTACCATTAGTTACCATTAGTGGTCCAATGGTCTTGTCTCCTTTCACTATCCGCATGTAGGGTGCTGAATGTTCACATCAGGGGGTTTTCTCTTCTTGTGCAGGCTCCCCGTGCAACATAGAACACTGATCATGCAGATTTAGAACTCTGATTCCATGTGTATGGAACGAGTATCCCCTGAAGACGTTCTGCACCCAATATGTGGATGGCAACAGGGAGGACACAACAGAATGAACAGGCTGGACAGTCTCAACCTCCTACTTCGCCTTATTACATGAGAGGCATGTAACTGGGGCTGCAAAACAATGATAGATCTTAACTAAGTGTTCATAGTCCTGTGAAAAGAACAAAGGGGGGGTTCCTCTGTGATCTGTAATAAGGAGTGAGCTATAGCAGGTGCAACTGGAGTTGGAACCACCTGTCAATTTCCATCCCTCTCAATTTCTCATTTCTCTAATATTCAGTTCTCCACATTTCTGCTGCAATTTGTGATTCTCTCCACAACCCCATCCCCACAAACCCTCATGATAATTCATCAGCATTTAGTATGAATTTCTCCTTATAAACACATTTTTCCCATGCAGTTCTGATTAACATTTATGCAAGCCCTGTCCCCATAATGCAATGCTTTTTTATATGTCATTTTCATGAATATAGACATTTTGATGCACACGTCCCCTAATATGTGCACTTTTGTACACACAATTTGGTTGGAGAACTGCACCACTAAAAGTGTGAACTGTGGAGAACAGTTGGAGCTAGAGCTGTGCATTTGCTCAAGAAGTGTAGTTTCCTGTTAAAAATTCAAACAAAATTAATTTCCCTCCCTATCCCTGGGTGCAATGCAGCTTGCAGGGAAAGGTGGGGGAGGCAGTTTGTTGACTTGGCAGAATACAAGCCTTCCTCCCCTCTCGGGCTGCAGCAGTGGGTACAGATGAGTTTCATGCTGCCCAGCTGTTACGTATCCTTAAGTGGAGAGGCATTTATTCCCCATTCACCAAATTCAGACCAATTCCCAATCAGCCACCTCTGGTCTTGCAGCCCATAAATTGATAAGCATCCACACAGGCCTGCTTTCAACGTAAGGTGTGAACAAGCTTCCTCATAGCTTTGTACTTATTTGATTCATTTGTCATATTTATAGTTTGCTATATACCTAATAGGGACGCGGGTGACACTGTGGGTAAAAGCCTCAGCGCCTAGGACTTGCCGATCGAAAGGTCGGCGGTTCGAATCCCCGCGGCGGGGTGCGCTCCCATTGCTCGGTCCCAGCGCCTGCCAACCTAGCAGTTCAAAAGCACCCCCGGGTGCAAGTAGATAAATAGGGACCGCTTACTAGCGGGAAGGTAAACGGCGTTCCGTGTGCTGCGCTGGCTCGCCAGATGCAGCTTGTCACGCTGGCCATGTGACCTGGAAGTGTCTGCGGACAGCGCTGGCTCCCGGCCTCTAGAGTGAGATGAGCGCACAACCCTAGAGTCTGTCAAGACTGGCCCGTACGGGCAGGGGTACCTTTACCTTTATATACCTAATATTCCCAGGGTGAGAAAGCATTAGTTGTTGTTGTTTTTTTTAAATACAATAAACCCAACATTTCAGAAAAATGTGCAACAAAAACACTATACAGGCGATATATAAACCTACCCAAATAGCTCATAAAACCTCACTCACCTCCCAAAGGCTGAGTTAAAGAGTCTTCAACTTCCAATGACATTGATGACACTGGAGGCACACCAGAGAGGAGGTTTTTTCAGAGAGGGGGCCACCAATGAGAAGGTCCTGCAATGTGCTGCTACTCCACTTCCCCAAGTGATGGAACCTAATTTCTAATTTAATACTTTGTTGCTCTGTATGAATGTTACATGGTAAAAGCACAAATAAATACAATATCTCTTAATGTGGGAGTACTGTATACATCAGGAGGTCTCTGTAAATATTCACTTCCACTATATATATATATATATATTAGAGAAAGGCAGAAATTTATTTATTATTCTGGAATTTATTCAGAATCTGGAAAGAAGATTCTGCACCAGCCAAGGAGGCGAGGCAGACTAAATTGATGGACTATGCTGAAATGACAAAACTTACAGGAGCAATAAGAAACCAAGACGGGGGGGGGGGGGGACGACTTTATCAAAGACTGGGCAAAATGTGTGGACTATTTGAAATGTTTTTGTACACATATAAGTTCATTAGCAGGATTAACTTAAAACCAAGCAGTTAAAATAAATGTTAGAGGAAAACTGTTGATGTTGTTTAGTCATTTAGTCGTGTCTGACTCTTTGTGACCCCATGGACCAGAGCACGCCAGGCACTCCTGTCTTCCACTGCCTCCCGCAGTTTGGTCAAACTCATGTTGGTAGATTCGAGAACACTGCCCAATCATCTCATCCTCTGTCATCCCCTTCTCCTTGTGCCCTCCATCTTTCCCAACATCAGGGTCTTTTCCAGGGAGTCTTCTCTTCTCATGAGGTGGCCAAAGTATTGGAGCCTCAGCTTCACAATCTGTCCTTCCACTGAGCACTCAGGGCTGATTTCCTTCAGAATGGATAGGTTTGATCTTCTTGCAGTCCATGGGACTCTCAAGAGTCTCCTCCAGCACCATAATTCAAAAGCATAAATTCTTCGGCGATCAGCCTTCTTTATGGTCCAGCTCACTTCCATACATCACTACTGGGAAAACTAGAGGAAAACTAGGGAGTAATTAATTAGAGTAATGAAGTAATTAGAGTAATGAAGGAACTGCAGGGTTATGAATTTTTTAAAAAGACACCACAAAAGGGGTGGGAGAAGTAAAAATATATATGTCAAAAGTATGTTGTTGTTTAGTCGTTTAGTCGTGTCCGACTCTTCGTGACCCCATGGACCAGAGCACGCCAGGCACTCCTGTCTTCCACTGCCTCCCGCAGTTTGGTCAGACTCATGTTTGTAGCTTCGAGAACACTGTCCAACCATCTCGTCCTCTGTCATCCCCTTCTCCTTGTGCCCTCCATCTTTCCCAACATCAGGGTCTTTTCCAGGGAGTCTTCTCTTCTCATGAGGTGGCCAAAGTATTGGAGCCTCAGCTTCACGATCTGTCCTTCCAGTGAGCACTCAGGGCTGATTTCCTTAAGAATGGATACGTCAAAAGTATACACAGAGACAATTATTTTATCGGGAGCAAAATGAGGAATTTCCCCCCTACTGCTTCTGTAGCATTGACTCCTGACCTTGTAGCTTGCTAATTGAAATAAATGTAATGGAAAATAGGAGATACTAGTTTGTTTTTTGAAGTTATACCTCACCCTTCAATATTAATATCAAGTCATGCTTTGAGTGCTTGTTTCAGCATTTCTGGACTACAGACGGAAGCACTTCAAAAATCTATAAAACCAGTTTGTCAAAAGAAAACTTTGGGGTGCAAATAAATAAACAATCTAATGGGGGATGCCTATAAATTTACTGGTTCCGCATCTCCAAGAAGCCATTATTTGTATAAAGACAGGATTACTTACTTAACTTAACTTAATTTCTTTCTTTCTTTTTAATTGGCTAGTAAGCTGATTAAATGCAAGACCACTTATATCGACTAAAAACTTCATCAGCCTTAATGCCACTGACATCATGCACCTCCTGTACTTTGACGGTATAGTCTGAGGGGATCCTAGTGGCCTTGCAAACCAACTCATTTATGTTGCAATGTATCTGTCACTGGGGATACCAGTTGCAGTTCTGCCTGTGTGTGTCTGATTTCCGCAAACCTTTTACAGTGTAGTAACATATCTATCACTGTGGATATTGATCATTGTGCAAATTACTCTGGGGCTTATTGTTGGCAGGTCAGCTCACTGCTCAGAAACAGGCTCTGCTCAGGACATAAAGCGTTGCTCTTCTTCTGCAGAGACTTCTTCTAGACGGAGGGGTGGAGTCGGCAGCTCTCCCTGATCCAGGGCTGAGTCCAAGTTTAAGTCACAGTCTCAACTAAGCCTTTTCATGAGGGAAGGAAAGCCACAACCAGATGGAATTTTTCAAAGCCAAAAACGAATGGCAGGATAGTTTTGAAAACAGACCCAGATGAGGGACAGATGAGACCCGAACAGGCATATAGACACAGTCTCTTTTCCCTGCCTCTGTAAGCTAACCTTGAAATTGTTTTTAAGTGCTCTAAGGCCACAAGTGTAAATGTCGACCTCTTGCAAAGCAGTTACAAATTTATAGTTTTGCTTTAAACAGAATTTTTGTTTAACGATAACATTGAACTGAACGCCATACATTTCCTTTGATTTAGCTACGGTAGGTCCCCAAAGCATTCCCTAGAAAACAATAAACAGCTTTCTTAACCCAACTAGGAGCGGAGTTATCCAGAAGTGATTTACGCTGTTGTGAGTGACACTTTCCAGTACTGCTTTGCCCAGACAATGGGACAGTTCAAAAGAGCCCAAGCTGTGCCTATGAAATATAGTCCCTCCCAGGCGCCCTCCTTGAGAAATTGCTTTCTAATTTCCAGATTGGAGGTTTATGTTACTAACTCCATAGATGGCTATTTGGCTTTCCTGCCCTTAACAACATTCAGATATGAGAGCGAAAGGAAAACATACTTTATGGCTCTGTGTGATGCAGGGCCTTGAAGAATGCACACTTGATTCCTGGACGCAGAACACGCAGTTATGCGTCATCTTGCATGTGGGTTATGTATGTTTCTGGTGCTGCCCCACCACTTTAATTAAACTGGAAACAGAAGGTTGTTATGAATGGCAAAATATCTGCCTTTACAAAATGTTTCCATTTCTCCAGCATGCACACAGGGTAGGGCTTATTCAGAGGCCGCCAAAGTTGTTCATTTCAACAAGGTGTGAATTATCCCTCTTAAAATGCAAGATTTCTCGAAAGGTTTCTAAAATTTGGAACCAGATGACAAAGATGCTCAGAATGCCTCTCCTAATGTTCTTGCTGAACATGAGAGTGAAAATTTGGTTTAACAGTTGCAGCCATGCTGGTTTTGTCAACAGATGAACCAACCCATGATGTGTGTGTGTGTGTGTGTGTGTGTGTGTATTTAAATCACCCCACTCTCCCCTTCCACAAAGATGTTACTCAAAGTGTCCTAAAAGATAAAAGCCAACATTTTAGAATTGATCCAACCATAAAAATGCTGTTCATATGCAATAATTTGTCATTGATCTAAAAGGTATTGTGATAAGTTTGTGGTTAGGCTAAATGAGTTTTGGGGGTTGCTTTCAATTCTGTGATTTTATAGCTGTAAGAGTGGATTCTGTAAAAATTAAAGGGATTGATGAAGTGGTCAAACTAGGTAGGAAATTTAGCTTGGGGCAGATTCTGCTTCTTTGGGACTTTGCATAATATAGGGCTGCTGAAGAAGATGGTTCATAAACTTCAGCTAGTGCAGAATTCAGTGGCCAGGTTGCTCATTGGGGCAAGACAGTTTAAGCATATTACACTGATCTGGTCTGACTGTACCAGCTGCCAACTAGTTTCTGGGCCCAATTCAAAGTGCTGTTTTGGCTAATAAAGCCTGAAACGCATTAGTACTGATATACCTCAAGGACTGCCTCTCTGCCTATGAAACTACCCAGACTCTGAGATCATCCTCTGAGGTCCTTCTTCATGTGTCTCTTCCATGGGAGATCCGGAGGGTGGCAACACAAGACTGGGTCTTTTATGCAGTGGTTCCCCATTTGTGGAATGCTCTCCCCAGAGAGGTTTGCCTGGCACCTTCATTATACACCTTTAGGCACAAGGCAAAAACATTCCTCTTCAACCAGGCCTTGGGCTGATTGACAGTCAATGTGCTTTTAAATGTGTCTTGTGGGAGGGAGGATCATTGGTTAGTTTTTGTTCTTTTTTCATTTTGTAATTTTATGTTGCGAACTGCCCTGCGATCTATGGATGAAAGGTAGTATACAAATTTAATAAATAAACAACAACAACAATAATAAAGAGATCACGAAGTACAAATGATATGTTGCCATCAGACCTAAAGAATCTTTGGGAAGGTGAACAGAAAGGAGCATATCTTCTCCCCTAGTCATCAGCATGTGTGAAAGAGAAAAAACAAACTAGCTAGTCTTGGGAATAGAGCTGTAAAGGAAACACAAAATACCTGGCCTTTCCCTCCATGCAGAATCCAATGCTACTCCCCCCCCCCCCCCCCCGGCTGGTCACCCTAGAAACCTAATAAACCTATTTCCAAGTAAACCTGCATGAGATCGCACTACAAATGTCATTTCTCTTGGTCTCTGAAAACAAAGAGGGCTGAAACAGACAGGGGAAACAGGAGCTACAGTGCGTCTGTTACAAAGCAAAGTAGAAGCTGGAGGCTTTTTAATGCCAAGCCTCTTGCCCTAGGTACTAGGCCAGCTTCTATCCAAATCTCATTTGCCCCAATTCTTTATAACAGAAACCAGGTTGCCTAGTAAAACAGGATTTAACCCAGTGCCCTTCATCTCCTTCTCAGAGCTCCTTGAGGAGCTACAAATTGCATCTATGTAATTATGAGAAACTGAGTACCCTGGTGTACTACAAACAGGGTACACCACAGGGGAACACAAATATCAAATGGGAGACGTTCGTATCATTTAGCCAAGTTAGATTTTTTTGTTATTTCATTGACTTGGAGGCTCAGTCAAGAAAACCATCAATACCGCAATGGTAAAATTGATTTTCATCCTCTTGTTCTTTTTAACATACAAACGGATTGCCTTTTTAGGACAGGAAAATGTTAACACTCATTTTGATCACCTTTGGGGGAATTTGTAAAAATAAATAAATCCATGTTTAGCATATTCTAGTTCCCAATACATTACAAAAAGAGGTAGACGTTATATATTCATTATTCTCTGGCAATGTGTGAGGTTACGACTGGCTGAATCTCATCACATTGTAGAACAGAGGATGGAACTGCAAAATGATTGAGACACCATAACCCAGATTCATTTGTAGAACAAATTGTAAAATCAGAACAACAGAGCATGGAATCATCCTGGGGCCCCTGCCCCCATAAATCAACTTTGAATGAGAAGAGAAGAAATCTGTTGGGAAATGTTGGGAAATGTCCATATGGGGCAGTTCCACAGTCCCCTTGAATTACTACAGAAGCTTGAGTGGCCAGAATGGGAGGCAGAGCAAGTGAAAGGGAATGCAAGAGACACAGGGCTGGAGCTTGGAACAACCATGGGGTCAGAACATTTTAGTTCTTTTGAGAGGCACCAGGTGCCTCTGCTCTTGGTCCCACTTCTTCATAAACCAGGGCTTTTGCATTATGTGACCGTGCTCATCAGTACAGAGTACTGGTGCCTCTCTTTTGCTGTCCATGGCAGCCATATTTTGCTGGCATCTATGACACTTTTAAAAGGGACGCGGGTGGCGCTGTGGGTAAAAGCCTCAGCGCCTAGGGCTTACCGATCTTCAGGTCGGCGGTTCGAATCCCCGCGGCGGGGTGCGCTCCCGTTGTTCGGTCCCAGCGCCTGCCAACCTAGCAGTTCGAAAGCACCCCCGGGTGCAAGTAGATAAATAGGGCCTGCTTACTGGCGGGAAGGTAAACGGCGTTTCCGTGTGCTGCGCTGGCTCGCCAAATGCAGCTTTGTCACGCTGGCCACGTGACCCGGAAGTGTCTCCGGACAGCGCTGGCCCCCGGCCTCTTAAGTGAGATGGGCGCACAACCCTAGAGTCTGTCAAGACTGGCCCGTACGGGCAGGGGTACCTTTACCTTTATGACACTTTTATCAATATATGATCACCGGCACCTCATTTTTAATCGAAAAAACCCCAGAACTGCCTAAACCAGAATCTTCCTATCTCTCAAATCTTCAGGTCCAGAAGGAGTGCTTTCAGGATTCAGTCTTCCTCTTTGTGTTTTCTAAACACTCCCATAATATGCAAAAGTTTCATAATACGCCCGTGCTAAACCCATTAAACTATTTTCTGTTTGCTTAATGCTCTGTAAAACGGAAGAAGAGTTGGCCTTCTAGCTACACGGAAATGACTCTTCCTATAACAATCTCATTGCAGTAAAAGAAACAATCTGTGGCTGTTCTATCCATGCGAAAGATGCAAGTCATCATCAGAATAAAAAAATGATGAGCTACCTTTGTGCTCTGATGTTGCCGATTAAATTAGCCACCAGGGAGAGACTTGCTTCTTTCCAACTCCAAGACTGGGCAGCCTAATAGCTTATGTACTGGCAATAGGGAATGTGCGGGTGATTATATCCTGGTAAGTAGTGAAGGTTAAAGTCCAAAAGTCTGTGGAACAAAAAGCTGTTTTCTATTCACATTTGGCTAGAGATACTCAAAATGAAGCAGACCACCCACAGCCTGACACTTAGGGAGACTGCAGTGCATTGAATCTGCTGAAAGTCGGCTACAAAAATAAAGTTGTCAGGAATCTGCTAAGAGCTAAGGAAAAAATTACATACAGTGTCATTTCTAAAAAAGAAAATCATGACCTACGCACATATATATGCTTAGATAGTTCTAACCAATTCTATATATATATATATATAGAGAGAGAGAGAGAGGATACCCTTTCAGGGGTTTTTTCACGGGGGGGGGGGGCGGTATTCACTAATTCGTGGGGAAGGGTTAAAGGCCTGTTAATGGATGTATTCAAGACTTTATGAAGAAAGAAAGAAAGAAAGAAAGAAAGAAAGAAAGAAAGAAAGAAAGAAAGAAAGAAAAGACATTTGTTGTGGTGACCTCTTTGTAGCTCATAATAACCTGAAATTGAGGCTATGGGATCCTTAAAATCAGGGTAAATTCGAAAAGGAGGTAGAAGCAAGCTTTCCTTGGCCACAGTAAGGCTTTACCTGGAGGAGTACGGAAGAAAGATAGTTAAAGCCAGGACTTCTGAGTCAGACAGCCTAGAATTATTGCAGTGAGACCTCTTTGGGGGTTCAAGAATATGTCACCTAAAATTCCATGATAGAAGAAAGGCACATAAGAAGAGCCTCGCTCCTTCACCCTGTTCTCACAATGGCCAACAGCGCTGTGGCCTAACCACTGAGCTTCTTGAGCTTGCCGATCAGAAGGTTGGCAATTCAAATCCATGCAACAGTGGTGAGTTCCTGTTGCTCTGTCCCAGCTTCTGTGAACCTAGCAGTTTGAAAGCACACCAGTACAAGTAGATAAATAGGTACCGCTGCAGCGGGAAGGTAAACGGCGTTTCTGTGTGCTCTGGCACTCGTCACGGTGTCCCATTGGTTTCGTAATGATGGCCACATGACCTGGAAAGCTGTCTGTGGACAAACGCTGAATCCCTTGGCCTGAAGCAAGATGAGTGCCGTACCCCATAGTCGCCTTTGACTGGACTTAACCATCCAGGGGTCCTTTTCCTTTACCTTTTAGTTTTTCATCCTGTTCTCACAATGGCAAATGAGATGCCTCTGCAAGGTACCAGCTGCTGGGGGCAGGAGTTTTGTCTGCATCACAAAAAGAGTGGTATCTGTATATCTATAGCCCACTCCCCAGGGCTGATACCGACATTGGAGGATCTAGATCAGGAAAATGGCACAGTGAAAAGAGTAAACCCCTTCCTCCTTCAGGGGCAATGCTACAATAAATTCAGAGCCCCCTGTAGCTGCTTTAAAGTGCAATAAAAACAAGAGGTGCTCCCATCACAGGTTTCCTGCATCACATGCAATTTGGCTCTTCGTTGGAGTCTTCCCAATAGGAAATGTATAGTTAAGCTCACAAATAAAAGCTTGTCTAGGAAGGAGTCTCCAGATATATCCACCTTAAGGCATATAACTTCTTAAAATGATTTGTGGTGCTCTGGTGTGATTCTGATTTCCTTCAGTATTTCGTCTTCCTGTCCTGGAAAATGTATGTCTGTTTACGTCATGTGTCACCACAGCCCCTTTTATAAACAACCAGCCAGAGAATTCTTCACAGAAAGATAAATGCAAGGCAAATCCAAATGCCGTCCGTAAGGATTCACAGAGGCTTAAGGGAAAGGGCTTGCTTGAATGAGATTCTGGCAGATGCACGAAGAGCTCTGCTCCTTCATGGGCTCTTCCTTCAATAGAGGTGGGCCCACAGACTTTGCAGAATTAAACTATCTGTAGAGTTCAGTCGACGCGGGTGGCGCTGTGGGTAAAACCTCAGCGCCTAGGACTTGCTGATCGCATGGTCAGCGGTTCGAATCCCCGCGGCAGGGTGAGCTCTCGTCTTTCGGTCCCAGCTCCTTCCCACCTAGCAGTTCGAAAGCACCCCTAAAGTGCAAGTAGATAAATAGGTACCGCTTTATAGCGGGAAGGTAAATGGCGTTTCCGTGTGCTGCGCTGGTGCCGGCTCGCCAGAGCAGCTTCATCACGCTGGCCACGTGACCCAGAAGTGTCTTCGGACAGCACTGGCTCCCGGCCTCTTAAGTGAGATGAGCGCACAACCCTAGAGTCTGACAAGACTGGCCCGTATGGGCAGGGGTACCTTTAGAGTTCAGTCATTCTCTATAAGGTTTCAAGGGCATTCATGACATTCGTTCAGCGCTGCAAGTAGGTTATTTTTACCCCCTAAGCCTATGTCTACATCAAAGTAAGAGTGGTATGTGTATGTTTTGCTTCCCCTATATGTTGTATGGAATATTAATATACTATACGAGTCCCCCTTCTTTTCTATGATATAATGCTTTTTTCCTAGGGGGATGCAGAGGTACGCATACCTCTAAACATTTTGTGAATCTTTGTACTTTTGTCCATTTAATGTATTTCTTTTTCCCTATTTGAAATATAAAATGGTGATTTTCTTGAGTCAAAATGAGAGAACAGTGGTACCTCGGGTTACGAACTTAATTCGTTCCAGAGGTCCGTTCTTAACCCGAAACTGTTCTTACTGAGGTGCACTTACGCTAATGGGGCTTCCCGCCGCCACCGCACAATTTTCGTTCTCATCCTGGGGCAAAGTTCACAACCCAAGGCAACTACTTCCGGGTTAGCGGAGTTTGTAACCCGAAGCGTTTGTAACCCGAGGTACCACTGTACCCCTAAACATTTTTTAGAAAAAAAAGCACTGGGTATTTATGCATATACATACACTGCATATATTAAGTCACTTGGGGACCCTTTGGGTGACAAGTCACTAATACGTTTATGACCAATAATGATGATGATGAAGAAGAAGAAGCTCACCATACCTTGACAACATCTGAGCTCCTGATTTTTAAACTTTAGGGTTGTTGGAATATATACAAAAAATAATAATCAATTTGAGTTGTGTGACTCAAAACTGGGTCTACTAGATCCAAAAAAATTAAGACATGTGGACTAAAATCACTTCTGGGGCTCCTCCTGGATTAGAGGCCCTGCAGCTTAAGTTTCAGTAGGTTTCATAGTAGATCCACTCCTACCCAGAAGACCTTCTTTGCTCAGCAGGGGATGGTAAGGTGCACATGGACATAGGGATGGAGAGAGGGAGAGGGAGAAGGTGGAGCTTGCATGTGTGTTTGTCCTTGCCCCCTCTTAACTATGGCCATTCAGGCAAATGGATATTTTCCAAATTTTGAAACTGCCCTGAGGCAGTATTTGCCCCTGATAATCACTAACAGTGGCGAACATTCCTTCTAAAAGCACCAGAAGGGCCTTGATCCACTATAAATCAAGAACATTTCACTGCTTTATCCCTCTGGAACAATGACAGGCAAATCCTCTGATCGCTGAATCACAATGGCATCATTCATGATGACTTTGTCACAGCCAAAGCCAGGCGCAGAATTTATATTTGTTTGTTTGAAGAAACGGGTGTAGAGAATGATTTATGTTTGGAGATTTTCTCTTTGGCTTGAATGCATCTGTTGATTTTAGATCATTTGTTCCACAGCTTTCAAGGGTAGGGAACGAGGTGCCCTCCTGAGGTTGATGAACTCCAACTCCCATCAGCCCCAAGCAGCATGGCCATTGGCCACGAATGATGGGAGCTGTAGTCCACCGCATCTGGAGGGCTCCACATTGGCCACCTTATGCTAGTTAGGCTCTTCACTCCTCATAGGAATGGTGGAAGATGCTATCCCATGGCCAGTGTTGAGTCATCAGGTGAGAGGGCTCCTGTATGTGTTTCTGTATGTGTAGCAGGAGGACTTCTTGTTCTTCACCTCAGGCCAACTGTGACTTAGGCTTGCTTGCTTGTGCTAATAGCAGTGAAGTGTATGAGTGAGTAGACTATGGATAACCCCCGTGTGTGGCATTCAAATAAATAAAAGGGTATTTCTATGACTGGCTTTCTTCAGTGCTCTAACGTGGCAAGGAGCAGGGTGAACAGGTTGCCAGGCAAAACATCCCCCTCTGTCCACAGCAGGACAGCCTATTGCTTGAGCTATGCAGCTAAACCACATTAATAGGCTGGGGTTGTTAGTTATAAATCACATATAATAGCACTGAAGTTTTATCCAGAAAGGAGTCCTTTAAAGAAGGAAGAAAGCCTTAAATTAATTATCTTTCTAGCTGTTCTACACTCCTGTGCCTTTATGCATTATAGGTCTGCTGCACAGGAAATCAGTTTCTAAAAATAAGATAATTTTCATTAAATTAGAATTATAGAGAGGATGCTATACGACAGTTAATCCTAAGAAACTCTGGGAGCTTTATAGTATGGTTTCATGGTGGCTTTTGAATGATATATAAGGTAAGATATGACACTCTGTGGTGCTTTATATTATCCATATGGCAATCATTTGTTCTGTGAGTACCCATTTCCCTATCCTTATAAGAGCCCATAAAAAGGAATAATAAAACTAAAAGTGATAGGGAGGTGGGTGCTCTTAATTGACACCACATGTCTGTCATATACGTTGTATTGCCATTCTCTCTGAGAAGGAACTTTGCTCCTACAAATGAAATCTAAAGCTGTCCTTTCTGCACATTTTCAGGGCCAGGCAGCACTGCCCTATGTCTATTGAACAAATCCCCACTGCAAACCTTAATGCCTGGTCATGCTGAATAGGCTGAATCTTTAGATGGGCTATCCTATTTTCTCTTTCACTGGACCAGACAGTCTTCAGTACCCTCAAGTGAAATCAGAGCCACATTTAAAGGCAAGTCTTTTACTGTCACATGTCTGGCCCACAATAAAGCCTACCCAATGAAAAATGGATTCCAAATACATGCTCACCTTTAATGAGCTTAAGAGTGGGGATGTAAGAAAGCATCACTTTCTGATCTACTCTGTATTTGTTGCATGCATCACTGTTTCTATTCCACTATTCAGTTTGCCTTCCACCCAAAATGCTGGCTATTGTGGCCGGTTACGTAACTTATGTACCTATGTAATTAATTATGTAAACTACATTGTAATTCATTATTCTGCCCCATTCATCTCAAAGCTATGGAAACCATGCAAATGGCGGAAAACATAATCAATTACATATTGATTGTGAAAGCTACATAAAGGTAAAGGGTAAAGGGACCCCTGACCATTAGGTCTAGTCATGGCCGACTCTGGCGTTGCTGCGCTCATCTCGCTTTATTGGCCGAGGGAGCCGGCGTACAGCTTCCGGGTCATGTCGCCAGCATGACTAAGCCACTTCTGGCAAACCAGAGCAAACAATAATTGTATTCACCACACTAATTTCCATCCTGGACATGGAACAAATCAGCAATTTCTGCTCCTGTTTTTGTTTTCGCCAGAATTCTCTGACATTTCTAGTTAATGTGTGCGAATGACTTTATTCTAACATTCTCATGTGTGCCAGTTAGCTAACCAAAAACTTCAAAGCAAAGTTTTGTTCATGGACCACTTCAATGATCTAATGTCCAAAACCCCATGCAAGTAAAGCCTACAGAGTTTAGTGGGACTTGCTTGTGAGCAAAAACAGACAGGTGAACCTTCTGTAAGGCTGCACTACTATATACACCTACTTGGGAGTAGGTCCTATTGAACTTAATCCTACAGAAATAAATTGATCGTTCAGAGATGGGTTATGAGTTTTGATGTAATTCCTATATTACACCTGGAAGAAATTAGTGTATGGAAATAAAGGCTGTGTCCAGATGGCAGCTTTGCCCATGGCTGATTTAGCACTTAAGCACTAAACTGGAAGAGGAAGAAAATCTAAACTTGAAGAGGAAGAAAGAGATGACAAGGAGGCTAGGGCTTTCCACAACAGGCACTCTTTTGAACTATGCCCCAATGCAAATCCTGCTAGACGCCACTGTAGAAGCCCTTAAAGTAGCTCTTGTCTGCTACCAGACTCCTGATTCTATAGCAGATAGAAGTGTAAGAATAACTCCACTACACCTAGAACTCTGAATCTGGATCTTTATGGAAAGCAGCTTACACATTCGGGCCATTTAAGTTTAAGTAGCCTGGGCTCAACTGGTTTGACAATGGAACTCCCAAGCAATTGAAAAATGTTGCAACGATATTACAAAAAAGTTGAGAGTTTTCTGAACTACTTTTCCATTCCTCTTTGGAGGGAAAGTGTGGTGGGTCTGGAAAGTTGTAAGCCAACAAAAACAAAACATTACAGTGAAATCCAGTGTGTTTCTTTTACTAGGATAATAGTCTTTTATATGTGCGCCTTCAGCTAATAAATGTAATATAAGTCAAACATTACTTACATTATTTAACAAAAGGTGTTATTGAGACCAACATGCCTTACTATGATGAATCAGGCCATCAAGTTCTCTTGGCCTTTGAAATATTGCTAGCCTGGAACTATTCCTTTCTATCACCATTTCTTGATGGTTGAGATGGAGTTGTTGAAGGTAAGATGTTCACCACTGTGGAACTTACTTACGATTATGTTACCTACCTACCCGAGGTACCACTGTAGTTCATTTAGCTCAGTATGGTCTACACTGTGGCAGCAGCTTTCGAGAGTTTCATATACAGTGGTACCTCAGGTTAAGTACTTAATTCATTCCAGAGGTCCGTTCTTAACCTGAAACTGTTCTTAACCTGAAGCACCACTTTAGCTAATGGGGCCTCCTGCTGCTGCCGCACCGCCGGAGCACGATTTCTGTTCTCATCCTGAAGCAAAGTTCTTAACCTGAAGCAAAGTCTGTAACCTGAAGCGTATGTAACCCGAGGTACCACTGTACAAGTCTTCCCCCAGCCCTACTGAGAGATGCCTGCGCTAGTGAGAGATGGGACCTTAGATGCTCTCCCACTTAGGCTAGCCCTTTTGAAGAGAAGGCACAGTACCAATATGCATGGCTAGTAATTTCCTCCCTGATACCTAAAAGCAGACAATGCAGGAGTCAACCTGATTTCCCAGGGCAGGGATCTCTGTGTTTAACTCATCACTAAGAACCCCGCCCCTTCTCTCATGGCCACCAGCCACACCTCAGAAGAAGAAGACAGGAAGTGGGGCAAGCAGATTCATGTTGGAGGAGGGAGCCATTTGGCTAGCCTGATCCAAAACCATTTAAGTTCCATGAAACCAAACAAAAGAGGGATTTATTATTTGATAGGTTTTCATAACCAGGCTACTTTAGAGTGAGCCCTTTGGGGACTGCTGCCAAGACGATATGATTAATCTGTATTCACTTTTGACATACTGCTGTCGTTATCTGCTTGATCAGTGACAGGGCCAATCAAGTCATTCTGCTTCTTTTATGGCTTGCTTCGCTGAAGCTTTAAAAAGAATTACAGGTTGGAGGGGTGCAGAGTTCCATTTTAAATCCACCGAGAAAGGATGCCAAATGTTTATACAACTACTGAGACTTAACAAATTTGTAGTTCAGCTATAGTGCATTCATTGCTTATACAAACAGCATTATTGTTTTTTTGTCAGATAAACCTCCTCTCTCTCTAATAGGGTGCTTAATCTGTTCACATTTCATGCACTGGGACAATCAGAGCCTGTTCTAGTGTCAATCCCAGAAGAGAGTATAGTTGAATGGTTAATTATACTTGTTCCAGTAAGGGAGTCTTGAAAAATACAGCATGATCACACAGAAACACATTTTCTCCTTTGTATATTTCCACGGATCAGGAAAGTGACCCAACATTGAACAAATTCCAGACTGTGGAGTATATTTCGCATATGTATATGTTCAGTAAACATGGGCCAAGACATGGCAGCAACAATAATAAATTCTGCTTGCATCACAGTCCTGTGCATCTGCACTCAGAAGTAAGTTTCACTCTGTCTAATAGGACTTACTCCCTATTAAGTGTGTTTAGGATGTAGACTCAGTACAGGTATAACCAGTGAGGTGCCCTCCTGATGTTGGTGGACAACATCTGCCATCATCCCTGATCATTGGCTAAACTGGCTGGGGATGATGGGAGTTGTAGTTCAACATCTGGACGGCATCATGTGAGCAAGTTTGGGTTAATATAACACTTTTACTATGTGCTGATCAAAATTGTTCACATAACATTGTTTGTGAACATTACAACAATTCCTTAAAGTATAACCACTATAGAGTGTTCTCGGTGAAAATCAATAGCTTCCACAAATGCAGCAAATTTGCCGGATTTTGAATCAGCGCGTGTCTGTGGATTCTTCCACCCTTCAAAATGTCTGGAATATTTTTCTAGGCGCACTTAGCTGTCTGCATTTTCAGAACTGTCCAGTTTTAGATTTGATTTGAACCCTGTGCTTTTCAGCAATGAAATCCACATTTTCTCTCCCCCACCCCACCCCACCCCCAACCACATTTGTTATTTGGTTCCACAGCCTTGCTTGGCACTAAGCATCCAGTTCCTGTGCCGATCTGATTAGGTCAAATTACATGCTTTTACTACTCCTACAAGCAAATGCAGCAAGCCTACAATTAAGTGTGAGGTGCTTTAAATCCTAAATGGAGCTAATGTCTGCCCTCACCAAAAGCCTGAGGTCCTCATCCCCCCCCCCCCCGGCCTCCTTTTAAATTGCTATTTTTTTAGGCTGCTTTCCAACAGCTGAGCCCCTATGACAAGTCAGGACGGTGAACCTACCTTACAGTTAGAATTACTCCCTGGCCATTTTTAGCATCTTTGACAGCTTGTTGAACATACAATATTGCCCTTGTAAGGGAAGAATGAATGGGAAACAGCACTGTGATGTCATTCAGTGTTATATAATATCGGCATTGAGGGAGAAACACAGTTTTGATGCATCCAGGGACGTGTGATAATTGCTGTTACCTTTCATGTTTCCTATCGTTTGGAACCCAAATAATAATCTACTTGTAAAGAAAGAAGAAAAATGGAACTATTTTGGCAAGCAAACTGAAAGCCTTAGAAGTGTTTGCAGCCCCTTGGCCCAATGCTTCCTAAAATGATGACAGAGTCTCCAAATTTGTTATGCTTTGCTATTCTGAAAACAGCAAAGAAGGAAATAAATAAATGACTGATAACTTGGCTTATAGCCTCTGGACCTTCAGGGGAAAAGGACTCCTTGTTCAATATGATTATATTTAATCCACTGCTTCTATAAGTTATGGCAAGCCCTACTTCGAGGTGAAATGTGAGATAATTCTCTAGAATTGTACTTATGGAAGTTGCAAGCATGTGGCCTTGGAAAGGCACTAAATTAATACAGTCATACCTCGGGTTGAATGTGCTTCAGGTTGAGTGCTTTTGGGTTGCGCTCTGCGGCAACCCGGAAGTAATGGAGCACGTTACTTCCAGGTTTCGCTGCTTGCGCATGCGCAGACGCTCAAAATTATGTCACGTGCATGCACGGAAGCGGCAAAATGCGACCCATGCAGGCGCACCATTGCGTCTTACGTTCTGTTCAGGATGCGAATGGGGCTCTGGAACGGATCCATTCACATCCCGAGGTACCACTGTAGTGCAATCCTATGTATGTCAACTCAGAAGCAAATCTCATTGAGTAAATGGGAAAAATATACTGGGGAGTCCTGCCCCAAGGTTGCTGGACTACAACTCTCATCATGCTGACCACTGGCCATGCTGGTTGGGGCTGATGGGAACTGAAGTCCAACAATATCTGGGAGGTTCCCCATCCCTGCCCAAACCTATAAGCTGCTATGCATCAAGATCTAGATTCAGGGTTCAAGCTGTAGCGGAGTTATCTTGACACTTCTGCAGACTAGGTATAAATCCTCCCAAATTCATTGATATCACTTGTTTTAATTACAAGACGTTTTTCCAGGGCACATGGGATACTGCAGAACATAAAAGTCTGAAAAAAAGTTGATCTGGTGTGACACATTGTTGGTTTTAAAAGATTGAACTAGAGGCCTGCCATCAAGGTTTGTGTGGATAAATACCTACACAGATAACATTCTCCACCCCTTCAACAAACAATGGCCTTCCTTCACTCTTTGTCTTGTCAGTCTACCACTCTCTGCAGCTGTCTTCCCCCACCTGGTACATTCTAGAAGCTTGGGGTGAAAACGTCCACCATCATTTATCTAGATATCTCCCACCTATTTGAGTTGTTGACTGGAATGAATGGGAGTTGTTGGCCAAAACATCTAAGAACATAAGAAGAAGCCTACTAGATCAAGTCAATGCCCCATCAAGTCAAGCTTCCTGTTCTCACATTGGCCAACCAAATACTTGTGGGAAGCCTGCGAGCAGGAGCTGAGCTCAGCAGCACTTTCTTTCCTTTCTTTTCTTATGCCAGATGTGCCTACTTCCCAGATCCTACTTCCTGCGAAGCTTATAGCCCTCAATGCTATGCTTTCCCCCTCTCTCCTACCAGCCTCCGCTTCTCCAGCATCCTCTTTCATTCCTGCTGGTCTTCTTGGCACTCTTACATGCAATATAAGACGGGACATTGGTCTGTATTTATTTTTTTACTTCCTTTATTCTTTGCACATCCTCATTCATCCTCTTTTTTCCACACCATAGAACATTAGATACAGCAATGCGGTACTGTGGTAAAGAGAATATGGACGTTAGATGATGTTGGCTGTTCCAGAAAATAAATTATAATGACAAGTCTCACTAGGATACTGTTTCCTTTTTCCATGAAAAGGAAAAAGAACTGGGGCATTTCGGAGATCTCCACCAAGGAACAAACAGATCTAATTTCTTTCTTTTCTTGGGATAATTTTTGAGATAAGCCACTGTGTTTTCCATTTTAGGAAATACAATTCCTCCCCATTCGGATCCAATTCAGAGAAAGCCACACACAAGTCCCCTTGAAATTAATAGGATTTTTGTGAGACACAACTAATTTGATCAGTTGATTTCATTGCTCAGCTAACTTTCTCTGAAAAACATATTTCAAACGTTCTACTCTTTAGTAATGCTTTAGCATCTCATACAATACCCCCTTAAAATACTTTACTTAGAATAATATCTTATTAGAATATTTTATTAAAATAAATCTTTCAATTAAGCTATTTTTACTCAGAAGTAAGACCGCTATACACCGCAGTACTTACTTCCAAGTAAGTGTGTTTTGTTTCGTTTTTGTTTGTTTGCTAATCACCTTCCGCACACACTCTTCAAGACAAGGTACTAAATGCAATTTTTAAAATCTAAAAAAAGTTAAAAGCAACACAGACAACAACAGCAGATACATTTTAAAACATCCATGGCAGAAACCTATTCATTCAACTAGGAAAGTGTGTCAGAACAAAACAAAAAAAAATCTTCAGTCATTTCTGAAAAGTGCAGATCATTTAGGAATGCATCCTATCATATTGCTGTTTCTGTTTTATTTTCTTTTTTTTAAATTTCAATCCATGTTATCCAAAAATGGATATGTATCCTGTACTTTGTTACCACATACTACAATTTGATGTGTTGTTTCTCAAACGGTCTTCACATTGAATGGAATCCTTAACCTGCTTTTAGAATTTGTTTTAGGATTGTTTTGAAGGTCCCATACTCATAGCAGCTGCCCACAGAGCTCAACTAATAAGCTGAGGTATAACACTTCTTAATAAAAAGTTCTGAAACCCGGGTTTTTTGAATTCTTGGGGTTTTTTGAATTCTTGCTTTACCCAGTAGCCTGCTTTCATTGTTGCTCCCAAAGATCTAATACCTTTCTCTGTTCCAATTTGATCCGCTCCATTATCCGTATTTGGATATTTGTCTCTGCACACGATTAACATCGGGTGAAGGAGGAAGAAGAGGTGAGCACACTTCCCCATCCCTGCCATCACCAGGCAGAGGTCCTGAGGGTTGTTGGTCCCCAGGTTCAGTTTCCAACACATACATGTAGGTGGCTGAGTGGAAGAGGGTCAGATTTCCCCCTTTTTTGTTCTGGATATTGTTTGGTTCTTTCCATGTTAATTGTTTTTACCTCCCCCTCCCCCCCAAAAAAAATCAGATTCTGCATCTGCATCAAATTGCTTTAGATTCTTCTACATGTGGTTTAAACAAATAAATCATACTAGGGGGAAAAAGTTGTTTTCCCCACATAGCTAAGCTACAAGAAACTGTACTGTACAAGTGTGATGCCTGCAAACCATCCACTGATTCCCTCCCACCCCTTCTTCTTCCTTGTTCTGTTTTGGCACCAGTATGTCTGTGTTTAACTTTATATCTCTTTGCCAGATTTGAAAAGTTGCTTAAAGTAATTATCACATTTTTGTCTGCAGGGAGGAAATTGGGCCCTGTGGCGCTGCTGAAGAAAATAATAGCAAATGGGGATACAGGGGTGTATATGAATAGTTAAGAAACCACTGCTATGATCTAGGACAAAATTTGTATTCAGATAGTCAAGACTTTTCATTAATACTTAGTACAGGAGGCAGGCTATTAAGCTGGTGTGTGTGTGTGTGTGTGTGTGTGTGTGTGTGTGTGTAGGCACTATTCAAAAATGTCCCATTTCATAATCTAATTTGAATTTAAGTTCTCTGAATGCCATTGCTTATGTTGCCAAAAACAGCAATAGTAACACAGAGAGGAGGTTATCAGCAGACTTGGGGGAATATGGAGATCTGCAAAACCACAAAAAAATATTCAGGGGGGAAAACCCTAAAGTAGGGGGACCCCCAAACACAATCCAGTGAGAACTGAGCACACTTAATGCCCATGTAATGCTGACAGATTGTCGAAAGGGGGGGAAATGAAAACCAGGTAGAAGGGGAATGAAATAGAGTGGCTGAAAAGGGAAGATTGAGGAAAAGACATATAGGGACACGTGCACTATACATTTAATGTAGTATCATACTATTTGAAACCGTCATGGCTTCCTCCAGAGAATCCTGGGAAATGTAGTTGTTAGGTGAGAGTTGTTAGCATACCCGTATTCCACTGACAGAGCTACAGGGGATTGTCTCCTGTGAAGACAAAACATTCTTGTCTACAATGGGTTCGTGTATTGGGGCTTCTGCTGTGTATGTTTGAGTAATAATCCTTTACATTCTCATTTTTATTTTTAACTTTTCAGCACTTCATTCTCGTACCTGACAGCGTCTCTTTAAATATAGTCTCACCACCAGCCCTGGCAAAACGCTTCTGGCAACACTTTCTAACGAAAGGCCAATCCTGATTAGTTCTACTCTTGATATTCATTTCAGCTGCCATTAATCATGATGAAATCGGCGTGCCGATCTTGACGGCCGTGTGTAATTTCTTTGGAATTTCATTTTCATTTAACATTAATTAAAGAACACTTATGATAAAGTGTTACCAAAATGAATTCCTGCTCTGCCAAGCTTCAACCTTCGGCAAATTGTTATGGGTGACTAATAGACATCCTAGGAAAATGAGCTTTATTATGGAATCTTAATCTTAGCTGTGCAGCCGATACAGCAACATAACAAAAGGGAGGACAATCCTGAAGGAGGCTATCCACTTGCAATCATATTTCTTGCCTGCTTTCTATCTCCTCCACCCCTGCACTGCCTGAAAGCATTAAAGACGCTTAGCAAGCTAGTTTGGTGTAAATGTGGCCTCTTGACACAATGGATCTTTACTCTTGAGAGACTGATTATGACACACTGATCAGACACAGGATATTAACCTAGCTGGCAATTCAGCTTCCTGTTGCTGAGGTTGTGCAGACACCAGGGTGATCCTTGAGATGCAGCCCCGTTCATGAAAAGATTTATTTCTTCACTCATATTTCTTGAAGCTGTCATATCCCTGTCAAGAAAGAAAGCAACTGTACGCATTTGCTATGTCTTCTTCTACCCCGACCCTTTCCATCTGTGACATTCACCATGGGGTTTATACTTTACATTTTTTCCCCACCTTCCCAGCCTTAGAAGGAGAACCACTGTTGATATAAAGGGCTTTTGCTGCATCCTGTTTTCACAAGGAATTCTGAATGGATCATGAATGAAATAAATAAACTTTAAAAAGAGGTTGGTCATTGTTTTTTCTCATTCTCAGTGGACATTTACCATTCATCCCATATATTCAGTTCCGTCATTTTGGCATTGCTCCCAGAGCACAAGGAATGCAACAGGTCTACGTAGGGAAGGGGACGACGACCCACTGAGGAAGCAAAGAATTCCCCGGTTCAAGACCTACTGAGCATGTTTCCTACATCCACACCATGCATTTAAAGCATGTTTCTTCTTCCAAAGAATCCTGGGAACTGTAGTCTACCCTTTGCAAAGCTACCATTCCTGGCACCCTTGGCAAACTACACTTCCCAGGATTCTTTGGGGAAGCCAAGTATTCATTAAATGTGTGGTGTGGGTGTTATGGATTTGGGACCAATTCACATGTGGTGGTGATGATGATGATGATGATGATGATGATGATGATGATGTGATGGTACTGATGTGTTTCACATGGTGAATATCTCCTGTGAAATTGCCCACATGAATGATTGTGTATCCCTTGGTTTTCTTGCTTAAGAGTGTTTTCTTCCACCCACCTGGCATTCCAATCCTCCTGAGTTCCAGTTTTACCAATTGAAGTTTTAACGTTAATTCTACAGCTGAGCATGTGGCACTTGCTACAGGTTTTGGCTCCTTAAGTTCATTTACATCTCCCCCCTCCCACCCATTGTGCTGCACTTGTGCACTGATGATGATGATGATGATGATGATGATGATGATAAATGATGATGTGCACTGATGATGATGATGATGATGATGATGATGATAAAGTTATAAATAATAATTTTATTATTTATACCCCACTCATCTGGCTGGGTTTACCCAGCCACTCTGGGCAGCTTAGTGTTTTCCTGGGGTTTTTGTATCAGCATCACTTGGGTAGGCTCTCTTTCTATTCACTTGTTATGTTTCCTTGGTGGTGAAAGAGGTTGGGGTGGCCTAGGGTGTGGTTGATTTGTCTTTGGTTGGCTGGAGTGAGATTTGTTCGTTTGTGGGGGGGGGGGGGTTGTTGAGTTAAGTTAGCCATTTTGAATTGTATGCTGTTGGTGGGTTCGTGTTGTATAATTCTTTATCTCCTTGACATCTGAAGGGAGGGCGTTCCACAGGGAGGGTGCCACTAACAAGAGGACCCTCCAAGCAGGAGATAGCACCAGTGCTCTTTTTCTGGGGGGACGCAGGGATACGTGTACCCCTAAACATTTTGTGAATCTGGCACGATGGCCTCATTTCATGTCACAGTATTTCCTGAGTCTCAGACGGAGTCTGAGTCAAAATGAGAGTACCCCTAAACATTTTATATATAAATCTTGTCCTCTGTCGTCCCCTTCTTCTTGTGCCCTCCATCTTTCCCAACATCAGGGTCTTTTCCAGGGAGTCTTCTCTTCTCATGAGGTGGCCAAAGTATTGGAGCCTCAGCTTCACGATCTGTCCTTCCAGTGAGCACTCAGGGCTGATTTCCTTAAGAATGGAGAGGTTTGATCTTCTTGCTGTCCATGGGACTCTCAAGAGTCTCCTCCAGCACCATAATTCAAAAGCATCAATTCTTTGGCGATCAGCAGGAGAATTTTATAGGCACCCCTAAAAAAAAAAGATTTGAGAATAGGCTGACAGATTGTAACACAAATATGCCGTCAATACTTTGGAAAAGCCCTAATGGTGTGGGAGAGATGCTATTCCAACTCCAGCTCCTCCACTGCTCTCTTGCCCTACCTCCTCCTCCTCTGCATGCTGTAACAAGCACATAGTGCATGCCTAAAAATGCATTTCATCTCAAGATGACAGTAGACCTGACAGTGCTGCCTGAGTCGCTGCCATTTGTCACTGCATTGCAATTGATACACATACCAAAAAGGTGTCAAAAGTAGTTTCATTTCTAAGGAGACAGAAAAAGGTAGTAGAAAAGTTACATTTGCAGATTTGCACTCATATCAGAATTGTAAAAGGTTGATTTTATTTGAATAACCAAAAGTGGTGTCACTGGATGAAATAAAACCAACCTAAGACAGCCTCACAGAGCTCATGTGCCTCTTTTCTTTCTGGCAAAACACACATGTCTTCAGCATGGCAGGCAGCCATTCCACAGATTTATTTTTATGTGTATATCAGAGGCATTTTACTCCACTCTTCAGCTGACAAGATTCCTGGGCGAGCTTACATAAAATCAATAAAAATAATAACAAATCAACAAAAGCAGGGAGGGAAAGCCGAACCGATAGAAATCAATTAGCAATGAGCCAGCATTAAAAACAAATTTTTAAATCCAAAGCAAAAAGCTTCTTACTTTGTGCCAAAAGGAAAACAAACTTGTGTCCATTAAACCTCGAGAGGAGAAAATGGGACGGTCAGGGCACCACAACAAAGAAAGCCCCGATTGTATTTGATGTTGGGCTAAGTAATGTGTTCCCTCAGTGCAAGGAATTAACCCTGCTTCACAGAACATCCCCCCTCTTCCCCCCACCCACCCTATTCTGGGGTTACCCCAACCCTCCAGAGCAGATTTGGGGATGGCCTGAGCAGAGGGAGGGGCAGCTGGGTAAACTTGCCCTGGGCCTCAGAGGGCTAAGCTGGGTGGACTTGCACTTTTGTGCCAAAAATCTTATTGCAACAAGACTCCCGGCCTAGGCCTCGGGTAAGCTTGGCATGGGCCTGGGACATGCATAGGAAGAGGAGAGGGAAGAAAGCCGTGTTGCACAAGCAAAAATCCTTGCATTGATGGAACATGTTAGTTGGATACCACTCCTTATTGTCAGTCATCATCCACCTCATCTTAGATGGCAAGGAGACCTGAATAAGCACCTTTCAGCAGATTATAAGATCCCAGCAAGTTCCCGTAGAGGGAGAAAGTGCTCTCAGGTACCTGGTCCCAAGAAGTGAAGATTAAAACCAGCCCCTTGTTGAAACTTCCTCCAATTTTTTCTTGCCACTTAGCCTCAGATATCTATTTCCCACTGATCACTTGAGAGAGTTTGGCTTTTCTGGCCATCTCTTCATGTTTTCACTGTAAGTGAGGTACCCATTTGATATTTACATTACTGAATACATTCAGGAATCCCAGTTAAGGGGTAACCTTCAAACTCCTACTCAAAATCCTACCATTCAGCCTCTCACTACTAAACCACAACCTTCCTAAAACAAGTTGTTTTTATTGCATTTTAAAAAAAACAAAAACAAATTGTGAATAAACAAGTTATGCAAGAAATGGAGGAGGGAATCTTTTCCAAAAAAAGAACAAACATTGCCTGGGGCTTCATATGGATGTCTGAATGTTCACTCACATGGATGATATAATGTGCTCTACTAAAAATAATATAAATTAACGATGAGCATTTCCCCTCTCTGAAGCCAACTAGCACACACCTTCTTCAAGCATCTGCCTGCAGCAACTTATCTACTTTTTCAAGTGCCAGGAACATGCTAACAGAACATTGTGAATGAAATCTGAGGCTTGTGATTTGCCTCTGGATAAGGCAGGGAGAGACAGAGAGAGAGAGATTTAAAGTGATAATTGTAAGGATCTTGGGCAAATCATTGGAAGGTCCCCCTTTGCTTCCCTTAACTTTCTCATCCACACCATCCAATTCCTCCTCCTCCTCCAGAGTCCACTCTCAAACATTTGATACTTGTATAAAAGGACTGACTTATTTCACGCTAACAGCAAAGAAAATACAAAGAACATCAGATACATGCTGAATTAGATGTGTTGAATGTATCAACTTGTACACAGAATTTATCTTTCGAATGGCAAAGAAGCATTCCACAAAATCTATCGGTGAAGTCCATGCAGATATCTGATACAATAAAAACAGAGCCCATCCTGCCAGAGCTGACCCTATTATTAGGCAATGTGAAGAGACTAACACTCAGGCAGAATATGCTGATGAGCAGGAAGTGGTAGAGTGGTGCTGAAGGACAGAGCTGGGTGTGCCGAGTGTTCTGCCCTGCCCCACTTAATGGACATTGTCCATTGCCAGTGTTAAAGTAAGATTTGACTGCCAATTTGATCAGGTTTTGTATGTTGGGTGAGGACAGGAACATCTTGTCCTTTGCCTCAGGCAGTCTAAAGTCTTGGGCTGGTTCTGCCTCGTGTTTAGGTCATGCATATTACTGAACAAAGTTTAAAGATATAACCTGAATGTGTTTAAATCATCTTGAAGTTTGCCAATGTTAAAATATATTAAAACCTGACCCTTTTGGAGTTTAATTTGATGGCACCAAATTTCAGACAAAGAGAAGCAATAACTAAGAGTGCATATTTTTGACATAGAGAGGATTAACAGTGCTCTACCAGCACAGAGTGGAAGCTGTGGAATGAATCTTGTTGGAGATATCCATCACTCCATTTGAAGATCTCCAAAATATGACAACATTGAAGAAAAATAAGAGTTCCATAAGACCCAGAAGCTGCACGCCGGCGACCTCGGCCAATAAAGCGAGATGAGCGCTGCAACCCCAGAGTTGGTCACGACTGGACCTAATGGTCCAGTCCTTTACCTTTACCTTTAAGAGCTCCATATGTAACTAACATTTGTTAGAATGAAAAGAGAAGCAATATAACTACCAGGAAAAGTACAGTTTTCCTCTTGTTCACATTGATATACCCAAAATCTTACATTTATTGAAATGTTGTGAAGTAAGGAGTTAAATGCTTCTGTAACTATGGAAGAAGCAAGAAGCTCTTGGGGTATGAATGCTTTGCACCCCTTCATTGTAGACATTGTAGGCTGTATAAACCATATATCATAAAGACACTACCGGGTCTGCTGTGCCTCATTTTCCCAAAAGGAATCACAGACCCTGGGTAAGCATACCTGGAACCCCTTAATCTCACACTGCTGTAGAGATTAGTGTGGCATGTAACAATAGTCTATGGCTACTGAGCATTCTTTTTGAAATGGTGCTCGCAGCCTGAACACTGGAAATAGAGGGGAAATGGCATACCCAGAATTACTTAGGCACAGTGACTTCATCTAAACACATTTCCTATATTTGCACTGGTAGCTTGAGTGCTGTGTTTTATTACCCTGTTTTTCTAAGCAACCCCCTTCTTTTCTGTGTATTGGAAAAAGCAGGACTTTGAAGCATATGTTCCACTGAAAACAATGTCTGTTCTAATTTTGGGCTTTGCGTAGTCACAAAGGTGAGTAAGGATAACTTATTGCCAGCACCCCCTTCGTTGCTTCTCATCACTTCTTCTCTT
Source organism: Podarcis muralis (assembly GCF_964188315.1). Classification (NCBI taxonomy): domain Eukaryota; kingdom Metazoa; phylum Chordata; class Lepidosauria; order Squamata; family Lacertidae; genus Podarcis; species Podarcis muralis. Next base: position 53,916,156 of record NC_135660.1, read on the forward strand.
TCTTCTGGTTTCCACTTCCCACTAATATTCACAATATGTTGCGTGAAGTGATGAAAACGAGAAGCTTATTTCCATGACAAATTCAGAAATCACAACAGGGTGGAAGAAAACGCATTTAGCAGGCAAAAGATTCATGCAGAAAAGACTTCCCTTCTCATCCATTTGACAAAGTGTGTTCAGTATATTATAATCCAAATTTCTCTACATATACTGTTATCATTTTTCTTTTCTTTTCTTTTACCATTCAGATAGTGCTCCCTAGCTTCTCTGGAGTATGCAGGGAAATCTGGTGAATGTTACCATTCTTTTGCAGACAGGAAGTGACCGCATCATTAACACTATCCAGAAGTGAGCAGTGATAAACTTTGGCAAGGCTACAGACAGAAAAGCTGGGCAGAATGACACAAGACACTGATATATATATATATATATATATATATATATATATATATATATATATGTTCCAGTTCAAGGAAGAAAACCCACATGAACTCAAAACACACCCCATCCAAATAAACCTTGTCCTTTGCAGACTATAAACAGAATATGTTCGAGGCAATATATATATATTAGCTATGGCAGGGTAGTGAAATGAGATATTTTGCTGTTTCAATATAAATGCTGAATACATTTTACTTTGGGTTTATATATACACTTCAGAATATGGTCTCATTCAGTAAAGACAAGTTGTAGCTACCATCTTGAATTTATCTTGAGAGAGAATTTCCTGCTGTTATTATCTCAAGATCCTGGCAGCTTAATTGACACTGAATGCTGCTAACTCCACATAAAATGAAAAGAAATGTACTGGGAGGGAGGGGAGGGAGGGCCTTCAGAGTTTCCTTTAGGTTTAACCTGAAACTTGAGAAGTTACCTGACTTTCTACATGCTGCCTGTGACTCTTACTGCTGTGCAGAGTGAATAGCTACCACCACTCCTGCTTCGGTGTAAAATAAGAGCTTGCTAATGAATTTCCCTTATTTTCTGCAAGGTTCACAACACTTAATTCATATAATCTGTGACCCTCCCTGTCCCCCACCTATAGAGGTAGAAGAATGCAAATACACTGCTATTTAATCTATCATTCACTATGAAAATTAGATTTTTTTTACATCTTTTTGATGGATGTAAGGACCTGAATTCTGCTCAACTGAATTTCCCTCCTTAATGAGTTCAGGGGAATCTAAATATTTGCTTTGGCTCACTAGATATTTTTGCTGCATATATTTAGCCCGTTCAGGCATGATCAGCAGTAGGAGAGTTCAATAGACTTTCTTCCATGTTCCTAAGTCTGTGGATTTGATAGCCAAGTGCCGGCTTAAGGTAGTCCAGACAACAGAGTGGAAAAAGAAACTTTAATACTAGGTGTGAAAATGGTGTGAACATTACATACGTGTAATGGCACAAGATGTAGCCTGCACTTTGAGAGGGAGGAGAGACACACCAACCAGTAAACCCAGCCACCCTTCTCTTGGCCCTCAACCTTGCCACCAAGAGGACATCTTACGTCCATGGCTGCTCCCAGTAAACAGACCTTTAATATCTGTAACTTGCTTAGGGGCTCAGCAAACTCACTATACTGGGTAGTCTGCTCAGGCAATTAGTCGCAGAGTGTATTCCAAGAACTCCAGAGTAAAGGAAACCAAAATCAAATATGGCACTAGAGATTTTTGTAGAACAGTAATTAAAATCATTATTGTCAAAATATCATTATTTTGAAATTTGATTTAATCAGTCCGAACACAAGAGCAAGGGGAAATTGCAAAGGAAGACACATTGGAAATCTGAGTGTAGTCGGACTTCCACTCTGGACTTGAAGAAGACTGGTTTCGAAAAGCTTAAGGAACTTCTGGGTGAGATCCCCTGGTCAGAAATACTCAGACAGAAGGGGAGTCCAAGTTGGATGGGAATTTCTTAAAGGTCGAATATTGAAGGCAGAAAAGCAGCCGATTCCAACGAAAAAGAAAAGTGGGAGGCATGTGAAGAAACTGATGTAGCTACATAAGAACAACATAACTGTTAGGTGGATTTGTAGCTGGTTGACTAACCCAATCCAAAAAGGGTTCATTAATGTTTCATCGTCCTGGGAAAAAGTGACAAGTGAAATGTCGCTGGGCCTGTTGTTATTCAATGCCTTTATAAAAGACTTTGAGGAAAGAATTGATGGGATGCTCATCAGATTTTCAGATGACACAAAACTGGGAGGGGTAGTGTCAGGGGTGCTCCCCAGCAAAGGAATGCACACGGCAGATACTTCACTCTTTATTGCCAAAGCTAACACAGCAGTTTCCATGGCTCTGAATACCATGCACACCAATTTAGCGTCTAGGCAGCTATTCCCAGGTCTGTATTCTACGGAGCAGTTGCAGCAACAGGGGCCATGCCTCCTCCACCATCTAATGTATAATCCCCCGATATCTGCGTGGAAGCTGCCTCTGTTCTTGATGCCTCAATTCTCTCCTGGTTCTGGGGGAAAGTGGAGCAGGAGAGGGTGGGGAAGCACCCGGCCCTTCACTTGCCTGACCTGCCAGTCTCTCTGCATGCTTTAATCTTGATAACTATGGTGCCTGGCACCTGATATTTAATTTTCAAAAACACACAATTGTTGATGTCACATGTCACTAAGGCCCAAGAAGACAGGAATTGCAGGAAGAATTCTCCCTGGAAATGATAGAAGCTGAGTGTCATGGTCCTGCCAGAGAATGCCACGGAGGAGCAGGAACAGGCAGAGGGAGGTGGGCAGGAAGTGGTGATTGAGGAAAGAAGGGAAAGCCAGGAGGCGGGAAGGCTCTCGGAAGTTGAAGCAGAGCCTCAGCACCGCACAGGAAGTTCTGGCACCAATAGTTAGGCAATGCCTATTCCATCTGCCAGGGAGAGGAGGGAGTTAAAGAGGAAGGGGGAGAGGCATCACATGAAACTTCCCCGCCTTTTCTGTTGGAGGAGAAGCCGGCGTAGGCCATGCCCAGAATCCGAACCGGAGGATTCAGATGCACAATTGTAATGCGCTGTCTGTACATGTGTAAAATAAAGAACTGTATATATCTCTGAGTGAGCAGAGGTACTTATTGAGAAGAGCATTCACAAGCCATCACACTGAGCCAGATGGAAAAGTTGAACTTTTTCCTTGTTTATAGTAAAGATGTTCTTTCCTGTGAATTTATTCATTCTCTCCCCCCAACTCCAAATCATGATGCTTTGCTGATTTTGCGTACATTGTGTTATGTTTTCATTCTGTTGAGAAGAACAGTGGCATTCAGTCAAATGACATTACTGGTTCTGCAATTCCATTATAACACTGTGAAGATCTCTGAATTAGATATATTCCTTTCCACCACATTGGGGCTTATAGACGCTCGTCGTTTAAATGTATAAATATTTATAAACTTGTTCTGCAGAGCTGGTCTCAATTGTCATAGGGGTATTTGAGTACTCTTCCCTGCTTTTAAAAAATCAACCAGGACCTCTCACATTGAAAATGTGCCAGTAACTGTAAACCAAATGAGTGGTGGATGCCTTTACTTAAAAAAATGTTTTCAAATGCTATATTTTAAGAATTTGTCAGGCAAAAAAATAAAAACGTGCCTCACAATGAAAATCCTATATAATGGATTAGAAGATGAACCAAATCCCAATGTTTATTCAGTCTAATGGAAACAAAGAATAAACTTGCTAGCATATCACAATAGAGAATTGTAGAAGGAGCCATAATAGGCCTCTTCTGACAGCCAGTGAAAAATAACATTTGTGCCTATAAAAAAATCCCTCATGTCTATATTTCATGTTGAAAAGCCAATAGGAGACTTCAGCCAAACATTTTTATCACTACGCTATCTAGATTTATATTCTGTTTGAAGTCCTCAAAATGAAACTTTCAATCTACTCCTGGCTAAGTATAAAATTATTTTCACTTTCCCTGGATATGGGACTGAGGGGTGGAGAACAGCTGAAAAGGCAGTGCTGGACTAATGAGCAATTCTAAGAGCAGAAAGCCCAACAGTTTTTCTTGACGTCTTCCAGGAGTGGGCAACTGGGTGGCCTTCCATGTGGTGTTGAGCTACTACTTCCATCATCCCCAGGCAGCATAGGCAATGGTCAGGGATGATGGAAGTTGGAGTCCCAAGAACACCTGTCTTAGACTACAATTACATCTGTCTTACACTCCAATTATAGCAGACACACCAGCTTTAAAGGCTTTGTGTAATGGTGATGATTGTGGCAACTTTGGTAAAGGAAATGGAACATTTCAGGAAATCTAAAATGGGTGGGAAAGAACCATAATGTTCTAGGCTTCCCTTGAACTATACCATGTTAACGTTCTGATAAAGTAGCTTGGGCTAAAATTTTATAGCCTGGTCTAGAGATTTTGCAAATGATTCCTACTGCGGGTGCTGGGCCACCTGAACTTCCTGATCTGGTGTTACATCCTTCTTCCTCAGCACAAGACAACTCAAAAACAACTGTGGTAATCTTAATCAAGAAAGAGATCAATGAGCAGTGGTGGAGCACATGTTTTTGCATGAGGGTCGCAAGCTAAAAGGGGCAGGTGATGGAAAAGAACTCTGCCTGAAACCTTGTTGCCATCAGTAGACCTAATGAATGACAGCTTCCTGTATTCCTGGCACCTGCACCACGAATTCAAAAACTGTGATGAGGAGTTTGTTAGGAATATGATGAGAAGCAGGAACAGGGAAAATCCAAGGCAGATCCTTACAGGAGGATTTGATATCTATATATCAGTGGTTCCCAAACTTTTATCTCCACAGACCAACTAAAAATTGCTGATGGTCTCAGTGGACCACTTAATGATTTTTCTGCCCATTCAGCACTGTTCCAGATGCTGAATGTTTTTATTATTATTGTATTTTACAGGCACGCCGCAGACCACCAGAATGAAGCCCCCTGGACCGCAGGTAGGGAATCCCTGCTATAATTAAATTGAGGCTGCTAGAGGTTACTTTTGCAAGCAGGTGGAGCAACCTAGGGCCTAAACCAGGTATAAGGAAACTGTGGTCCCCTAGATATTACTGGCCTACAACTCTCACCATCTCTGACATTGGCCATGCTCACTGGGACTGATGGGAACTGGAGTCCAACAACTTGAACTGGAGGGCTAAAAGTTCCTCACCCTTGGCCTAGCCAGTTTCTGTGTCAACATGCGAACGTAAGAGATCATACCATAACTGAAGAGACTCCTTGCTGATCCAGTACGGTGAGGTATTTGGTTATATGTGAGGTGGTCCATTGCATCTCCCAAGACCAAGGAAGTTTGAGTGTTGTGCAACAATGAATCACTGTTCAAGGTTTCTTTCACTGCAAGACAGTTTTCAAGCAAAGGTGGCAATTGACTTGCTCTGCATTCATTCACTTTAATCTTAACAACACACAAGGAAATCATTATCCCTGTGTTCACAGTAGATGTTATATAGTTGGTGGTTCGCTAAACTAAAAACTTAAGCTCATATGGAGTTTCAGACTTTATAATAACAAATCTCCACACTTCCTACACACGGAACAAAAAGGTAGACTGCATGAGGGTGTTCACTTCCTTTTGTGTTCATTGCATAAGCCAAAAAACCAACTCCACAAAGTAAATGAAGGTTCTCCTATTGTCCTGTATAAACACCCCTTTGTTGCTTTCCAGTGAAAAACGCTGCTTAAAGAAAGCTTTATATAGATTTCAATAAAGAAAGCACTGTATGAAAAACTGGATTCACAACACAAATTAGACCAGCTCTGTTGCACTGACTGGTGCATGAAAACTAAAGCCAACCATGTCAGATAATATTTTATTTGGAGCTAAAGTGACCCATTGTGAACTTTGACATGCCACCACTTCCAAGTTATGTGTACCACTTTGACAAAAACTGGGCTGAATTTCTTTTGGCTGGGAGCCTATAGGGACCTATATTCCAATTTTACCTAATATTAGAAGTAATTTTCTTTTCGCCTAACTGGCCAGTCACAATTTTCCCCACCTACTGTTTCCTCTTTGCCGAATCTCCTCATAGTTCTCGGTGCTATTCTTTGTTTGCTTGCTTGCTTCATTTTAAAAATAAAACTCAGCTGTTTTGCTCCAGGAAACATATACGAAAAATGGTCAGAGCCCTCTTTTAAAATCTAATTGACTCCTGTATCAATCTGTTACTGCTGGCTTATCAAAAGCAAGGAGAGCCACGTTGCTGTAGTCTTAAAAAAAAACAACACTCTTTTGTTACCATAGATCCAAAAGGGAGGTATGTACATATTTGTAAAATGGATTCTTTCAGACTTTTCTCTGACAGCTTGCCCTAACTTCTGCCCAGAAAATTGGATTATTTGAGGGGATTTAATTGTGTGGTAAATGCTCATATAAATACAGTCAAAACTTCACATTTTGTCAAAGCTTTGGAAGAAGACTCAACTATAGGATCTCTTTGAGTGTTGTGCGCTGAATAATGTGTGCAAAGAACAGTACCCTCCTAGGAGGGCCTATACTTCAGGATTAGGAGACAGGATCATGTGTGTGTGTGGCCAGATCATGCTTGGATGTCCTATAACACTTTATCAAAAGTCTGGAAAGGGATATGGTAGAAGGTTTACTAACTCCATATCTATTTATTACACAGATATCCCACCTTTCCTCTGCAAGGTAGGTCAGGCCAAGAGAGTGTGACTAATCTAAGCTCAGCCAGTGAGCTTCATGACAATGTGGGTCTCTCCAGTCTTGGTCTAACTGCTACCGAGAGAGGGGTGGAAAAGCAAGTAGGAGACTCTTGGTGAGAAGGCTACCCTGTAAATTAAACTCTCCAACAGTAACAGTGATAAAGCAGTGGAAAGGTTCATTTATAACTGAGAATAAGAGGATCTGTGATGCTTTTACAGATTATTACTCTCCATTAAAGGTAAAGGGACCCCTGACCATTAGGTCCAGTCGTGGCCGACTCTGGGGTTGTGGCGCTCATCTCACTTTATTGGCCGAGGGAGTACAGCTTCCGGTTCATGTGGCCAGCATGACTAAGCCGCTTCTGGCGAACCAGAGCAGCACACGGAAATTTACCTTCCTGCCGGAGTGGTACCTATTTATCTACTTGCACTTTGACATGCTTTCAAACTGCTAGGTTGGCAGGAGCAGGGACTAAGCAACGGGAGCTCACCTCGTCACAGGGATTCGAACCACCGACCTTCTGATTGGCAAGTCCTAGGCTCGGTGGTTTAACCCACAGTGCCACCCGTGTCCCTTTACTCTCTATTACACACTTCCAAAATGACTCTTATATCTCTTATATCCACATTCTACAAGGAAGAGCATGGGTTTAGGAAAGTTACAAGGAAGAGATTTCAAATTAATACTAGAAGCCCATGAAGTAATGGTATTTCCTTACAAAGAGTTTGGGGATATATTCAACCACCCACTAGCAGCTTTATTTCATAGGATTGTCTCCAAATAGATTAATCTTGAGAATAATCCAGCATCCAGATTGTATTTAAATCTGATTAACAGAAGAACCCTAACCCCTGATCCGCTGAGCTGGAAGGGATTAGGATGTGGTGAGGGTGTCCCTCCACCCAGCTCTGCCATTGCAGAGCTCCCTGTTGCACCAGCTGAAAGCACAGGCAGTCTGAAGCTATGATGACATTGCACAGCCACAAGAAATGGCTGTATAGTTAAGGGGAGGAGCTAGATTATATTGCATGAATCTGCAGTAGCTCACTATGCGTTCAATTCAGAGAAGAATAAATCATCAGGTAGCCTTCGCTCTGTCGTCTCATGCAATAGTTTGTACAATACAATAAAAGGCAGGTGTGAGAGCAGTTCCTGTGCTTCTACTTCTGTAAGAGGTTGCACAAGCTCTAGAAAGAGTTGTACAATAGCACTTCCATCAGCAGAAGTCCCTTTTCTCACAAAGTATTTTTGGATCCCACCTCTTATCTTGCCTATTTCTTTTCGAACCCTTCCGTATTACTTTCAGCTGGACAAAACAGAGATGAAAATATAAACATCTTCATGTTGAACAGTTAAGCCAGCGATGTATACAACATGGTCACAGAACGAAGGTGGGGAGGAATCAAATACCTTTTAAATCAGTACTGTAATTTACATGATAGATGGCCTGTGAAAGCTTAATACAGAGTAATGGAAATAAGTTACTAATGCACAGGTCAGAATGCACATAAATTGAAAGGGGGCAGGCTTAATGCAGAGGACACCTAATAAAAGAAACATACAAACTGGCAGCCAGCCAATGCAATATTAATATCTACAAATAGAGCACTGTATTAGATATGACAAACATTTCCACTGCCAGCCTAAATGAAAGAAAATGTTTAGTCTTAGCACACAAGTATGACTATGAAGTCATCAGAGACCTTCATTTCAGGCCCATTTAAAATAAGCATTCCAACTAGCATTTCTTTCAACCAACATGTCTTCTGGGCACCATTTACAAAAATTCAAATAGTGACATAAGGGACCATCTTAGATTCCATTCAGTGCCAGACCTGCACAGAACATCAATAGATCCTTTGGCCATTGCTGCCGCTGCTGTTCAAAGAACTGCAATTCTGCACTATGGTAGGGAACAAGGGTTTTCTTGCTGCTATAGTAATTGACAGGCTCCTTTCACTCCTGTTCCAGTCTGTTATGTGGCATTCAATAAAACAATGTCCAGAGGAGATTCATCACGGTGCTATCTCCTTTTTAAAATTTAAAGTCCTGGCAGCTTGCTGGAGTGCACGATGCTATGGGAGTTGCTAGCGTGCAGTCTGGCAGGCCAACAGGTCCAAAGTCCTGTCGCCTTGTCTTGCTTCTTTAAAATAATTGTTCTGAATGTACAATACAGTTTTCATATATTAATTCTTGACTACCTTCAACCTGGAAGACAAGAGACTATGCAAAATGTTGCCTGTGGAACACTGAAGAATTCTGTTAAAGCACAGCAGCAGAGGATTATTTTTCTTTTAAGTTAAAATCCTATGCAGATCTACTTAATAAAAGAAAGAAACAAAAAGTTTTCAAATTCTGCAGGCACCATTCTAGACAGCCTCATATGTTATGTCCCATTGGAGGACACGGGGGGGGGGGGGGGAGGGAGAGAGGGAGAGAGAAGCAATAATATGCACTACTTGGCCATGTCTTAATGACCTTAAGGTAAGAAAAAGAGAAGTCTCCATTCTGCCCTGCCCTCATAAATAAAAAATTATTGAGAAAAGTGAATCCCCTATATGTCTACAAGTTGGCATGCCTATTCTACTCTGGAGAGGCTCATGTGCCAGTTAATTCCATCCACTTTGGCCAAAAGGAAAAAAGGTCAGAACCATTTTTAAATTTTTCCATTATAGTGAATGTAAACCACAGAGCTTCATTTTATGCAGAGCAACTTGAGATACAGAATACACACTGAAGTGCAGAGAACATACAGCAACTCAGAAAGAGAATGAGATTTACAGAACACGTCAATGCAAATTGAAACCTATGCAACCCCCTAAAGCATATGGGTGGACTTAGACCAAGAGAACGGCTCAGCTATGAATCTCACTGGATGACCTTACACTTGTCTCTATCTTTCAATCTACCTGATGAGAATAAAATGGGGAAACTGGCTGTGTTTCTTCGCGAACTTCTCAGGTAAATTAAGTGATTGTACAAACATCCGATAAAAGCAATGAACTTCCACAGCCCTGCCCTTATACATATTTTAACTATTTGAGATATGTAAGCATAAGGTGCATGCATTATATTAGACCCACAGAAAGAGCCCAGATTCAACTATTGGTGTGGTTATCAAAGCCACCTAGGTTTTTTCTCTCAACAAATTTCTGTGAAATACGGGGATTAGGGAAAATTTGAAATTTTATCTCTCTTAACAACAAATGGCTGGCACTAGGCATTCTCTTAAAACACCTTTTTAATGGTCCCCTGAGATCACTTATCACTTCCAATCCTCTTTACATTCTAGCACACACTCCACCATGAACAGGATTTTATAAATACTATCAGCTTCATACTTCTTCTTTGACTTCCTCAGACAAAACACTTCTTCATTTCTCATTGTGCCATTATCTTTAAACACTCAGAAACATCGTTTTTAATGCATACCTGTTGCCAAAAACAGCAAAGACTCTTACATTTATACATGCAAGAGGAGATAAGTGCTTAACCCTGTTACCGTACAATTAGAGTCTTTCAGTATGACATTTGCTTGACAGATCCCTGCAAATCCCTCCAGTGACTTGCTGCAGACTGTGTTCCTTAAAAAAAATATCTCCAGATGAGCCCCATTGAAAGGCAAACCAGTGCCTAAGAACAGCAGCAGCCAACTATATTTTGGTGCCTCAGCCAGAAAATCCATATGGCCTTCTCCCTTCAAGCTGTAGTAGCATTGGGGCGGGGGGGTTCCACTTTGGTTGTGCCTGCCTAATTTGCACTTTCCAGAACAACTGAACTAAACTGAAATGTCTGAAAATCCCAGCTTCTCCACACTTTGTGATGCCATTTTCTAAACAAGCAAGGTGTACCAAAATCCATATAATAGGGGGACGTGCCTGTAAAAAATGCATATAGCAGTAGTAATAAACATACAAAAAATGCCTCATGTTAGGGGAAATTGTTTGTAAAATAGCTGTACATTTGGCAAAATTTCATACAAAAATGTGTATATTAGGAGAAAAATGCGCTAAATGTTCTTTGGTTGTTTTTTTTTTAATGCGAACTGATGTGAAAAATATGACAAACTGAAATGAAGAGTGGAAAAAATGAGAAACTGAGGGTAACCAAAATTAACAATTTGTCCTTCCCTAGGTAATATATATCATATATTTTACACAAAAAAACCACAAAATGTTTCAATCCTTTTTATTGCTAAGAAATTTTATCTACAAGCACATAAATGCACAAAAGAAAAAGGTGTGTGTGTATCTATGCATACAATTACACTAAGCAGAGAATAAACTTTTGATTTCATATATTTCCAATTGGGGGGAAAGAAAACAAGCTGTCCCTATTACAAAGCTTCTAATAAGTTATATGGTTGAACATCATCTCGTACCTTATTGTTGTAGTGCAGTACATAATAAACATTGACCATTTTTCAATGAAACTTTTATTTCCCTTTCTGTATTCTCTCTATTTAATAATGTCTGTAAGTTTCAACATGTATATCACATCCCAGATCCTACTAATCTTCTCTTTCAGTGATGGCGGTTCTTTCTGTTTCCACTTATGGCCAACTGCTATTGTAGCTGTTGTGAATTCCCTTTCAAGGCATCCCAAATCAGCTGCTGATTTAAACACAATGCTCACTTTTGTACTGATTTATCTATAAGCAGAGAAACAGAACTTTTACTGAAATATTTTAAAAGTTCAGTAAATTTAAGTGTGATGGTGAAGTCGTACGTATCAGGCTTCTGCACTACAGGAAAAGAGAAATGTATCTGAAAGTGGTTATGCAAAGTGCCTCAGAGGAGATCAAACCCAGTACACAATTATATATTAAAGCAAACCTAATCTGAATTATGTTAACGTTACCCATTGTGCCCTATACCTAATACAGCAAGCATGGAACTTAATGTTATCATATTTCGTTGGAAGCTGCCCAGAACCTAGTCTGGGGCAACCTAGTCAGATGGTGGCATCATCATCATCATGCTTTTATTGCTGCTAGCTGGTCATTTCTTTCTTAGGCCAACAGCTGGTTAGCAAACCAGTATAATAATCTACGCCGAACCTAGTCTTAGGAAACCAGTCATTACATGTCCGCCATGGCTCAACAACCAGCGCTTCCTTTTTAGCCTTGGCTGTTTAAGAAGCTCCTGCCGATTTGAGCTTCCTCTTGACACCCTTCATTCCTCTTGACACCCTTCATTCTCACACTAGCTGCTGACCTTCCTGAAACCTGACTGTTTGCTTGTCTGGACTCTGTAGCCCTGCTGAGGCCTATCAACTCTCTAGAATAGGGGTGGGGCACCTTCAGCCTTCCAGATGTTGTTGAACTACAACTTGCATCATCCCTGACCACTCACCACGTGGGCTGGGGCTGCTGGGAGTTGGAGTCCAACGACATCTGGAAGGCCAAGGGGTTCCCTACACATGCCTCAAAACTAACCGTGCCACTTTGAATGATGTTTTACTATATAACTTGGGCAATGACCCTGTTACCATTTGGAATGCTGATCCTTAGTGTACCATTATAGATCCAATAGGCAGGTGCAAAGGAGAGGGGAAACAAACTATACAGAACTCAATGGTGTGCGGTCCATGGACTAGTGGGACTAGCCTAGTCCCCTTAATGTTCCCAGCGGGACCTTTCCGTGTACCTTCTGTGATGGAACTCCTGCTTGGGGACTTCCCTGGCTTTTTTCTGGCCCACGTAGGAGCAGTTTGGATAGTTAGCCTTGGTGAAGACTTGATGTTTTCCTCCCCAAAAAAGTTTTTGAGTTTCTGCTGAAATGAGGCTGCATTTTAATGTTGTATTTTAATCTTGTTTTTTAAGTTGTATTTCAATCAATTGTTTTATATCTGGTGTTATACCTGAGCCTGGTCTTGGCTGGGGAGGGCGGGGTATAAATAAAATTTATTATTATTTTTATTGTTGTTGTTGATAATAATAATAATAATAATAATAATAATAATAATAATAATAATATCACCTGCTTAGCCAGTGTCTCCAGGCTCCTTGTATTTGTGCATGCACATCTCTCTCTCTTTCTTTCTCTCATTACCTCTGTAATCATAAAAACACGCACGCATGAGTAGGAAGTGGCTGCTTGAAGCAGAACTGCAGCCCCATCTTCAGTTTTTAAGGAAGAGCAGTCAGAAAGCCTGAAGTGCCTATGGGGTAGGGGTGGAACAGCCACTGTGTGTGTGTTTTGAAAGTGTGGTGTTTTAATAACATAAACCCCCAGCCCCAATCTGCCAGAACCTGAAGGATCAACAGCAACATGCAACAACCACCAACAACATGATCATAGAAAGGGAGGTGGTGAAGAAAGGGTGTGTGTTAAAAATGTGTTTTTTTTTTAAAGGAGGGGGGGTCCACGCTTCCACCTGGGGTTGTCTTTTTAAAAAACAAACAAAGCAAAGCCAAACTTTTCTTCTTTTTGCAAGCTGCTTGGAACTGGCAAATTGACCAGCTGGGGAATGGACTTCCTTGGGAGGCTGTGGACTCTCCTCCATTGAAGGCTTTTAGGTATCTGCCAGAGATGCTTGAGTGGAGATTTCTGTCTTGCAGGCGGTTGGACTAGAGGACCCTTGGGGTCCCCAACTCTACATACAGCCCTGTTCCCCAAAAGAAAATTCACCACACGCCACTGACTGAACCTGTTGGCATGCTTGTGTTTCCATGCATGCAAGGACATGTTGGGGAAAGGTGTGTCGTATGCAGAGGGAAATTTGTATCTAGCTGCTACTAAGTACATGCATGGCTGGCAGAGAATAAGCCCCCAGATGTGTAGTCAGCAGGATTATTAACTGTGTGAGCCACTGAACAAACAGTTGCAGTGCCACCCTGGTTTCTAAGGTTTCTTAACATCTTTCTACCGGTGCTCCACACCTTCCTGATTAGCAGGGCTTGGGGGCAATGGCTGCTTTTGAAGCTCCTGTACTGATCTGTTTTAACTTTCTAAATTGACCGGCTTTTTCTGTTGGAAGACAGCCAATTGCTTTAATGGCTGCTTTGTATTTTGTTTTTTTGAGGAAGGGGGAAGGTACGCTGCTGCTTCTCGGAGTTTTGTGATTCTGTTTTATTCTATTTAACATATAATAAATATATAGTAAAAGGCCTTCAGCCTTTTTAAAAGACATATAGGAGAAAGTGGGACAGAAATGGTTAAATAAATAAATAAATGCCATAATAAATCTGGTAGTCTTTAGGGTGCCACAAGACTTTGTTGTTTTAGCAATTTCAAATCTATCACTGTTGTTCATAAGACCACAGCTGTAAACAGTTTGGAGCATACTTTGCTGAACTGATTCCTCTGAAGCATTTTTGAAACATCAAAGGTGTTTTGCATCCAAGCCTTGATTCAGGGGTTTTCCTTCATGCAGTTGATATTAATAGTAAAGCAGGTGCTCCACGAAAATGCCCAGTAGTGTGAAAGCATTTTGCAGTACAGTTATTTTCCCCTCAGAAAGGGGGGCGGGGAGGCAGCAGGAAGGAAATGTGTGGAGAATCCAAAAAGCTCAAAGACATGTTTGAAACCATCATGGCCTATAAGCAGTCGCCTAGCCCTGCTCCAAATAAATCATTGCAGTTTTTAAAAATGGCTTCTAATCTCACAGCTGAAGACTTTTGAGATTTTCAGTCAGTTTCTCTCATGTGTGTGGGATTAACCATTTCAAAATAATACCTTGCTCTGGACTAGGCAGTGACTATGTTTGTGAAACCATATACAGTGGTACCTCGGGTTAAGTACTTAATTCGTTCCGGAGGTCCGTTCTTAACCTGAAGCACCACTTTAGCTAATGGGGCCTCCTGCTGCCGCCGCGCCGCCGGAGCATAATTTCTGTTCTCATCCTGGAGCAAAGTTCTTAACCTGAAGCACTATTTCTGGGTTAGCGGAGTCTGTAACCTGAAGCGTATGTAACCTGAAGTGTATGTAACCTGAGGTACCACTGTACAACAAACCATCTTCCTTTTAACACAAGTGTGGCTGTTCCTGCTGAAGGAACTTCCCACCTCTAGTGTGACAGTATAACGTTTGGGCATGATTTAAGGCAAGCAGAAAGAACGCTAAGAGTCTGAAGTGAAGCTATTCAAAACCAGAGAAGAATTTTAGGTAATGGAAAAGCTTGAAGACTGATAGGCAGCTGTCTCCTCCAGCTTCAGTAAATTAGGCCTTCGGAGTTACTGCTGCTGACAGCTACCTTAACATCTGTCTGGTATTTTTAAGGTGATAACATGCAGCTGATGTCTTTGATCTAAATGGAAAATGCACATCAGTCGCAACACTTGGAGAAGCCCTGTTTTTGGATAGAAGCGTTTACCAAGCAGGAAAAATTGCTGAGAATTATTTCAGTGTAGGGTCAGAAGAGAAAAGGAACCAATATTTTAAAAAAATTCTCCAAACAGGCTTCCCTGCAGAAAAGATTACCAGTGTGGCCAAAAGCCCACCCTTTTCCACACAAGAGTAATTCCAAACAACCTCGAACCTTGTTTTTCAAAAGGATACCACGGTGAAAGGTATTCGCTCCTATTTCAGTGACATGAGCATTTGCCTCATACAAACTCTGGTTTCAATGTCTCTCAGTATTTGTCTTTAACTAACCACAAGGGCTCAAGGAATGCCTCTAGTTTTCCATGTTCCTACAGCTCAATATGCTTTCAATTATTTTCCTGGCAGAGGTAAAGAAAGGGGGTTTGATAGTCTTAGGTCCTTATGTCAGGAGCATATAAATGTGCCTTTTTTAGAATGATACAAATATCGCTTTCTTCTCTGACTGTCTGATATAGTAGCAATTTCTAAAATGAAAGAGCAGGCTTTTCTTACAAGCACTGAAGAAGACATTTGGAGACGGGAAACAATGCCGTTTATCTGCGCGTCCCTTGTCAATATTCTTGGGCTCCTACCTCCCACTGAGGGAGTCAAAACTGAACCAGTCCTGAAATCTGGGCTAAATATGTATTTATTTTCTTCTTGAACTGGAACAGAGTATGAGCAATTAGTTGCAAGTGTGCTGAACCTGAGCCAGAACAGAACCTAATGAATAGGTGCAGGTAAATGCTTCAGAATAACAGCTCAAAAATATGGCTGTGTACACACTATACATTTAAAGTATATGACTTCCCCCAAAGGATTGTGGTAACTGTAGTTTGCCCCTAACAGAGCTACAATTCTCAGCACAAACCACAATTCCCAGAATTCCTTGGTGGCGGCAGCAATGCCAGTGCCAATGCATGCTGCAGGCATCACTCCAGACCCCTCTGCAATGCTTCTACTTCTGAGACACAGTGCCCTTCCAAGCATGCTCTCCGGAGCATGCGTGTACCTCCCAACCCCCCCCCCCTTTTTAAATAAATTAGAAATGCTCCCAAACCCCAGACATTTGTATAAAATGCAAAAATCCACCTAGATGGGCATACTGCCCCCCCCAAAGAGGACATGTCCAGACATATGGCAACCATAATATATGCATGCAAATTTATAAATAATTATATGAGACATCTCACTATAGTGTGGAAGACTGTGGCCATGTGATCTGTGTCTGCTGTCCGAGTGCTAAAGAAATAACTGTTGATGGGCATCTTCAAGACTTTTGTTCTCCCTTCTTGTAGTTCTTTGTCTTTAACCTGGCACAGGATCCTTCAAACAGACAACTGTCCTCTGACAGCCCTCTGAACCGACGACTGTCTTCTGTAACATAGGAAGGGAACTTGTTTGAACCGAAGGCCCTCTGGCCGACTACACACACTGCGAACACTGGATATAAAACAGCTCAGGATTAACAGACATCTTGGTTAGTTTACAGCCGTGTGCTTGGTGCAGAATTGTAGCAGCTGACGTAATGGAATCCGCAGAGTCAATACCAAAAGAAGAAACTGAAAAGTAGATTAAAATAAGAATAATCTAGCCATTTGGATTATTATGCTTCCAAATACCAGGAAATAGCTTGGAAATTGCTTTCAGGTATCATGTTTACTAAAATTGCTTTCCTGTATCATGTTTACTAAAATGCAGAGTTATTATCACCTACCGGGGGGTAACTGGATATAGACTGTAGTGTTTGTAACATAAGAATTATTGATGGAGCAGTAAGTTAAATGCAGGCTGCCACAGAGTGCTTGAGTGTGCTTTTCCCTTGCAGGTGAATGCAAGCATCCTTTATGTGAGTTTACTGTACTATTTAATGCAAAATGTAGGGGTGATTATTCCTTGACTATCAGGATTAGAGAAGTTTCTTAAGCATAACAGCTATGAGTCAACTTCATACTCTTTTATCTTCCACTTAACTGATTTCACGCAAGCTAGGATATCCGTACCAAGGAAGACGCCAATAATATCTACTCCCTTTTCTGAACTCTAATTTTGCAGATCCTTTTAAGAACAGAAAGGTATATGATGCACACATTTGGCCTGCCAAAAGGTCCAGCAAGCATTTCAGGTATCAATGAGTGCTTTTGTTTAAAGGACACTGAAAAAGACACCATATCTCACAGACGTTTCCTATTAGAAAGTACATTCCTAATTTTACCCAAGTATATAGAGATGCTGTGCTCTGTTGAGAAGATGAAATTTTGGATAAAATGTGTTTCAGGCCTCCTGCAAAGTGAACTTATCCAAGTAACTGGTCACTTCAGCTGAACTAGAAATAGTACTATTAAAAGTGATGGGAACCATTTAATAGGGCTGTAAACCCGAATACAAATTCCTTAAATTCCTTAAGTTCCTAGTTGTATTAAACAAAACAGGTCCCAATTGTTTGTTCATCCCTTTCAAGGCCCAGGGAAATCCCTGGGTTCAAATTGGCTAATAATAATAATAATAATAATAATAATAATAATAATAATAATAATAATTGTACCCCAATCATCTAACTGGGTTGCCCCAAAGGTTTAGCTACTGTAGAATTAATTCAGCTTCACACTGTGATGTTGTACAAACAGTAAACATACAAAAAAATGCAGTAATCACATTAACACTATTGTCTAAGACATTGATGTCACAGGACTTCAGTTTGGATGGTGTGTGACTCAGTTTGGCCCAACCCTGGATCAATTTGTGTCCAACACAATTGCAGCATCCACACCATTCAGCACTTATTATACCACTTGAACAGTCATGGAGAATCCTGGGAATTGTAGTTTCTAAAAGGTACTTATCAAGGGTGCCGCTGACCTCACAAAACTACACTTCCCAGCAGGGCTATTTTCCAGCCAGAACTCTGTTCTGGCACCTCTCAGGTGGGCACCATTGCCATTATAAGAGAACAAGGGAGGTGTTCATTGTCAGTTCTGACACTGCTTTTTCTAGATAAATAGCACTGTTTCCCAGTACCCCGGGACTTGCCCTGGGTAATAAGATGTTGTGCAGCAAACAAATACAGGTGCACAACTACATTGTAGGAGAGATGGATATGACCATGCCTTGTACCACTGAGATCGCATGAAGTACTATTAATCTGGATACACATGTCAATGCAGATGTATATCTGCATCTGATATAGGAAACAAGATCGCCTGTGGCTAAAGGTAGGGCAAGACCTTCCCTCTTCTCCTCGGAAACCATCTTCATTTTTGTGATCATGCAATCAGCAAGAAACTCAAGAAGTTTTATGAATACTCATAAGGAATGATTGCAACTGCAAAGCCCAGGTGATGGACTCCTCCTCCCTTCCATTGAACATGGGGGTGGGGAGGTAAGGCAACAGAAGGAGCAAGTGTCTGGTTCCTGAGACTCCAGATTTTTAGATAATATTTCAGATCATGCTCAGAAGTGTCACTTTAACCTCTGGAGGTGGTTGTGCCAGCCAGTGGTGAGGCCCTCTGTCTTCTGTCACTGGTTGCCCTCCCCTTTGTGAAGGGGAGAATCTGGCAGATGAAGGGGTCTAAAGTTGTGGCCTTTTTTTGAAGTTCAATCTATAGATGACCCCAGAAGCGGGTCATATTCTTTCCCCCCACCACCAGCAAACTGAGCGCTCGCCTCTTTCTCTCTTATGAGAAAGCCTGCTTCTGTATGTGGACCTCTGTTACTGGCTCTGGATAATGGGACAAAATAGCTGAAGAGAGCCCATGCTGGGTCAGTTCAGGCCTTGGTCACTGCTTGCCAAACTGAGCCTGATTTAAAGTTTGGTTGCTGTCATCCCTCTGATAAGCATGACAGATAGGGTTGCGCATGGGACAGAACATTTGGTGTTCTTTAGCTGACACCTTTTATCTTTAAAAGAAAGTTGCATAGCGTTGTTGCTTTCTTTTTGCAGATTCCATAATTGTGATTTGTACATTTTGTTCTAAGAAAGAAAGAAAGAAAGAAAGAAAGAAAGAAAGAAAGAAAGAAAGAAAGAAAAAGAAAGAAAGAGTTAAATTATTTATACTGCTGGTCTAACCCATGCATCATCTCATGCTGTACCACTCATGCCAGTGCAACAGTGGGATGCAATTTGTAACTGAAACCGCTTCATTCTAATGACAGCAAACAGCCCAAATGGCATTTAAATGGGAATGGAATTTAAAGTAAAGGAATGGAATGTTATTCTTTCTCAACTCATTGGGGTGGGGGGAAGACTGGGCAAAAGTAAGTTCTCCTGCATGCCTCTCTGTTGAAATGAATAGGAGCTGCACAAGAGCATGGCTACAAACACATGCTGTTCTGTAGTAATTCCATTCAGGGCCAGCCCTATTATTAGGAAGAGTGGGGTGGCTGATTTGGGGTGTCATGAAAGGCTAGCTAATTGTTATTTAATTATATTTTTACTCCCCAGGAGGGTGAAGGTATTTGTTAGATTTTCTGTCTCAGGCACCAGAACAATTTGACCAGCCTAGGATATCATGCACTTTGACTGCGGGGCAGAGGTGTTATTTATCATTCATACATTGAATAAAACTCATTTATCATGCTCAAGACAGAGCACTGTCTAAGGCAGGGTACAAGAAAGTAGAACAATATAAATACTCATTATATTCTGGGTCTAGGCATGCTTCTTCAGAAAATATCCAAATCAGTCTGAACCCAGCTGTTTTCAGTCTCAGATCCAAAGCTGCCCACAAGAGAAGCCATGGCAATTGGATATACTCATTGCAAAGCCAAAATGACCAGTTACAAGCTTTCTGGAGCTCAGTAGCCTTCTATTAGCTTGCCTTTGCTTTGAAGCTGAAAGCAAGGCAAAGCACCTCTTTGCTTATTGAAGGCAAGGGTAACCCACTACATTTTGCTGCCTGGGCTGAGTGGATAAGATGGTATATCGCCCATTTCAAATACAGAAACCTGTCAGATTGCCAGTTTGAACCTCCAGCACTGGCAATAGGACCAAGGGGTGGCAAGGTAGCTGAAAGGGTGGAGGAGGGTGGATCACCAGGTACAGACAGGTCTGTACTGCTACAAAGGGAGAGAAGCTCAAGCAGAATGGTCTTGACTTCCTCACATGCACACATACACATAGTGCCTTGCTGCCTGAGGCAGTGGCCTCACTCTCCCTTGTAGGATCCTGCTGGAGGCTCATGCTGACTGAAGGAAGCATGGAAATTAGTTAACTCTCCTACAGGCCACTGCATCTGTCAGTCACGGAACTGATCCTGTGTTTTTATGGAATTGTGCGGGTTGGGGATGGTGTAGAGCAGGGATAGGAAACACTTTTAAGTCTGAGGCCAGATTCAAACCTGGCCAACCTTCAGGGGCAAGAGGCAAAAGGGGACAGGCAAAAGTGGCTGGGGTCAAAGGTTGCCAAAGCAAAAAATAAATCAATAAATACAGTGAGGCAAAAAATGCTGGAAAATTGCATTTTACATAATGTTGTGTGTTCTAGAGACATTATCTGATGTCATACCCATGCAATGCATGCTGGGCCCCCTCCATCTTAGGCACGACAGCATCTTCAAAATAATACTATTGTGTAATAAACCTGTTTGCTGCATAGGAGCATTATTTATACTTACTGCCTCTGATTCGACTGTTAAGGTAGGAAACTCCACAATTTATTGGTCAGGCCCTCCGTTTCTAGACAATTGACAAGCATTCTCCAGAATCTGCAAATATGTCCTGTTTTCATGAAACAAATGCCGTCCCTTCTTGTGGGGCGGGGGTGCCAATTCATCCCCACAAACCAGTTTTTGGAACAGCATATTAAAATGCATTTGGGTTAAATGTACAGCTACGCTCATGATCACACAGCAAAATGCCGAAGGCACTGTAACAAGCAGGAGAGCAGGGATGGGTAACTTGCCCCCCTCCAGCTGCTGTCGGACTCCAATCCCCCCTGACCATCGGCCTCATGGACCAAGGTTGATGGGAGCTGTAGTTTGTCAGCATCTGAAGGACCACAGGTTAGCCGCCTATGGGCTGGAGAGAGGATCACTACTGCAGGAAGAACGCTGAACTAAATATCTGGTTGCAATGAATCCAGAATGATTCAGTGTGTGGTGGCTTGTGGGGAAAGGGGGAAACTATTTTTCTTCTGCTGCTCAGAACGGTAGGAGCTAAAAGCCTTTCATAATGAAAAGTATACAGAATGACAACAGCAGAGGCCAGCTCTCAAGCCTATGTATAAACATAATTGCTCGATTTGGGGTTTTGGAACGTTTGTTCCTCCAAACCTTATACTCTTTTTTTTATTTTCAAATAGCATGCCCCCTGCCAAGAAGTTACATTTTTTCCTCTCTTTAAAATAAGCAGTGAGGGCAATGGCATGATGAACAAATTTCATTTCTTCTGTTCCATTTTTTCCATCTTTAATACAGCCTCCAGCAGGCCAAATGGCACCAGTGCAATTGCTAGTAAGTCAATACATCTGGCTGCATTCCTGAAATGACAAATCTGATGGATAGAACTCCAGCTCCTATACAAAGCCTCTTTTCAGAATGCTCTCTCCCTGGTACTTGTCTGCTCGGAGCAAAACCTAATGTGTGAAAACAAAATAAAAATCAAGCTCTTTCACCACCCTGTGCTAGTGTTTCATTTTCAGTGGGCTAATGTTATTATTAACACAGCTCTCTTGTGCTGCCCAGATTCTGCACCTCTGCCTGGATACGATGAGAGCTTTCAATTTGGCACCAAGGAGACGAGCGGCTGTTCTGAGGGCTCCTTGCTTTGCTACGAAAGCATGACATGGCACACTGTTAAGTGTCTAGAACTGATTAGTATCCGAAGAGCTTCTGCTTTGCTCACCAAAAGCAATGTGATTGTGCTGGAAATTGCCAGTGGTGAGGAATGCAAGCATGCGGGGAGGCGTTTTACCTTTCAGCTTTGATGATCTTTCAGCAAGAAATGATGAGCTAGACATCATGTGTGACCTTGTGACTGTATATGGGGAACAATCTGTCAGCACATCACTGGGGTTTAGTCTGTGAAGGATTCAGCACATGCCCATGGCATGAAGGTGGGATACTTGGCATTCCATTACTTTAAATTTAATGAGCAACTAACACCAGATCTGTATGAACTGGATTGGCTAAGGAGCCAATATTGACCTTTAATGTTTTCTATAGTCTGAGACCATGATACCTCAAGAATTACCTTCACCTGTCTGGACCAGCCCAACCCTTAAAACTGGCCATGGTGGGCCTGCTCTTTGGTTCATTGGGAGTAGACATGCCTCGTGGCTCCTTAGAGTCAGTACCACAACTCTGAAATATCCTCTGTGAGAAAATCTAACAGATTCTACTCTTCCTACTTCCAGATGGCCTATGAGGACAGACATTCATTACTGGAGTTTTTAAACTATTTGAACGGCTCTTGTGCCATCTTATCTTTCATTATTATTTTCTTATTATATTGCTTCTGTTTTAATTTTTTATTATTTAGATAAATTCCTTTTTCTTAATGTAGAAAAGTGGGATAGGAACCTTCCTCCTACTCCTGGTCCATGGAATCAGGGTACCCCATTAAAAGAATTCAGGGGGAGGTGCCCAGATAGGGACTAATGAGCCATAGCACCCACAAAATGGTGATTTCAGAGGAGGGGGTTGCCCTAGTTTGATGTACATCATAAAGCAATTCATACCCTTGGTTAATCCTGCCAAATAATCAACCAGCAGAAGAGGTTAGTTGATTCAGACTACACACCCAATGCCTGCACCAAAACCTGCTGACATCTGTAATCAATAACATTGTGGCCTGTTTAAGTCCCATGTGGTTGTCCTGTGTTTACTACAAGTTCACGACCCACAAACTGTCCTTCCAATAGCTTCCTTAGGATTTAATTTGCTGCCCCCTTGGAAGTTTTGTGGTACCTTTGTGGAAATGTGTTTCACCTCTAGATTAGAATGAACAGAAAGCAGCCTCCATCCTAAGAAATGTTTGCACTAAAGGAGATGTGAGGCATATCCCAGAGCCTCATGTCTCTAGACTTCTTGGGACTCCTCTCAGAACCAAACCTCATTCTCCCACTGCCTGCAAAGGAAAAAAATGTCTGTTGGCAGGTACAGGTCTGAATCCAAGCCTAATCTCCAAACAGACTGCAAACCCCCCAGACCTGCAAACCCACCAGCCAGATCTAATTGCTCACCTTTGTTATGGGTTTTGCTTTTTGAAATAAAACAAGTAAGGGAAAACAAATGTTGTATTAAAAATTGCCCATTTGAATGCCACAACATGAAGATGTTGTTTTCAAAAAATGCATTCTCAAAATGTAATATTTCAACATGAAATATTAGATAGCCAGGCAAAATGTCCAGTTCATCACATTCAGAGCTATTCCACTGAATTTTTCTCAAATGCATGTACTTTTTTTCCAATAGTATGTTCCTTGATCCCCATTCATCCAGGAAATCCTGTACAAATGATGTAGCTTCTTCCACAAAGACATGACATTTCTTTGTATTTCTTGGCCACACAGAGTGAGGGAAAGGGGCGAGGCTTTTACAAACGTCAGAAACACTCTACTATTTCTGTAGCGAATTTTGTCCAATGATACATAGATTTCCCTGTCAATATAACTAGTAAATACTGAAAACAGTGACAAGAAACAACAAGCGCAGATCTGTACAAACTCAGGAGAGTAAAGCAGCCTAACATTAGTCCCTTTAACTCCTCAACAAACTGAATAAGGTAGCAGTAAATCTGCAGGTTTAAACCCAGCAGAAAGTATTGTGGGTGTGGAGATGACACCCCTGTTAATGGAGCAGAAGGGGCACCAGCGTACCAGTGAGAGGCAGTGTAGTGTAGTGGTTAGAGTGTCAGACTAGAACCTGGGAGAGCAGTGTTCAAATCCCCATTCTCTGGGTAACCTTGGGCCAGTCACTCACTCTCAGCCTGACATACTTCACAAAGGTGTTGTGGTGGTGAAATGGGGAAGAGGGGAACTATGTATGCCACCTTGAGATCCTTTGATTGGGGGCGGGAGTGGGATTCACTGTTGTTGGCATCTGTCTGTCTTGAGAAACAGTGGAATGTGCCTCCAGGAGTGAAGTCAAACCACTGTGTTAGCAGCACCGTAGTGACCTCTCTGGAGCGCAGACCTGGGCAGTGTGTATGGAGGTCCTGGGCTGCCCAGACAATAAGATCCCCCTCTCAGCCTCACTGATGTGGTCCAGAGGAAAGCAGAGCAATACGTTTGGCACCAGCTTGGTTGCAGGAATGGCTGGAAGGAGGTGTACAAGGCGCTATCTAACCGTCTTAGGGGCTGCACTCTGGATTTGTGTAGGGTTTAGTCCTAAACTGCAGCAGCAGCAGTTTAGGATCAGAGTTGAAACTGCCTTTTGGTCTGCTGGGCCCACTATTGGTCTCATCTGCTCAATCCACCAGAGCCTGTCTTTGCATCCAGGGGAAGTCTCACCAAGGGTTCAAGACCCACTGGCTACCCCCACCTGGTTTAGCTGGCCAGCTGAAGCCATTCCTGGGGTGTGGCCGCTGTCACATGCTGACAGCTTCTAGGAGCCCCAGGTGAGAGCTGGGAGAAGGGTGGGCGCCAAAGGTGCACAAACTACCCCAGAAGGAGCATGACATTTCCCCAGCCAGAGGTACTGCTGCTCCCCTAACATCCCATACACCCCTCGTTGGGCTACAAATATAATTAAATAAATAAAGTCAGCCTGAGAGTTTTAAAAAAGTGAAGCAAGGAACCTTTGCAGAGGGGAAGTGCAAGCATACAGAAGTTTCCATCTCCTTCACCCGGGACCCTTTTCCTCTTAAAATCTCTTGCTCTCTTGGCTCTCCTTCTCTTCCATTTACTTTCCCTCTTATACACCTGGTACCTTTCTACAATATTGTAACTGAACTGTGACTTATGTCTAATTTGGCCCTGAGGCCTTTATCAATAGTTCCTCATTCTAGGTGACGCAGAGAGCAACCCAGGTAATAGCCAATGAGCCTAGCTCAGCAGGTGCAGCAAGAGACTCTTAATCTCAGGGCTGTGGGTTCAAACTCCACGTTGGGCAAAGGATTCCTGCATTGCAGGGGGTTGGATATCATGACCCTCATGTTCCGTTCCTACAGTTCCATGATTCTATCATCTAGGTAGAGTGATAAATACATATCGAGACATCTAGATTGACAAATAATATGCCAAGTTGTCTGCCCCGTAGTATTTCAGGGAACCACTGGGGAGCCACTTGTCTCACAATAAGTGTGTTCACATATGACATTTAACACAATAGCTGAGCAGCAAAAATCAACCAGTGTACCCCCTTTCACACAAACACTTGTAAACGTGAAGAGACACCTTGTACCTGTGTTCAGTATAATGTGTGAACAAGCCTTTTGTGCAAGTCTGGGCACTTGTCGATGCTTTGCAGCATACATACAGAATGCGGGATTGCAGTAGTGTTGTGATTTAAGCAAATTGATGATTTTGAGTATTTAAGAGGAACTGAATGCATGCAACTTCATTCACAAATGAATTTAAGGTGGGGCATAGCTTATATGTAGTGCGGCTTCCAGATTTGCCCCCCATTATGATGTCTATCATCTGGAGACGAAATAGAAAACTGGAGGTTGCTATCTAGACAACAGCAAACCATGGCTGCAAAAAATAAAGGCGCTTTTCAAGGTTCATTAAGCACTAATCAATGCCTAGATTAAGACTAAGGAATGACAAGTCTCAGACGATTTGAAAGGGTGTGTTTCATGCTGTTAAGAAATTCAAGAGCCAGACAAGGCCGTCCCGCAGTCTATTTAATTTAACAGATAGTCATCTATTATACATTTCTTAGAGGACTGAGAGTGTACTGTATGTCTTTCTCAAAACTTTAGAGCACACAGTAAAAAGAGTAGGAAAGAAAACAATCTGAGTGAAAGGAACACAATTTTGGAAAAGGACCAGCTTCCTTCTGTTCCCCGGCCCCCAGAAAAACCACCAATTAAAGTGACATTACTGCAGAACTGTGCCGGAAAGCCAGTGGATGCTGCTTGGATCCAGTCAAGCAGTTCACAGACTGATGGAAAGAACTGTTCATACCACATGCATTTAGCAGTTAATTGACCTCATCCATGAACACCGCCATTTGCCAACAAAAAATTAAAGTCAATATCCCTATTTATTTCATATGCTTGTTTGGTGTTTGCTGAATGAGATATGCACCGGGTTTTTATTCCAGTGCTGGAAAGAATGTGGGAAAGATTGGTCAACATGTATGTTTATGCTTTGTCTCTGTTCCACAATGGAAAGGGTTGTCTATGGCAGCCATCATTTCTGTGCTGACTAGTATTAGTCAGGGTCCAGTGCTAGCAGTGTAATACCTGTCACCATGATGTGTGTGAAAGAGATAAATACCTGCCATAATGCAATGGAGTGGTTTCTCTCTCTGCTCTGTGAATTTCATCCCCCCCACCCCATCCGCAGCAATATTTTGAGCCTCCTGGCATACTTAACTATTCAAGAAAATTGGGGAGGCAGGTGTTCCTGTGGGACTCCTTTCAGATCTGTCAGTTTGTTAGCTACAAACTATATACTGAATATTTTTGTCATTTTCCACTTAACCCTGCAACAGCTATGATGCATATTAACCATCTTCTGCCCCCCATGAGAAATTGTGAAGGAATTTATAGTGTTTGTTTGTTTTGTTTTTTAAAAAATCTATAAATATAACTTTTTAAAAAAAATTAAAAGTGTGTTTTCACACATGTGTGTGTTTTCCGCCAGACATCTCAGGTTTATTTCTCTATGAAAATTAGGAAAACTCTGTTCTTCCCCACTCCTGAATCTCATAGCACTGCTCTGATGGCAGCCTTGACAGTGTGACCCGATGCATGTTTCGTAAGAGAAAGTAAGTCCCATTGTGCCCAATGGGATTTACTACCTGGTCAGTATATTTTGGATTGGACCCTAACAGTGCAACCCTATACATATCTCCTCACAGGTGAGTCCCACTGAGTTGAATGGGGCTTACTCCCAGGAAAGTGGGGAAGGAATTGCACTTACCTGGGTAAAGTGATGCTTTTCAGACTGTGTTCTTAGGAAGTCTGGGACCCCATAGAATCCTATCACAGTTTTCTCAGCGAGAAAAACCTTGTTCAGGTGTTATGCCAGTTCCTTCTGTTTTGTGACTTTTAAAAATGCAGTTGTTTTTAATTGCAAATTATATTTACTATTTTATTGTCCAGAGAACTTGGTTGAGTAAACAGTATATAAATGTGACACATATATGATTCAGCTTTGCTGTTAGACACAAAATCATGGTAACAAATAGGCTACTGCCAAGTTTGTATCTTATGCTACCAATATTTAGTTATTTTCTGAATTCTTCCTCCTAGCAGTTCTTCACCTTTTCACTGCCCTGAAGCCCCCAGTTCTCATGAGGGGATTTTAAACTTCCCCCACATTTAAAAAGCGGCATTTTTGTTGCTTCTTTGGGAAAAGACACATCTCAGCTCTGTGCACCTATCAGCCCATTGTATGTTTTCTTTCTGATTCTGGGCCACCAGCGCCCTTTGATCACAATGAGAGAGATACATTTGCAGCATTTCCTTGCTGGTGAAGTTTTAAATGGCTCCATTTATTTGCAATTGAAGGTGTACCCAGCCTTAGAAAGACATTCATCAAATAAAGGCAACACATAACTTTCCCATTACCTAGGTGTAGCCTGAAACTGCCACTATACAATTTGAAGAAAAAAAACAAAAAAAAAGCTATAACTCAGCTTGCAATCTGGCTCCCATGCCCATTAAAGCTCAGTCTAAATATAATTTTGACTGCCACCCCCAGCCTTTATAATATACTGTTCAGTTTTACATGTAAACTCATAAACGCTCTATAGCACATGGTACTGGTGGCTACCCAGAAAAACCTGAAAAGGGTGGGTGTGTTGCCTTAAGATACTATTGTGCTTTGAGATAAGCCAAGCAGCAAACAAAGCACACTTTATAACGAGCTGGCATAGCTGCTGCCTGCGATTTCAAGCATCTGAATGGGAAAACAGCTCTGGATATTTATGACAAATGTCTTGTTTCCTGATTTATGTTAGTACCATGCTGTGCTCGAGCCGATTTTGGTCAGAGAATGGAGCTAATAGGCTCGCAATTCTTTGCAACTAATTGAATGTGAATTGCGCTGGGCAGAGAAAAACCTGACTGAGAGCAAAAGCCAGGGATGTTGAAAGGCTGAGGGAGCATGTTGGTAGGAAAAAGCAGGAGAAGAATCTACAGTGAAAGCACTTGCGAAAAAATCAGGAATGACCACAAGGATGGAGCGCCTGACTTGAAGCCAAAAATCTTTTTACATTTTCCAGTCACAATATCAGATTCTTAGCTTCCATATCTGGATATCTGACATTCGTAATGTGCAGCAGGCAAAGCCCCCTTTTCTATAAATTCAGAGTACTGTAGGAAAATAAGAAATGGGCAGCACCAAATGGATTGGGACACTTTTTCGGGTATGTAGACATGTTGAATCAATCACATTAGAATCAATCCTGGCATAGATTTTATCCTGCAAAGCTAGAGTTAGGCTCTGGCAGAACAGGGGTGGCTAAGCTTTTAGGGGCTAAGGGCCACATTAACTCATGGTGAACTCTCTGGGGGAAACATGGCAACTTGGGTGTGGTCAAAATGTTGAAGTGGGTGTGGCTAAAGTGTAACAGCAGGTGTGGCAAGAGCTGTTTAACAATTAAAGCCATAAGCAGCCATCAAGCGGTTTGATGCTCACAAACGTTTCAAGGAACATTTGGAAAGAATTTAAGAGGTAGCTTCAGCACAGGCTTCCATCTAGCAACAAACTGCTCCTGTGTAGGAAACAGATATCTAGGGACTGTGAAAGGAGTCGATTTCAGAAGTGCCGAAAGGGTATGCTGGAAAACGAAGACAGTTAGATTTCCATCAGTTATAGGATAAAAGTCTTTGGGACTATTTTAAGGGGTGAAATGGGAGAGCCCACTTTGAAAAGCTTGATTAGAGAAAACCAGAAGGATTTCTTAACAGGGAGAGTCACGCTTCACTTGGCTATTGGAATTCATGAAAGTTTTCCAGCAGCTATGGGAGAGGACAAGGATATCGTACACCAGCTATATTATCTGGCTATATCATGCAGTCGTTCTCCACATTTAACTTTCTTAAGTATAGGGAAAGGATGAGTAGATGGCATGGGAACTACGTAAAGCAAAATGCGCTTAAGCCTTTTGGGAAAGGTCGGGTTTGTGAAAATTCAACCCTGACTCACGGAGCTAATTGCATATGTAATGATCCTGGTTCAGACGGAGGGTGGAGGAAGCTGAGACAATGAAAAGGCACTTTCCATGAATTCAGCATTGAAAGCAGTTGGCGTAGTAAAACCCCTACCACCAATGAGATGTTTCTCTCCATGCAGTTGAGAGCCTATGGAGAGAGACAGCAGACACACTCACCCAAGCCCTGTAGTCACAGCTGATTCCACAGAGCAAGATGGTTTCTTGTTGAGATTTCCACAAATGCCTAGGCATGCTATGCAATCCTATCCACTGTTCTAGCCATTGGGTTCAGTTGGGCTTCCTTCCAAGAAGGCATACACAGGATTTAAGCTACATTTTAATAACCAGAGCAAAGACTTTTCTCCTTACATATCATAATGAACACATCTGAGCCCCCACATAATCGTTCCATTTAAATATTGACACAGTATAGTAGACATTCTGCCAGGTCCTGTTTTCTTCACAATTAAGTGTTAGATAATAGAACATATGTACCCAGCTGGATACAGAAACCCAGAATTTCTGAACAGCGTCCCAGTTTCAGGAGCCAGCATGGATTCAAAATGACCTCTCCCTTGCCAGTGCTAACAAATTTAGATTAAATATACAGATACAGAATTCATTGCCTGATTTATTGTCAATACAGTGCTAATATTTGCATCCACAGGATCTGACATTTTTTGGGTACCAAAGTGAAGTAACACATCAACCATTTGACAGTGCTGGGCTGAAAAGAAGCTGGGGATTTGCTTCCAGAATGACCTGGAAAACAGTGGAACAATTGGAAAGGTTTACTTTCTAGGTATGAAAAAATCATGGTAGGCCCAGGAAATAAAGCTTTGAAAGAAGAATTTACAAATGTAGATTAGGTGTGTAGAACCAGTGACCCTCCAGATAATAATTGGCTACAATTCTCACTGGCCCTGACCATTGGTCATGCTGGCTGAAACTCTTGAAATTTGGGGTCTAATAACATCTGGAGGCCCTACCCCACATGCAGATCTTTCAAATGCTTAAGATTCTACCCCAAACCATTTTCTGGTGGAATTAAAGGGCATTGCTTCCAGGTAACTATGTTTAAAGGTAAAGGTAAAGGGACCCCTGACCATTAGCTCCAATCGTGACCAACTCTGAGGTTGCAGCACTCATCTTGCTTTATTGGCTGAGGGAGCTTCCGAGTCATATAGCCAGCATGACTAAGCAGCTTCTGGCGAACCAGAGCAGCGCACGGAAACGCCGTTTACCTTCCTGCCGGATTGGTACCTATTTATCTACTTGCACTTTGACGTGCTTTCGAACTGCTAGGTTGGCAGGAGCAGGGACTGAGCAACGGGAGCTCACCCTGTTGCAGGGATTCAAACCGCCGACCTTCTGATCGGCAAGCCCTAGGCTCTGTGGTTTAACCCACAGCGCCACCCGGGTTATAGAATCATGCTAGCTCCTTGCATATCATAGCTCCGCACACTGCCACCAGGCTCCCCAAAGAGCATCCATTTGATCTTCATTCGAAAGGGTTCTCCCTCCAACGCAGATTGTGTGCAGAGAGGGACTGTGTATAATCTTGATTTTAATAGTGGCTTCCAGGGAAATAGTTCAGCAACCCTTGCCCTCTGCTGCTACTCCAATCGAATTCACAACCTCTTTTTCAGGGTTTTTTGTGTTTTGTTTTAAGGGGGGGGGACCCTGCCAGGAAACTATTCACAAGACTCCTGGACCTCATCTATTTTGGCCCAGATTTAAAGAATATATTTTCAAAGAGCTCTAGTTTTAATTCCATAGTATTAGGTCAGCTCCACACACCAAGCATCTATGATCATCAGCCCAGCAACAGTTAAAAGTGCACCATACTTAGATTATTATTTTAAGAAAGAAAGAAAGAAAGAAAGAAAGAAAGAAAGAAAGAAAGAAAGAAAGGGGATTTATTTCACACAGTCTTCTAGTCTAGTCATAATAAAACATATTTTGAAGTTTCAAAAAGATTCATTCACTCTGGTTGTTTCAGGGTATCAATCGCCATCACAAACACAGTGCATTTACTCTATATGACCACTGTTTCTTCACAGAATAATTTCTTTTAAAAAAACACTGAATGCATATTTGTATGAAAGAAATCTTTGATTCCATTTATGCAATGCAGCTGTGAAGTCAAAAGGGCCATGTATTCTTATTTTTTATTTCAGTCTAAGTTGTATACTATGTTACAGAAAGATTTGCACAAACAGGATGAGTTTACAAAGTGAATTTGACATGCCTTGGCTTTTAAAACTGCTGAGCACTGTGGTGGAAAAGTGACACATAATATTTCAAAACACAATCCACCAGCAAAACAACCTTACATCTAAATAAAAACAACTCTGTTATAATCAGCCTAGCAACAGGATTATAGCATCAAGCTAACAATATTAAGGGGACGTGGTGGCGCTGTGGTCTAAACCACAGAGCCTAGGGCTTGCCGATCAGAAGGTTGGCGGTTCAAATCCCTGCGACGGGGTGAGCTCCCGTTGCTCGGTCCCTGCTCCTGCCAACCTAGCAGTTCGAAAGTACAAGTAGATAAATAGGTACCGCTCCGGCAGGAAGGTAAACAGTGTTTCCGTGCACTGCTCTGGTTCACCAGAAGCGGCTTAGTCATGCTGGCCACATGACCCGGAAGCTGTCTGTGGACAAACACTGGCTCCCTTGGCCAGTAAAGCGAGATGAGCGCCGCAACCCCAGAGTCGTCCGCAACTGGACTTAACAGTCAGGGGTCCCTTTACCTTTACCTAACAACATTAAAACTAAAAAGCTATTCAGGTTATTTAAACAGATGCTTTACTTCATGAAGACTCAACCCCAAGAAGAAATATTGGAAAGGCCATTTTGAACTGTCTTGAAAAGTCAGAACCGTCCTGTGTGTAAAGTGTTTGCTTTGTCATGGGCCCACTCTAAACCCCATTAATCTGGGGTCAGTTCCAATGGAATGTTTCTCAAACTATTACTTGTGGAAACAGAGCCAGCTCTACCATGTTGTTTCCTGAGTTCCCTCCAGACCATTCCCCTCTTAGAACACGAGGAGAGCCCTGCTGGATCAAATCAAAAGCCCCACTTGTTCAGTAATCTGTGGCCAACCAGATTCTTCTGAGAAACCC
This sequence comes from Podarcis muralis, assembly GCF_964188315.1. Taxonomy (NCBI): domain Eukaryota; kingdom Metazoa; phylum Chordata; class Lepidosauria; order Squamata; family Lacertidae; genus Podarcis; species Podarcis muralis. The sequence goes on from NC_135660.1 coordinate 53,948,500, forward strand.
ACAAGCTGGACTTGAGCACAGCACGAACACTCTTCCCACTCATGTTCCCCAGCATCTGGTACTCAGAAGCACACTGCCTCTGATACTGAGTTATATACAGCCATTGTGACTGGTAGTCATTGATAGCCTCATCTTCCGGGTTGGAGGACGCAGTCTGTCCACATGGCCTGCCATGTGCTTCCGAATCCAGTTTGCTGCTCTCAAGTGTGCAGGATTCTATCTCGTTCCCAATTGTAATGCGACGGGGCATCTTGTTTTTCTCTCAAGAGGGCATAATATGGCCCTGTGTGAAAGTAATTGCTATATGTATGATATTGATAGATTCCTCAGTAGCAGATGTAAGCTGCTATCTTACACACAGGCTTAATCTGCACTATAATTTTAAAATAGTATTGTACCACTTTAGACAGTAGATGGCTCCCAAGCAATCATGAGGACTGTAGTTTGTTAAGGGTTCAGAGAGCTATTCCCTTGATAGAACTACAGTTCCCAGAGTTCCCTCGGAAGAGGGTCTCATTGTTGAACCACTATGAAAGCCATAGCTCTGCAAGGAAGATGGTGGTCTCCTAACAACTCTCAACACCCTTAATAAATTACAGTTCCCAGGTTTCTTTGGGGGAAGCCATGACGGTTTAAACTGGTATGGTGCTACATTACACATATAGTGCAGATGGGGCCTTAGTTAGGAATAAGTACTACTAAAGTCAGTAAGTTTTATGAATAAACATTTATGAGATCAGACTGAATACCACTCTACGCTGGAAGTTTTCTTTGCATATGTGTTCACAACTAAAACTTGCCAGATGAGTGCAGAAAAGTAAGCCAGAACTGGTGCTTCAATTGGGTTTTTTAATGGGATAGGACCAGGCTACTTTTATTCTGGTGGAGAAATTTAAACCAGCTGTAGTCATGTGGAGTTAAGAAGGCAGAGTGATGACTTGCATCTGGATGCTGGTGGTGGTTTGTGACTCACCTTTGCTGGAGGGAAACACCAAAGTTCATTTGAAAGATCCACTCTTTTAAAAGCCTGAGAATACAGCAGAAGAGATATGTTGTAACAGTTTTTTTCTGCCTGCTCTGTGCTGTGAACTGGGATCTCGTGAAAACCTGGAGAAGGGAATTGTTTTATAAAGCAAAATGCTACACAGTAGAGGTGATGGAGAAGAAAGCAATGGCTGCTGAGTTCCCTGTACACTTGTGCAATGGACCTATGGCTATATCCCCACTCCCAATATTTTTGGGAGGGAAGAAGCCCTAATGATCAGAGGGCAGTGGAGGCTGAGTGCAGAGGAAAACGCAGAACTGAGGAAGAAGAAGAAGAAAAGTTTGGATTTGATATCCTGCCTTTCACTCCCCTTAAGGAGTCTCAAAGCGGCTAACATTCTCCTTTCCCTTCCTCCCCCACAACAAACACTCTGTGAGGTGAGTGAAGCTGAGAGACTTCAGAGAAGTGTGACTAGCCCATGGTCACACAGCAGCTGCATGTGGAGGAGCGGGGAAGCGAACCCGGTTCACCAGATTACAAGTCCACTGCTCTTAACCACTATACCACACTGGCTCTCTGAGGGTGTCATGGCTTCTGTGGGTGGCTACTCCTGCTGCTGCTGTGGAAAGAGCCCCCAGCTGCTCCTGACATTGCAACATGACATCACACGTGTGAATAATAATAATAATAATAATAATAATAATAATAATAATAATTTATTATTTGTACCCCGCCCATCTGGCTGGGTTTCCCCAGCCACTCTGGGCAGCTTCCAACAAAGATTAAAAATACATTAAAATGTCACACATTAAAAACTTCCCTGAACAGGGCTGCCTTCAGATGTCTTCTGAATGTCAGGTAGTTGTTTATCTCTTTGACATCTGAAGGGAGGGCGTTCCACAAGGCGGGCGCCACTACCGAGAAGGCCCTCTGCCTGGTTCCCTGTAACTTGGCCTCTCGCAGTGAGGGAACTGCCAGAAGGCCCTCGGCGCTGGACCTCAGCATCCGGGCAGAATGATGGGATGTAGTCAAACATGCACACGCACACCATCTGCAGCAGAAGTTGGTGTCTCTGGCACTACACCCTTCTCAAATCAGCTCCAAAGGGTTGGGGTGGAGATATATGCAGGTGCATTTTCACCTGTAACTCACAGTGAGAACCTGACCACTAAGACTGCAAACCCTAAACTTATTTGCTTGTGTCTCGCTGAAATTGAGGGTGGGTGGCAAATACTTCTGAGTTAACATGGTTAGGATTATGCTGCAAATTAAATTGAAAGAAAAGTGCATACTATGCATATTTAAGAGGCAGAAAGGGGGAAGAAATGCTGTGATTTGTTTATTGCTTTGCAACTGTATACTAAAAGAGCTTGCATAACATCAGCCTGTAGCAATGGCATTGAGCTGATTAATGCCTTTCGAGTTCTTAAACTCAGAAAACAGAAGAGTAGCAATCTCCCCCCCCCCCCACCTGGAGCAGGGCACAGTTTCAGGTATAAACTTGTAAAAACATCAAGCGCTAATGAAATGAAAAGATGGTGAAATCTGCAGGCTGCAAGGCAATCAGTTTTAGGGAATACTAAAGAAGAGCAGATTGGTGCTTGCTTAATGTTTTATAGCAATATTTTTTGGTTTAAAAAATAAATTAAATGCATATTTGAAAACTAACATTTATTGCCTTATGGGACACATAAACTGTTCTACAATCCTAGCTGATGTCCCAGCGTTCAGAGGGGATCTTAGTCATATTAGGCTGCAGCACTGAAAATATGTTTGCTTGCAGAATTTATATTGCTTGGTTTAAAAACCTATAGACACCTCAGCTAGAGACTACTCTGGTTTCCAGACTTGTAAAACAAAATAAAAACACTTTAATTAGCCTTGAAGGGGCATTGGAAAAGGGCAAACCAATCAAAACTGAATAAACATTTTTTGCCAAGTTACAAGCATGAGTAAGTTCTTACTCAGCTTTGGTGCTACACTGACATGTATTAGACATAGAAAATATACAGCTCTGAGCTTGGAGCAAAGTTGCTAAATGAGGAAGTAGCGTTTATCCAATATTCAGTTTTTAAAATGCTGGCATCTTGGCCTTAATCATGTTTACTCAGATAGGTAAGCACATTATGGCCCACCCTGGGAAAAAATAAACATAAAACATGTAAGTAAGCCCCATTTATTTCAATTAGCTTGACTTCCAGGTGAAAATGCTTCAGGTCATGCTCTTAGGTTGCAAGGCAATGCCTACTCATTTGGAAACAATTCCCATTTAGTGAGATTTCAGTGGAGATTTTACGTCTGGACAGACATGCATAAGATCAGGTTGCTTACCTGAAATCTTAATCACACTATGAATCAATGCAAATGTTCCAAATCCATCTTGTTTTCTCCACCCAGGGCCTTGCCAGCAGAATGGAATGTCTGTCGCTCTTTCAGACACTATCTGTGTTTCTATGTGTAACATTCTCTGCTGTTTGAGTCATTGTTCCTTTTTGTTTGGTGTACTAAAGGCTTGTTAAGACACTGTCCACCTAAGGTGACTGAAATATGTGAACCGCAAATGAACTTGGCATGAACGGTAAATTTAACCGCTATTACTCACTTCATTTTTATTTCAGCTAGTTATCTGGGCTTGTTGCAATGCATTCTGGAACTCAGAATAAGCTTTCCATTTCATGGCTAGAAGTAAATCAATAAACAGACATTACCTACATGATAATGTGCTGATCATTTCTTGACATCAACGAGAGTACAGAATCTACCAGGTGCCTAATAATTGTGGAGACCGTATTTCAATTTATTTAAACATCCGATTATAGAAAGAACACGACAAACATACTGAGTAGCCAAATTGTCTTGTAGGCTATTTCAATAAACAAGATTAACAATGTGTTCTTAAATGTAATCATTGGGTTGTATCCAAGAAAGTCATTGTGTGAGTGGAATGACTTCCTCTCACTCAACAGAACCTTCCCTTCTTCACTCTCCCTTGCGTACTACCTGCACTGCCATCAAATTCTGTTCTGAGGATCAGATTTGCAGCTGGTGCAGATTGGGAAGGCTGTGTCTAACAGCCTATATTTCCATGCTTTGCTTTTCTGCCTGGCCAGGCTCCTGAGGAACTTACTGCTGTTTTAGGCAGAGAGGCAGTGGTCACCGGGAGCAAGATCCAAGTGTCTTGAGTTGCTATGGCCAGTGAACAAAGGCTCACCCTTTGCTATAGAGGTCAAGGTATATCGCCTAACCTGATTGGGCCTGTTGCTGCAAGGAGGATTCCTTGCTGGTAGGGATGGGGGGGGGGGGGGAATGCAGTTCAGTTTCCATTTAAGGTGACCCTACCTAAATATCACTTTTCAAAACAACAGGCAAACTGAAAGGCAACCAAATCTTTGAAATTCGCACTTCCTCAAATTTTGCAGTTCATTTCTCCAAATGCATTTACTAGACAAAGTGTGCATAGAAAAGCATACACCAGAAAAAATGACATACGGAAAGGCATTATATCCAGGAAAAATGTGTATTAGGCAAAATTGCATACTAAAACGTGTCTGTTAGCAGAAATTCTCATTAGAATGTTAATGAATTTCCTTGAGGACTTCTTTTTAAAAAGAAAACTGATGTGGAGATGCGGAGAAGGACTAAATACTGGAAAAATGAGAAACTGAGAGAAACCAAAACTGTCAGTCACTCGTCCTTTCTTGCTGCTGAAGCCAATCACTATGCAGATGACATCACCATGAGTGATTCAGCTCAGAGGCTGAATTCTCATTTGATATCTCTTATATTAACAGTTCAAGACCCACTGCATACCCAAGTTTAAGAGCAGAAGGGTAGGTATTTAGGAAGCCTGACTATTTAAAACAGATGCATGGCAAAACTGAGATTCTCGTGTCCTAAGTCAAAACCAGGATTCCACAGATTTTACAGCACATGGAGACCCTGATTTTACCACGCATGTCTGAAAACAGTAATCCCCAATCTGGGGCCTTCCAGATGTTTTGGACACCTATCAACCCTGGCTATCGGCCATGCTGGCTTGGACTGATAGGGAGTTTGTGTCCAACAGTTTAGCCACCCCTACTTTACAATGCAATTTACCCCTTTTTATACAATAAATAAGCCTATGCAAACAAGGCAGACCTTTACATTTATAAAATGGAAGAAAGTATTAATCACTTGGTATAGTATGTAATGCAACAGTTATTTTGGGTGTGTTCCATAACAACAGGCAAAGGCAGATACTTCAAAGGAAGATGACCAAATATTACGACATGACAGACAGCTCCATCTCCTGAATCAACAGCTTGCTCCACAAGTCATTTGACCCATGCTGACTTTTGGTCCTGAGTTCTGGAACCAATCCCTGGAAAATGTTCTTATAATCAGTCAGTTCCAAGACGCATCTCACAGTAGGTTGCTCATGGAATCATAAATGGCAAAAAGGCACCGTTGATACCAGATTTGTCTTTGAAACACACTTTTCCACATTCTTTGTTTGTGCCACTTTGAAAATGACTCACACAAGGGTGATTTTACCTCTGCCTGTGGGACACCACTCCACCAACAAGAAGGCCTTGTAGTCAGGAATTTTTATTTTTATTTTATTTTATTGGCAAAATGCGAATTTGGGAACCATGAAGGCTGCTCTTTGAGTCCACAATGCTCAGTAGGGTTCAAAGTAAAGCAAAATATATCTTTCCATCCAAAATATTATTGTTTTTCTGGAAGATTTTTCTGAGAATGCAGAGTTTGAGAAGCAGCAACTGAAATAGGAAATCACGTTTATAGCACACCATTACTTGTAGTTTCATGCCTGCAAGTAATAGCTATAATGACTACCAAATCTTTTTTACAGTACTCTGGAAGTGAGAGGAGAAGAGCATTCAGGCATCCTTTCCTCAAAAGAAGAAGAAGAAGAAGTTTAATTTTAATATCGTATCCAGATTAATCAAACTGTATCAAGCAGGAAAATCACCATCACTGCCTCAAAGTACATTTACTGTAAACCAGGGATGGGGGAACATTTTTCAGCCTGACACACAACCTTCCAAGGGCCACATACGAGGAGTGAGCAGGGCCAGAGGCAAAAGTGGGTGGAGCAATGGATGTGGCTCTTACTTGTGTACAGAACACTACATTCCAGCTACACAAATGTCAGGTTTCTAGACCCACCCATCCCTTTCCATCCTCCGTCCTGAAGGAATTATCCCAAATGAAGAAGAGGCAAAAGCACTTGTGGGGTGTGTGGAAATGGGCCCAGTGAAGAGAGGCTGTGACTTGGGGAGGAGCATCACCTAGGGAGAGTACCAAGGGCCAGACTGGGAAACTTGGAGGACCTCATTCTCCCCTGGGGCCTGAGGTTCCACACTCCTGTTGTAAACAATAAAGATGATTTCAGCCTTCTCTGGAGAGAGTTCCAGTCAGCTCACTTGCATCCAGTATTGAGTAGGTACCTTGGGCAATGCCTGGTGTGGGAAAAGGAAGCAGGTGGTATCAAAAAGGTAAAGGTAAAGGGACCCCTGACCATTAGGTCCAGTCGTGGCCGACTCTGGGGTTGCGGCTCTCATCTCGCTTTATTGGCCAAGGGAGCTGGCATACAGCTTCCGGGTCATGTGGCCAGCATGACTAAGCCACTTCTGGCGAACCAGAGCAGTGCACAGAAATGCCGTTTACTTTCCCACCAGAGCGGTACCTATTTATCTACTTGCACTTTGACGTGCTTCTTTTATATGTGTGTGTCATTATTAGATTATAAACCCTTTCACTGGGTAGGCACCATGGTTTATATTCTGTGTTGTATCTGCTGTCTGGAAATAACAAAATGAAGAGAAAGAATTTGATCCGCAGCAGTCTATCATTCTATACTTACCTCGGCTAATACAGGGAGCAGTGTGACAATATAACAAATCTGATCCATTTTAATGATGCAAAGAAGTTAGCTTAGCAAATGTTTTGCTTTATCTCATTTGGACACACAGCAGCGTGAGAGATAAAAGCGCTTAGAGACTACCCTCTTCCATCCGCTTAAATCAGGCCAGTGCAAACATGTGATAAATGAGACCCATTTGAGAGAAACGATTAACATGGAAAGTTATACATAACCAATTAAACTTGTAAGCTAAACTTAAATCCCCAAGATTCCCAAGGGACATAAGTGCAAATGACGTGACTGTGTGATTCTGGTTTCATGAAAACGTTGGAGAAAGTGAACTTTGCATACTATATGTGGGGTCTCAGCTTCCCCCCGTCTCACAGCAGCTACTTCATCTCCAAAATAACATTTTATCTGTAAGTTTATATGCTTGCTTAGGAATGGTAAACGGTCTTTCTCATTGGTTAAAAGTGAAAACAATTCCTTCAGTGGTAGTTGTCCGTGCGGTCAAATATACTCCAACCCTTTGGATGCATAACAGCAATATACTGCTGTTCTTTGTGTTTGCAATAATTATAGAAGCAGTAAAGAATCACCAATTATGATGATAAATTATAAATAAACTGTTGTTACACTCTGGGCAAACAATTTTGTTGTCATTAATAACAGAAACGATAGGAGTAGTAATATGTAGTATTTGCATAATGCTTTTTGAGCACTCATTTTGTATTTTGTACATTATTTTGTACATTGTATGTACATTATCTCAGTAATCAAAGATTTGTTTATTGTTGCTATTTTGACTATCATGGTCATATCAATCACAGAATTAAAATTAAAATTAAAATATACACTGGCACAATATAGAAGAACAATGTTGAGTAAAATATGCTTTTACATTAATACATACCCAAATAACCTAATAATACTATACTATCTCAGTAGGGACGCGGGTGGCGCTGTGGGTAAAACCACAGTGCCTAGGACTTGCCGATCGTATGGTCGGCGGTTCGAATCCCCGTGGCGGGGTGAGCTCCTGTCTTTCGGTCCCAGCTCCTGCCCACCTAGCAGTTCGAAAGCACCCTTAAGTGCAAGTAGATAAATAGGGACCGCTTTATAGCGGAAAGGTAAACGGCGTTCCGTGTGCTGCGCTGGCTCGCCAGAGCAGCGATGTCACACTGGCCACGTGAACCAGAAGTGTCTGTGGACGGCGCCAGCTCCCGGCCTCTAGAGTGAGATGAGCGCACAACCCTAGAGTCTGTCAAGACTGGCCCGTATGGGCAGGGGTACCTTTACCTTTACCTTATACTATCTCAGTAATCATTGTGAGAGTGAGTCTGTTGCAGATGGTGAAGACTGATGGCAAGAAATATAGCTTTTGTTAAAAATACATAGGCTTAAGGACAAAGGTTTGAACTGACCACCACTGGAGATCTCCTGGATTTCCTGGGAGGGCAGCTGAAAGGTCAAAGGATTCTGCAGACCTCCCTCCTCCTGATGGAGAGGGATGTCTACCACCAGAGGGATGTGTGCAATTGGAAGTCTCCATGGTGTGATGGCAGAAAGTTCTGGTGATGTGCTATGATGGCAGGAGGGCCAGCAATGGGACATATGCATTGCAGGGAGGCCATGGAAATAGACCAGAATCACTCTGCTCTTAATTGAAAAGACAGTGGCAGAGTGAAGGAAACAAAATTAGACCTAACATGTGCTTCTTCCCCTAGAAATTTTAACAACAACAACAATAGTAAAGCTTTTGGCAATGATGACCCTGGAATCGGAGTCCAAATGCTTGTGCCTCGAGTGCTTATTACGTACTTCTATTAAGTGAATGAACTTAATGCCTATAGAAATTGGCATAGAAAACATCTTCACAATACCAGATTGTTTTATTTGGACATGGTTGCAACCACTGAAAAACCTGGTACTAATAAGGACCATATATACAGGGTGGTCTAAGAATCACATGCCGAGGGGGTAAATTACAGTAAGTGTTCAAATTCTTGGCCATCAACTTGGAAACACTTCTCAGTTCATGGTAGATGTTATGTGTGAACATTTTTAAAGCATGCAGATTCTGATATTGGAATTCTCATATCTTAATTCTGGGATCAATGCACACAAGCATTTTATGGTGTTTCCACAGAAATAAGCCAATATTTTTTCATACTACGCTGGCATCTACCACTTGTTGGGAATGCTAGGTGTTAAAAGTCATGCCTAGGGACAACAAATGTTACAGTGCACCATTCTGCCCATATTGTCAATAAAGTGCCATCCAGAATAGGCATTAGGAATATCTGCAGCATGTACAGATATTCTTCATTGTTCATTTTGCCACAGGGTCAGTTTAAACAATCTCCTTAGAGCCCTACCCACTATAAACATTTTGCACATGAATCATCCATCAAGGCCCCAAGTTTCTTGGCTTAACAGCAGGCATGGTGCCTGTTGACATTACATCTGAAGCACAGTATGAAACATAGATTTTGGATTACCCATATCATTCTTCAGAAGAACGCTTTGCCAATTCAAGAAAGGGTGATGAATTAATATGGAATCATCTGCCTTATATATGACATTAGTTCTGGCTCTTTCTTTCATCTTCCTTGTAAGAGATCATTAGTGGCTTCAAACACGGCATTTAAAATAAAAACCAGTTGAACCAGAATCATAGCCTTAAAACCTTAAGTTTGTGTTTTCATGGTCATATGAAGTTAGTAATTTCCACACATAAATTTTCAGGGTTTCAGTGCTTTGTTCCACCCACAGTGTTTGGGGTAAAAGGAATGTACACATTTTGTTGTTGTTCCAGGCGTGTTTTTTGTGTCCCAAGGACTCAGGACAACTCTTACTCCTGTGAATAGAGAGTGAGGTACTTCAAGCTCATACCCTCCAACATTTCTCTGATGAAAATAGGGATGTGGTATTCAATTGTAGTAGTAGTAATAATAATAATTTTATTATTTATACCCTGCCCCTCTCACTAGGTTGCCCCAGCAACTCTGGACAGCTTCCAACATATATAAAAACATAATGAAACATTAAACATTTTTAAAGAAACTTCCCCATACAGGGCTGCCCTCAACTGTCTTCTAAAGGTTGTATAGTTACTTACGTCTTTGGCTCGGAGATCACATAATACCATACCCTCCAATAGTTCTCTGATGAAAATAGGGACGTTCTACAGAAAAAAATGGGACATTCCAAGGTCAAATCAGAAACTGGGATGGCTTCTGTAAATTTGGGACTGTCCCTGGAAAATAGGGACACTTGGAGAGCCTGCAAGCTGGTTTGTCAATCACCTCTTCCATCCAACTGGGAAGCAGTTTAAGCAGCAAAGCCAACCTCTTACATGACTTGTAATCAAGCCAAATAGAGCCAGGTTCTCTATCAAACCAGCAGAAATGCCATGGGGGCTCAGGCAAAGAGATTGCCTTCCCTCCTGACCAATGAGAGACTGGGCCAATGAAAAAGCTGATCACCTGGCCACATAAATTCAGCCCATGGACCCAATATGGCCCAAGGGGCTGTTACTGGCAAACTTCACCCATTTACTAATCATGTAGTATCATTTGACATCACTTTTAAATCATTTCAATCTGCCCTGATATTTTCTGTGGCGTTCCCAAGGGGAGACTTACAATTTTACATACCTTACACATTTTGTAAACATTTTACATACTGTATTTCATATACAATTTCCCCAAGACATGGAATACATTAAATTATGTAAAGTACATGCATATATTTTTAACCCCTAACTTGCTTAGCAGCTTTCTTCTTGTCACTTCTTCTTGCTTTGGCCATGCCCACTTGGGCCCACCCCATTTTCTCCTCTGGGCCTGCCTACCATAAGAGGCCTGGCCTGGTTTGAATCTGGCCCTTGGGCTGCAATTGGTTCCTCATTCCACGCTTTTCCACATGACAACAACTGTACCAATTCCCTGACCTTTCAAATGCCTTCAGATTTGAATTCTTAACATGCCACGGATTTAGAAACAAACCAGGCCTTTCCCTGCCAATCCAGCCTCATGTCTGTAACTGGGGAGTGGAGGAGGGGATAACACACAGTCTTGTCTGCCCAGCCCCTTGTGTTACCTCAACTGTCATTTGTGCTACACTTAAGCCATAATTGGCACACCTGCTTCAATCCCAGCCCTCAGCCATGCAGCTGTTAGAGCTGTGTTTTCATTGGGGTGGATGAGCAATTAAGAAGGTCAATGCACAGCTTTTGTCTGAGACTAAACCACATACACAAAAAGTTACTGTAGCCAAATGCTCATGCTTCTTGTGGTATATGAGTGCGTGATGACAATCCCCCACAGATTAGAACTCTTTTCTCATCCTAGCCAAACAGAGTGAGGCTCTGCGCATCCAGGAAAGAAGGGTGCACTGTCACTCCATCTGTAAATAAACTGCAGTGATGTCATATGAACAGTGCTGAATCTGGTAATGTCTAAGGGTCAGATATGACAAAAGCAATGCACTTTGCAGACCGACTGGCTAAAAGAAGGAAGAAGAAGAAGAAAATGTTCTCTTTCAGGCACAGCTTCTTGTGACTTTCACTTCAGTAAGGAAATAAAGTTTTTGTCCTGATTCACGTAGTGCTCACAGGGTGACGGAGGATGGCGAGGAGATGGGGGCCAGTGCTCAGGAACCAGAGAAGCAGGACCCACTGCCAGAGCCAGAAGGGCCCCTCTCGCCCCAAACATGGCAGGCTCTGAGGCATAGGGAGCAGCAGGAGGAATGCACTAGGAGGCAGAGGCAGGCAAGGGCCCACAGCCCAGATTCCTAGCTGGCCAGGTGGGGCTCGCTAGCTCTGGGAGGAGGTGTGTGATTCTTCAGCTGAAGTAGGTTTGGAGCAGGTGAGGGTCTCATGCCTCATCAAAGCCAGGTGCTGCAATCAGCATGCAGAGTAGCAGAGCAGAGGTGCTGTGTCTGCTTAACTGCCCATGTTGAGGGACCTTGCCTTGAATACTCCTGGACCTCTAAGGGACTGTGCTTTGGGTTCAACTCTGGACTGTATGCTGACTGCTGGACTTCAGACTTGGCCTACTTGGATTGACCCTGGACTATTTTTCCTACCAGGTAGGCCAGGGCTGTTTCTCAACCAGTGGGGTGTATAATGACCTTGTGTTCCGAAAAAGATATACAATATAAGTACATAACAGACAATATTTTACTATAGTAGTGTGAAATGTTATGTTTGGAAGGTGACAAGACTGTACACAACTTAGTATGTGATCTGTATGTCATCAAGGATGAACAGTAGTTTGAAATTATCTCATGTCCATTAGCATGGAAGCTTACAAGGAACCCTTTTAATTGCTGGCATTCAGTCCTCCAAGAAGCATTTTTGAAATTGATGTTTGAATCAACATGCCAAAGATGATTTTGAACAATTCACTTCTGAAATGTTTTGGCTGAAGTTTCTCCCTGTGTACCCCCAAAACAGGAAATCAGGGCCTGCACATCATTATTCTGATTTCGCCCAAAGCTGGTTCCTATGTTCTTATGGCAATTAAAGCAAAGGAGCACAACAGGCTGGATGTTGAAAAGGACCTAGGATGTGCCCAGAATCCAAAAGCTTATGACAAGCATGCAGCATCAATGCTAATAATTAAAGCTGAATCCTAATTTAAAATTTCATGCTAATTTTTTTTGAAAATCTGAAAATTTCTTTTAAAATGACCAGTGCTTTGCTTTTGTTGTAAAGCTTGTTAAAAGTCATGTTTCAATCCTTTTGGAAATCCAAGTAAAATAATTAGGGGAGCCAGGTTTGAAGTGGGCTGTGAGATTTGTATGTTAGGATTTTTATCTCTGTTTTTTGTTTTTTTAAGAAAACAAGGTTGACAAGCACTAACCTCAGGTTTCTGCTCTCTAGCTGTCCCTAGCAAAAATCATGGATGTGCAAACAGGTTCTGTGTGCATGAATCATTGGTCTGATTCAGCAGCTGGGGCTGCACATGCCTAGCTCTCTAAAAGGAGGAGGAATCACACTAAGAAACCATTTGGTAGAGACACTGCAGTGGGAGGCAGGTGACTGAATTCAACTAAGTTTTACGCAAAGTAGACTTGCTTAAAATAATGGACCTTAGTCCATCCATTTATTTCAGTGGGTTTACTCTAAACAAGCCTTAGTTGAATACAGTGGTACCTCAGGTTAAGAGCTTAATTTCTTCTGGATGTCCGTTCTTAACCTGAAACTGTTCTTAACCTGAAGCACCACTTGAGCTAATGGGGCCTCCCGCTGCCGCCGCACGATTTCTGTTCTCATCCTGAATCAAAGTTCTTAACTCGCGGTACAATTTCTGGGCTAGCGGAGTCTGTAACCTGAAGCATCTGTAACCTGAAGCATCTGTAACCCGAGGTACCACTGTACTCCCATGGAAAAAACCTCACAAGTTTTTGAATTCCCTTATTATTTTTTGTATTCTTTCTGAACTTGCCTTTCCAAAAATGGTGATAGTTGAAGGGTTGGGGGGGGAGGGGAGAAGTCTTGCAATATTACTAGGAGTCCCTCAGCCAATATCAATTCCTTCTGTAGCCAGATGTTGCATATCCCTGTGTTGCTTCAGATGTCAGACAAAGCAGTTATCTATTCCTTTTGCCTAACACAGGCACACACATATATAAACACATACATTTCCATAGAGGGAAGGAGGGAAGTGCTGTTGCAATCAAAATAACAAAAGACGTGTCTTTCTAAAAAGAGGGTGCACAAAATTGTTTACTTATGTAGCCATGTGGCTTTGCAGAACTTGCGAAATATCACTTTCTTGGCCTGAATTAACAGAAATCTGCCTTCTTCCAAGACAGAATATTGTATTAATAGCTGCTTCATTCAAACTGAAAAGGCAGCATCAAATCTACTCCTGTTGCTGCAGAGCTGGAGATCTTGCTCTGTGTCATTTCACAGTTCTCCATACTCATGGAAACAGAATGATGCATGTGAGGAACTCCACAGTGACTCTTAAGCATGAGCCTCATTATCTTGAATCGATCTTTGCTTTGCATCTGGAATAGCTGAAAGTTAAAGCCTTTTGCAAAGCTCATCTCCTGTGTAGCCCCACTTTGACCAAACCACCCTGAAGTCTGAAATGGATTCAAGAGGATCTGGAAACTATAGCCAAGCTGACTGATGGCACTTAATTGCATTCTGTGTTTCATAAATGCTATACCGTAAATCTACTGATTGTCATGGAGAACAGGGTGATTAATGGGGGCCGCGGCTGTGTGCAGTTAGAGTTACAAAGAAATCTTGACGATATGGAAGCCTTTGAGGACACATGTGTTCGAACGACTGGTGCTTCGTGCTAGGGCAAGGAGACTCTTGGGGCCAGCAGGTTTGGAAGGAGGAAGGGCCCTGAGAGCAGATATAGTAGATAGCAAACATAATGCATTTCTCGTCCTTCATATACTGTAGAAAGTCATGAGAAGCATTCAGTGTACTGGTTTGCACACAATGCTGAGTCATGGTTAACATTAACCATAGCTATGTCAACAATAGCTAACAAATTATCGTTAAAGCTTAGGCACCAGGCAGAAAACTTAAACCCTGGCTTATTTCATCCCCCTTGTTCTCCTGTTAAAGGAGACACTGGCCAGGAAGATCCACTCTTCACTCATGGCTCTATAGCTTTTGGGCAGTGACAGATTATTAGCCATAAATAAGAAAGAATATGTTGTGACTGGTACTGAAATCAATTCAAAACCTGATAGCCAAGTATACGTGTGTGTGTGTGTGTGTGTGTGTGTGTATGAATATGATTTCTTAGTTTACAAAAATATGAGCATTGTCTCTTTTTTCAAGTTTCATTTTCTACAGATCAGTTTCATTAGTTGTGAGACATTAGTGTTACATAGTGTGTTAGGTTAGGAAGGAAAGAGGGGAAGAGGGGGAGGGGGAAGAGTGATGTGGGGTTGGCTGGCAAAGTTTCTATTCTTCTACTTAATGTATGTGTGGGGTATTGTGTCAGCGTCACTTGTGTGGGTTCTCTTACTATTCACTTGTATTTCTTTGGGGGTGAGAGAGGTTGGTGGTGGCTTAGGGTACGGTTGGTTGTCTTTCTTGTCTTTGGTTGGCTGTAATGAGATTTGTTTTTGTGTGTGAGTGGGGTGCGTGTGTGTTTTCGGATCAGGTTAGCCAGATTGATTCATATGTTGTTGGCAGATTCTTGTTGTTGTCTTGTTGGGCTGTGTATGTGGCAAAGGGGAACCATACCGGGGTGAAGGCGTCTTCTATTTGTCCCCATGTCAGTTTCAATTTATTGGTTAGTTTTTCTAATAAGGCTGTTTCCCATACTACTTGATGCCAAGTATGTTTTGAAGATTTTGTAAACTATGTGAGCCATATGTGTGTAGTTTGATCAAGTCTCTCACCCACTTTAAGCACAAAAATCACTACCAATAATTAAAAATGAAGTGTAGTAGACGAATTCTGAATGGGAAGATGAGGTTGGGGTTGACTCTGACATTAGGAAGGAGAATGTGACTTGCCACGAGCACCAATTTTAAGATATAAGAAAAGATGAGTCTGCAGGATCAGGCCAATGGCCAATTGAGACCAGTGTCCTGTTCTGTTGTCAACCAGTTGCCTGTGGGAAACGCGTAAACAGGACCTGAGCACAAGTGCTCTTCTGCACTGTGGTTTCCCGCAACTGGCATTCATAAGCATTACTACCTGTGACCATTGAGGCAGAGCATAGCCATCAGGGCTAGTAGCCATTAATAGCCTTGACCTCTACGAATTTCTCCAATCTGCTTTAAAAATCATATAAATTGGTGGTCATCATAGCTTCCTGTTGGAGCAACTTCCATAGTTTATGTGCTGTCTGAAGTACCTTAGTTTCACTGGATGTCCGGTTCTGCTATTATGAGAAAAACTCTCTACCACTTTCTCCATAATTTTCATTAAAAAATTAATTTATCATTAAATTTAATTAATCATTAAATTTATCATAAAAATTTCAACAGTAAGCCACTATTGCACTGAATTCGCTCCCTCCCAAATGGTCTTCTCTGGCTTTGCTCTCAGTTGTAACTGACGAGACTTCTACTATCCTTTCCCTTCATGTAGTGGCGCCCGCCCTGTGGAATGCCCTCCCATCAGATGTCAAAGCGATAAACAACTACCTGACATTCAGAAGACATCTTAAGGCAGCCCTGTTCAGGGAAGCTTTTAATGTGTGATATTTTAGTGTATTTTTGGTTTCTATGGAAGCCGCCCAGAGTGGCTGGGGAAACACAGCCAGATGGGCGGGTACAAATAATAAATAATAATAATAATTGTTATTGTTATTATATAGCAGGATATCCAGATGGCATTGAATCTTGAACCCATAGCTCTTTCCACAATACCCTGGGACCATTTGGTGAAGCTAGCAGGCTACAAATAATAAAATGCTACCTGATCCCACTATGGGAAAAAACTATGTAATGATCCTAAAACAAATGTCTTCCATTGAGGTGAAATTTCTTGGCTCATTTCAGAATGATTTGGCCCAAAAATTATTTGGTGCATCACTTTCGGAACAAACTCTTCTAAGCACACATTGCAAACTCCCTTAAATGATCCAAAAGTTGTTGTTCTTTTGCATCATTAGGCAGGGCTATTTTAATCAGTCAAGTGTTTGAGAGCTTTGTATCTGGGATACAAAGTATTGTAAGAGGGCATGCATGGGTGAGAACTAAGTTTATTGACTTTTAAGGAGGCCTGGAATGTATGAGTTCACCATCCCTTGGTGTGGTTGTGAGTGATAGGCAAAAGGTTATCGCAGCTAACACTCAAAACGAAACAAACTACTGTGACTTTTAAAAGCTACAGTTCTATGCCTACATATGAAGGAGTTAGTCCCACTGAACTTACTGGAACTTATTTCTAAGTTATGTATGGGAGCAGCCTGCATGAACTTGTCAGAAGTCAGATTAGACATAGCTCAAAAGCCTCTGATCTTTTTGCTAAAGCCCTCCAAAAAGAATGTATTCTAAGATGCTGGAAGGACGTCTTGTTATTTTATTTTATTTTTAAACTAAATCTAATTTGCAAAAATCACTTGTTTTGTTTTTCTGATTTTACAACCATTGCAGCTATAGCCATTCATGTTGCAAAAAATACTATTCAGTTGTCAAATTACATTAAGTAATTCATAGAATAACTCATAAAGTGCATTTAAATGTCTATGTTGCACTTACTGCAGTGAATTCAATGCTGTGTACATGTCAAGTTCTTCACAACAACCAAGAGAGGTAGGTTAGACTGATAGTGACCATGCAAAAATTAGAATCTATGTCATTCATGAAGTTCAATGGGTACCTTGAACAGGGATACTATCTGCCTGTAAGTTAGCATCAAAATAAATGCTACTAGTAACTTTGAAGGCTTTAACACTCTATGCAAGCATGCACACACATGAGTTAATGAAAGGGAGAGAGGACATTTTCATGTTATAGATCCCAGTGGCAAACCTTTTGTGTGAATCAATAGCTTCATATTTGGCTTAAAGGCAACATGCCATATTGATTCCCAACATAAGATGACTCTCTAGCAAATGTTTGACGTTTCCTTGAACACACTGACTCTGGGACGTAATGACATAGAATTGTGACATTGATGCTATTGTTTTTGTAAGTGTCCATAGCTCAGTATTTAGTTTTCAGTTTGTACATCTCTGTGGCAACAGAATTTGGGGCAGAAGGAAGCACTATATTCTACTGAATATAGACCTTTGACAAAATAAAAAAATTAAATAAACTGGGCCAGAGAGAAATGTCTAGACGAAATATTGTATCTTGGCCACAACCCTCTTTGAAACGGGGTTCTTGGCAGGATGGGTTTTTCCATAAATTCTCACTTTTTCTTGTTTGAACAGATTATGCCATTGAATTCTCTAAAAAGGGGGCATGTGAAGGAGTTTGTGCTGCACTTAGCAATCTTCTAGCCCTTCCATGACCCCTTCATGACCCTTTCTGTTCCCGATAGAACAAAAAAAAATATGAATTCTTAAAGCCCCGTGTAAAACACTCCATTGCAGCATCATTGGTACAATGCAGCTTTATTATCTTTTGCAGTTTGGGGGTTTTGTATGGGAACAAACTTTGCTTGTCTTTTTGCTTACTACTAGCATTATTATTATTATCAGGGACGCGGGTGGCGCTGTGGGTAAATCCCTAGCGCCTAGGGCTTGCCGATCGCATGGTCGGCGGTTCGAATCCCCGTGGCGGGGTGAGCTCCCGTCTGCGGTCCCAGCTCCTGCCCACCTAGCAGTTCGAAAGCACCCCTAAAGTGCAAGTAGATAAATAGGTACCGCTTTATAGTGGGACGGTAAACGGTGTTTCCGTGTGCTGCGCTGGTGCTGGCTCGCCAGAGCAGCTTTGTCACGCTGGCCACGTGACCCGGAAGTGTCTCCGGACAGCGCTGGCCCCCGGCCTCTTAAGCGAGATGGGCGCACAACCCTAGAGACGGACACGACTGGCCTTTGGGCAGGGGTACCTTTACCTTTACCTTTATTATTAAGTCTACTTGGTTGCCCTTTTCCAAGTATAGTGGTACCTCGGGTTAAGAACTTAATTCGTTCTGGAGGTTCCTTCTTAACCTGAAACTGTTCTTAACCTGAAGCACCACTTTAGCTAATGGGGCCTCCCGCTGCTGCTGCCGCACGATTTCTGTTCTCATTCTGAAGCAAAGTTCTTAATCTGAGGTGCTATTTCTGGGATAGCGGAGTCTGTAACCTGAAGCGTATGTAACCCGAGGTACCACTGTACTGAAATAAATTGGGAATGGTCTGGAAATAACATGTAATGGATTGTGCTGAATGTAAACGGTCATACGTTAACGATAACTAACACAAACTAATGGATGTTCATTCCATTTCTGGCTATATTATCGTAGAAAACCCAAAGCCATTTTGTAAGACACAAATGATTTAAAAAAATAAGATGCATGACATTTATTTTGTAATGTTAACATTAATATCCGTAGAAAGATTTTTATTGTCAGTACAAAAATTAACAGATTTTAATACTTTTTACCCCCTCCCCCCCATTTTAAAAAACATGTAAAGTCGGTATGGATTGCATTCATATTGCATGGCTACACCAGTGTGAAAGGTGATTTGAATGTGAAAACATAATGCTTTAAATTCTGAAAGACAAGTTATAGAAATGCAGTAATATTTTTGGCCAGGCACCAGGGCTGACACCTGGTGCAGCAGGATGGTTTGGAAAGCTGTAATGGAGCAAGAATAAAATAACCCCTCAGAAAGATGGTCAGATTCCAACACGAATTTCTGTAATTGCCATGATGACAACCTCGGTGCTCTTGTAGTACAAGAGGAGCCTCAAAAGCGTGTGTTTGATCAAAATATCCAAAAGCATTATTGGACGTTCAGCAAACATAGTTGCTAATCTGAAGCATGTACAGAAAGCTAAGAATTGAGGTTTAGGGCGTTTAAAAATTGTAGAAGTTTAGACAAGCTAGAATAGGTCCTTATTTCAGTAGACTATGGAATAAGTCTCAGAATTCTGGGTCATTCTACTGAGCAATTTAATTAAATTTTTGCACTTGAGGAGTTGTAAAGTGTGACAACCAAAACAGCTACACACCTGGAAATACAGGGAGCAAAATACTTTCTCATTAAAGGACACTTTTTTTTATTTCTGAGAGTTTTGGTTTGTTACAGCAATAACCTCTCATGTAACTTTAGGCTGCAAATCCTATACCTGCTGAACTCAAAGGGTAGACATGTATAGCATGTCACTGTTAAAAAAACAACCCAAATTAATTAAAACCTTAATTCCCAAAATTAGTTATATACCGTAAATATTTCTCTCTTTTTTTTAAAAAAAGATCTGACAACTAGTAAAGTTTGAGCAATATATCTACTAGTTCTCTGTGCTGTCTGCATAGAAATGCCATTTAAATTACAAAATAACACAACCCTATAAAAGATTAATTGTTTTGTACATTACCAATTAATTAATAAATTAATGAGATAACAATTTTCCCTGAAAGCAAAGTATTTTTCACCTTTAGGTGGTGATATTTTAAAAAAGAAAAGTTTTATGTATGAACAGCAATTACAGGTAGCTGTTTCTTTAAAAAAAAAAAGGCTAATTTTGCTTGGTGAAGTGAGACATCCATTTTCAAATCAATACAAAAAATAATTCATTGTAAATATATATAATATATATTTATACATATTTGATTATATTTACATACATCCAGCACCTATATACTGCATTTGTGCTCTGTAAGTGTGTGCCAACATATATTTTCTCCAAATATTACAAAATAAACAAGGAAGGCTGACCCAACATTTGCCTCAAGTCCAACTGGTCCACTGAATGTAGAAAATGTGTTGCGGCATCCAGACCTGTCTGTCAACTGGCATCCAAATATGGCCCATAAAATTCTTCTTCTGAAAATTGTTTGGCATTCCAAAGTACACCACTTTCCCCCCGGTGTGATCATAACACCTTTTGCCAATTTTTTTTGCTTTTGTTTTGGTCCCTACAATTCATATGTACAAACAAAAATCCTGTGTGTCTGAAGGAAGGTTCTTTTTTTTTTTCACATGATAGGTAGACATTCTTGTTTTCTTACTCCTTTGAGGAATAAAATAAGGGTTCTTTTCATGTTTTGACACTGCCGTTTATGTGCTGGTACTTAGGGAGGCAAGGTTCATAAGGCATCGGATCGGCAGAAAAAACAGAGTCATCACCTGAAGAACAGGAACTCCTTGTGTCTTGGTAGCTAGGTGAATACTGTTCCAGTGGTCCACTAAGATCTAGGTACTCCTGTAAGAACAATGCATACAAGTATTTACTAGGAGTGTACACATTTACTTTTGTGGTGTGTGTGTGTGTAAATAATATCACATTCATATAGAAACACAAACAAAAAACAGGCTGACACCATTCAACAATCAAAAGTAGCTTTCTTGACCCAGTTCACATATCACAGTAAACCATGGTTAATAGCTTACTGTAAACATGCATAAGAAGGCTCTGTCACTTTTCCTGATCTCACTGGTGCTCTGTACACCCAAAGGGTTTTTCTTGGCTTACCGATTGTGATTTGCTGGAAGCAAAACAAACCATGATACTTGGGTTTGGATGGAATGCAAAGCTATATATTGTGGGTCAGTTCATCTGTATTCAAGCATGAAGGAGCAAGCATGGTACAAACTACAGTTTACTCAAGATGTACACACAGGGCCAGTGTCAGAACTAAGACTGTAGAAACTCGGGTTCAATCCCTACCCATCCATGATGCTTTCTTCTGGGTTGCTGGCTTCATTTCTCAGCTAACTCAACTTTATATAGTAGATGTGAGGATAAAAGAAGGCCTTAAGCTCTTTAGACGGAGCGGGGGGAGGGTAATAGCTACTCATAAAACTAGAAGTCACCAGAGGAGTGTGAAAAAGGAGCGGGGGACCCAAACCAACAAAAAAGGGAATTCTGAGGCAGATGTGTCAGTTCCAACAACATCAACTTTAACCACACCAGTCGAGACATATACTGTAGCCACATCAAAAGCAAACATTTTGCTTACGATGATAAAAAACAAAATTTCACCCTACACAGAACTATTTTTCCCCCCAGCACATGGAAACAATTTGCAGAGAGAACGATCCTTTCTTTCCAATATCCATTTGGTAAGCTGGCTATTTTGCATTTTATAATATCATATTTCAATTTACATGTGCTCAAGCAAGTAATACCCAAGTCACTGCAATACGGTACTCTAAATATATTTCTTTGCTCACTGTAGTTGCTTCCACCAGCATTTGTGGAACTCAATAAACTTAGCAATGATTTTGAGCAAGCCCCAGTGAAATCAGAGGGAGCATGGCACTTTCATTCAATGAGTCTAACACAGAAAACCTTCCTAGTCGCTTGTGTCCTACATTTTCATAGCTGGGGGGGGGGGGGAATAAAACCCAGTGATTAAGCATAGGGACCTAGGATTCTTCTTGTTGACGGCAGAGTGACCAACTCTTCTTGTCACTGGAAAGCTGAACCAGAGCCACCAATGGAGACCTGGATTAATTATGTCTGTGACATAGCCATCTGGATTGTCTTACCCAGCAGAAGAGGACCATCAGGGGTGTGGTATGTCAAAAAGGGATAGGTTTGAGAAAGTTTGGTTTTTCTATTTCCCTTTCATATATAAGGAAAAGCATACTTTGTATCCCCCAGTCTATCCAGCTCCTATATGGAAAGGCCTTCTGAAAGTGGGGCATAGGATATAAGGCATAGGATCCTTCCCTTAAGATAAATTTCCAAGTCCATGGGAGCAGAGTGCTCACAATGTTACATTGGTGGATACTTTCCTTGCTACTGTATCGTGCTTCGCTTTGTACAGTCTTGTAACAGCTACATTTCTGTGTCGTTTTATTTGTCATTTGTAAATGTTTAATGAAAATAAAATAAATCTTTAAAAAGAAGAGGAAGAGGAGAAAAAGAGCTACAGTGTCAGCTGAATCTGAAGCCAGGGCTATAGAAGTTCTTGAAACAACAGTCTTGGCAGGAGAATAAAGTTATTTTTTCTCCTTGAAATGCTGCTTCTCTTTCAACTTCTGCAGAGCAGCTGTATTCATTTAAATACCAATCTCTTCATTTGCTAAACCACAAGTTACGATTCTAAGATGTGAAAAATCAATTTTTAAAAGCTGGGTTGCGTGCGTGTGTGTGTGTGTTTTTAACAAATTATGTGATTTTCCTTTTTTTAAAAAACCAACAGTGAATGTTTTCCTATTAAGACAGTGATGGTTAATTAAATGTAAAATACACAGGAGCATGGCACACAGCAAAAAAAAAAAAAAGTTCATAGTACACTTTTGATCTGATGTTACTTCCATATCTTGTAAGTACTCTTTCATGTCTGGTCCCTGTGATCTCCGTGTCTATTTAGAGACAATATGAATCTATCGGTATGCACAGGCTAAAATTGTGGCGCCTCTACCATCAATGGCAAATAGCCCATTGACTTCAAAAGAAGTTGTCATTTCCTCAATATAAATTAGCATGACAGCTTTTAGGAAAAATATGGAGCGGGAAATTTCTACCACAAATGGAAGGAGAAAGCTATTGAGATACCCAGTGAAAGACTTTATCCATGTGATTCACACATATTCAACAGATCCATATATTCACTGAAGGATGGTTCAGATGACGAATTTATGTGATAATCCTTACTTGGTTGTTAGCTTCAATATGCTGCTATAGTATGACTCTCTAGATGTGGGGAAGTCCATGCAGCTCACAATTTACCATGGAAGACAATCCATGATAGCTGGTATTCAAGGGCGTACTACTTCAAAAAAAAATACCAACCTGGGAAGAAACTCCATTTCAAATTAAAATGCAAGCCTAAGAAATTTTATAATTTGTGGGTTCAACAGAATCTCCAATACTGTTTCTCATCCACAATACTTAACTGATCTTGGTGCTGTGTTCAGACTTCTATTTCTACTATATCTACATATATAGAAATCAGAATCAAACTGCAGTGCACTTTAACACTGAAAAAGAACTCAGGATGGAATGGGGTAATTCTCACTGGCTGGGATTATAGGAAGAGATTAATACACTGAATGCACCTCTTTTAGTTTATCCATAGAAATTAATGGTTGTTTTTCAGATACTTGGACACGGTTGTAGTGTGGGCAAAACCAGTGCTCAGTGCTTTGTACTCTGTGAACAGGGATTATACCAGGGTATGTGTGCAATGTGTATTGTGCATAACTTGTGCAAGTGCCCTTCATTGCCAGGGGCCTTGAAACGCACAAACTCTCCTTAACATATCTTGCAATAGGCATGCTCTCATTTAAGATACTCCTTATAACAATGGAAGCATTTTGCTTGTTCTTTCAGAAGTTTAAAAAGCAAGCGCCTTACTCACCTCATTAGTTGTGAGAGTGAGGATCCGATCCAAGTCCTCCACAAGCTGCTTAAAAGTAGGTCTCTGGGAAGGCACAGCATGCCAGCAATCTCTCATCATCATGTAGCTGTGGAAGGCAGAATTTCACTGGGTTAATTAACTCAATGTGTCTATATCAGGTATCTTCCATATTCACAATACTTCAGGGCTGTTCAGTTAAAGTCAGGGTGTGTTCACATGTTACAGTCTGGAGTATTTAAGATGCATGCATTATGAACGATGGTGATTCCCATTGATGCTTATTTGTATTCTACATTTATTATTATTATTATTATTATTATTATTATTATTATTATTATTATTATTTTATTATTATCCTTAGCAGCCTATGTTCTCTCTTTTGAAATGAAGCTCAAGGCAGCTCACAGGGGAGAATTTGAGTAACCATTATGTGAAGCATACACTAGGCAAACCGAGAATGGTTCTTGTGGAAATTCTTTCACTATTTGTAAATACAAAAGTTCATTTGTTTGACAGTGTCTGCACTCTCAGCAGTTTTACTGTTGATCAATTTAATATACAAATTTATTGCATTTCAGTGGTATTGTATCTTGCTTTAGGATTATTTTAGAATAAACAAACAAACCATTTGCCTAAAAACAAATTCTTCATGCTGATATCTAAAAGCCTGAGGGATTGGCCAAGGGGTATCTTTCGGAGCATTGTTAAGCGACGCAACTCCTCCCACCCCACCCCAGGCTCAGGCAATTTGTGAATCTGTATTTGAACCATAGTGCTGGAGCATTCATATAACTCTAAGAGAGCAATCCAAACCCAGTATCGGCTGGGATTAGTGATTTTGAAATAGGTGGCTCTTCAACTGAATTATCACCATGACTAAGTTGTTGTTGTTGTTGTTTAGTTGTTTAGTCCTGTCCGACTCTTCGTGACCCTATGGACCAGAGCATGCCAGGCACTCCTGTCTTCATGACTAAGTTAAGTCTATTAATTTCTATGGGTCTACTCTGAATAAAACATAGTGGAATGCCACCTTAAGTTTCTAAAAAAAAAAAAAAAAAAAGTGGTGAGGCTTCTCCATCCCCTATACTCTTCTCTCTTGCCAGTTGTATAGCCTGTTCCAGTGACAATCATACAGCTCTATTTCCAGCCCCAGGCTTGAGAATTATAGTATCACTATCCACACTCTTTCAAATACATTATATGGGGATGAGCTAGGACATTACTGGCATTAGACTGGGGCTATTTCATGCATAGCACTAAAGATGAAACATGTCGCTATAATTGACTGGAAGGCCCCACATATTGGGCCACAGCATATATGTGAGCAGAAATCATGAGTTCCACTGCTGGTTACTTGATGAATCTGTGAACCATATGCTATGCTTAAAACGGGTCTGGAAAGCAACATTGGGATGTATGAGACAGGTGCATGAGTAAAGTAAATACTTTTTTAAAAAAGAAGCCGGTAGGATTTTCAGACCCCGTACAATACTTTAGACAAGATATATTCTTGCATGATTCAAGTCAGATAGTGGGTAGAAGGCCTGCTGTTGATGGTTCTCTGGCTAGAGGTGGGTGAAAAAAGATCACTAGGCTGAGGAGTTCCAACTTAGGAAAGGACAAGCATGTACTTAACTGTAAAGTGCTACATAAATGTGGTGGAATACATTTGCCCAGCTAAGGTTGAGCAAAACGCAAATTGATGATTGAGGGTATCTATTTCATGTCCCTGTGCTTAGGGCACTGTCTAAGTCAGGTCTTCTTAAAACAAATGGTGCCACCCCCACTCTAATGAATCATTAATCATTCCTGCTAAAAAGCCATCTGAGGGCCCAACAAGGAGGCCACAGAAGGAAAATGGTTGACCACCCTGGGTATGTGTAGAGCATGAGTGTTGAGAGGGCATCTGCAGCACTGTGCTGAGGGCCCCTGAAGTCTGCAGCTGGACCTGGTCTAAGTGCAACTCAAACAAAAAGATCAACTTATTGAGGTGTACCTTTGGCAGGTCCACAACTGACTGCATAATTAAAACTTTCCCAAATCATACACTTCCTGTTCACATTGCTAAAAATATGCAATATCAGACATGCAATGTTTATCCAGCTGAGATGTGTATTTTCAGGACCCTCCCTCTTCCTGTGACTGATTCGTTTCATCTCTTTTAATACTCATTTTTGAACCTGCCCTGTGTGCACATGCATTTAACGTTATAGCGCTCCCATTGTATCATATAAATATTGTCAATTATATCAGCACATCCCTTTTCAGCCCATGGCCCAGCAAGAAAGAGTTCTTACAGTTCACTGGTGCAATTGGCAGGTTTGTCCATTCTGTGTCCTTCTTTCAGCAACTTGAAGAGCTCTTCCACTGGAATTCCTGGATACGGTGACCCTCCTAAAGTGAAGATCTCCCACATTAGCACACCAAATGACCATCTAAAACAAGAAAGGGAATAAGAATGGGGCTGAGTCAGATTTACTAAAGACAGCATAGAGACATCTACTTTTAGCTACCTACCTTATGATCTGAGCAGCAAAGTTGTTTAACACTACTTTCCTTGCTTGTTTTCCTCTTTCTGGCGGCAGATGAATAATGATAGCTATCCATCTACCTTGCCATTTTTTACCAATCCTACAGAAACCAATAATCTACCCCCTCTCCAAATATAAAAATCATTTTGTTTGAGGAAGTACTTCATGTTGAAAACAAACAAAGAAAAACAGAGAAATGTTGGGGGTGACTCAGTTCTATTGCTAAAAATTAAGCAGATCTGCTTCTGCAAACCTGGATGGTAAAACCTCTGGGAATCATGCAGAAACTGCTTTGAGTGCCTTGGGCGAAGAGTATGGCAGGGCTAGCCAATGTGGTACCCTCCAGTTGGAAGTACAACTCCCATCAGCCCCAGCCAATGTGGCCAATGGGCAGGAATGATGGAAGTAGTAGTCCAACAACATATGGAGGGAACCACGTTGACTGCCCCATAATAACACACACATAGGAGAGAGACAAAGAGACACAACCAGAACCACGGAATCATGGGATGTAAGTAGGGTCTGGCTGAATCTGATCCAAATATAAGCAACCTGTTCCATGCTTACAATCCAAACCATATTTGCTTGCAGATATGTCTCGACAATCCGTAAAGGCAGGACTGCGTAAGGCAATGGCATTTGTGTGTGATCTGCTATCAGAGGCTGATGTGCATCCATTATATAAGTCTGATCAGCCCAAAGGTGGCATGAGTACAACAAATATGTGCACCAGACATTTGCATGGGATTCTGAAACAGACAAGGACTAGCATGGGAAACGGACTGTTTTGACTATTTTGCTTCTTGTCCAAATGTACCTGCAATTCTGAGGAAGCCCTTGCAGTCACAGATTTACGAACAATTAACAGCAACTCAAGCCTTAGCGTCTCCACGCTTTGGTTCAGAAAATGCTCCAACCAAACCATTTAAAACAATGCTTCAGAGCTGCACATCTGTAAAGAAGGTTCAGGGGAAGTAAACTTCCGCACTGGCAAGAGGAAGCCAGTGTTTTCTACCTTTCATGTGCTTTGAAGCCAGCCAGATTAGTAACAGAGCACTGGTCTGCAGTCTTCCAGAAAATCCTCACTTTCTAAGGCTACCACTTACTGGGGAATAAAACAGCAGCCACAGGTCTCAGGAAGTAAAGGAGGGGAAAATAATATAAAATCTACCAAAGTGAGGTCAACAATATTGCTGAAAGAATGAGTCCATGAGGCAGCAATGAGATTGAAAATATCCATTGTTTTCTTTGGTTCTGAAGTTTTCCATGGTAATTTTTTAAAAAACAAAAAAGCCTTTGCGAAAAAACAAAGCACAAAAAGCTTTTCTTTCCAGCTTTTTAACCTGCCAGAATAAAGGTGTCTGGCTTGCAGTAAATTAATTTACCTTGGTGGATCAAAGGTTGAGAGACATATTTTAATCTGTTGCATATATATTTCTATTACATGTAATTCAAGTACACTGGAAGAAGCTATAAATGAATAAAAAGATAAAAGTAAGGTTCTGAGATAAAGTTACTTACACATCACTTTGATGTGTGTAAACCCTGTCAAATAGAGCTTCTGGTGCCATCCACTTCACAGGCAGCCGACCCTGGACATAAAATAGAAAAGCAGCAACTGGTTATCTACTGATCATTAGTCAATTTCAGCAATGAATCTGGCAAAGATTAAGTCAAACTGCAATACTAAATTTTGCTAAAGCAAATTAACAGTTCCATGAAACATTAGAAAACACAACCCCTCTTTCCTTAGTCTCCTGGCTCATTAACATAGCTGTGATTCTCATTAACTTCTATAGAATGAGAATTTTAAAACGTCTTATTCAGAATTGAAAGAATCAGAAAGTCAAGCTCTGCCACAGCTTCCACCCCACCAAGGCATCGTTCCCCCAATCAGCAGCACTCTGCAGAACCTGTATAATACAGGGAACGCTTTACTTTGCTGTATTCAAGCATACTCAGGGGTAAAAAAAAAATAAAAACCAAAATGTTGGAATATGCCCTTGTGCAGGCAGCAACCATTTTGCATGGAGATTCCAATTCCTCCCCCCCCCCCACTGCATTAGCCTGCCCCTGTTCTGCCCTCTGCTAGGTCCAAAAGGACCCGGGCATCAGTGATTGTGTGTCAGTTGGACAAACACAAAATGGTCGCCGCCTGTTTAGCAGTTCCTCTCCCCAACCAAAGTCAAATAGTCCTTCTCAGTGTCACATGCCCACAGACTGGATCTGGTCAATGCCTAAATGGGAGACCACAGATGTAAAGAACCCTGATTTCTGTGCTGGAAAGAAGATGCAATATAAATGTACTAAATAAATAAGTTAACTAAAATGACAGCTGACCCAGAAATATGATTCAGGTGAATGACCACGCAGGGGCATCTAGTATAATGTGCAAGAGAAGCCCCGCATGTTAGGCCTTTTCTATATAGATTTAATCACTACTTTGTATGCTAAGAGATCCTGTTGCTTTTTTAAAAAAAAACACAACAGAATAAGCTGCTATCCACAGTGAGGGCATGCCATTTAAATGGGGAGTGCTTGTTATTTAACCAGCGGATTGCCAAGAATGTCATAAGCTTCTGCTGAAATGTGGGTAGTAAAAGACTTCTACAAAACTAAAACCAAATGTTAGTAATTTCATAATGGATACATTCCACAAAATTATCCATTGATTACAAAAAGCCAAATTTATATTCATATTCAGTATCTAGCTAAGAGTCAAAGAATGTGCTGCAAGTTTCATGGAGGCCATAAAACGAAAAAGGCTAAAGCTTATCCTTTAGAAAGCATCATGTAACACGTACTCTCCCAGCCGGTGTAAGCAGATAACCTTCCTTTCCTAGTAAAAAGGGGTTAGGAATCCTAACACACTTGCCTATTATTTTCATTTCTTTGATTAAAAGTTAGGCTGCTGTACAAGAAGTCCATTAGGAATACATTTGCCATACTTAAATGCACCAAGGAAAAAAGATACCGGATCAAGTGATAAGACTGCCATCCACTTACATTAGTAGTCTTTTTATAATAATCTATATTGTTGATGTCTCTGGCCAACCCGAAGTCAGCTATTTTCATGACGTTATTTTCAGTTACCAAAACGTTTCTTGCTGCTAAATCTCGATGGATGCACTGGAAAATAAAATTTAAAATATGAATTCACAGAAGTGAGTACACGCATCCCACCTGCAACCCGATTCCCAACTTGATAAACCTTCAGCCATCAGAATTCACACTGCTTCATTCAGGTACACACAGTCAGGGACAGATGTGAAGGCTCAGAGAAAAATGGAATCATTCCAGAAAAAGTAGGAGCCCCCCCCCCCCCGTTTTTAAAAAGCACTTCTCTCCACCCCCCAAAAAATGTAAAACATTTTTGGATTATGAAACGTTTTCTTTTAAAATGATGACCAAAAGGAGACAAAGAGTTCGTATATTTAGTCCCTCAAAACTAAAATGGTGTAACACAAATACTTTTGTATTAAATTATGCACAGATCACTACAATTTGTTTATGCTGCGGACAAGCAAGTCCTGAGTACAAACAGACAAGCAAGTCACTGAGAGTACACAACTCAAAAATGCAAGAGCAAGACGCATTTCTGCCTCTTGGAGGGCACTGCCATTGTGATCTTCCTTCACTTGGCATAGTTGATGGATCTGTTTCTATCCTCTGGACTATGCCTCAAAGGATTGGGAGTGGAAGGAAGTACAGAACAACATAATTTTGTGGCCATCCGATTCCTGCTGCTATAATCTGACCCTCCCCACTATTTCTCTCAGCTGTCTTTCTGCACCTGGGGAAAAAACATTGCTGGGAGACTTCAGAAAGGGCGAGGAGGTAGGGAATGCAGGTGGAAACTAAATGACATGTGGCAACCACTTGAAGGCAGGTTTTGTTTTAAAGCATAGAAAACAATTCCCATTGGCCAACTTTCTATACCTGAAACACATTTGTCAGAAGACAATTCACTCATGTTAAAGCTTTCTGGGAAGATGGTTTCAACCTCCCTAAAAATAGTCAAGCAACATGTACCAAAGGCTCCAGAAATACTGTCATTTTTCCTAAGAAACCAGTCTAAAGTCTCCTGCCACTTAAAACCTGCTGATTTTATCTTTCACCATTAAAGCACAGCTCTGCAATAGTATACAGTGATACCAAGTAATTATTTTCCACTGCTTTTATGAGAGCGTTTAAAATACTGCAAGATAGCAATCAAATCTTTCCCTTAGTGACTACTAGAGAAATCTCTAAGAAAATGCATTTGAAAACTCACAACTCCGTTTTATGCTGCGAAGGGAGACCATCCTTCCACTGAATCAAACGTTTAAAACTGTACATTAAATTGTATCATACGGCTCCTGAAATAGCTTCTCAATGACTTCCACTATAAACCCCATTTGTATGGACTTAACAACTTCTAAGTTACATTAGAACAGGATTTCAAGTTAACATGTGGAGTCAGAGTGGCTACTTTTTGCAGAAGTATATAAAAATAAAAACAACTATATTCTCTAACCCCCCCCCCCCAAAAAAGGCTGAAATGTAGCACATTTGTGCCCTCCTGAGATATCCAGCATACTAGCTGACTGGCATTTTGAAACCAAGTTACCGAATTTTGAAAAACTAACATTTTGTAGAAAACGTAAATAATGAAATTTGAAAGTGGTCTCCTACACCCTTAACCTTCTTTCCTCCCTTCACGTCAGCACCTTTTTGAAAATGTACAATTGACCTTTCTTGACTCAGAAAGGAAGTTCTGCCTGCTGATGGAAACCATAGCTTGCTTTAAGCTTTTCTGTCATTAGTAATAAGAGGCAGCAGGAGAAACATGTTGTGAAACTTTCTACTGGATTTTTTCTCTCCTCCTTTTGGTCCAGGATATCATACTTCCACAGCGCAACACTACATGCTCTTATTGATGGACTTTTTAAACAGAAAGTATTCTTTGTCATGTTATTTCTTTTAACCAAATCCGAATCACAAGGTGCAGATCTGGCTTTGATCCACTAAAATAAAAAAACCCATAAAATAAAACGTTCCAGCAACATCAAGATCTATATTAGAAATTATTGGAATGCCATTAAATTCCAGAAGAATAGTTATATCACAACAAAAACAGTGGTCCAGTTTGCACATTATGGTAATGTTTTGCTCCCCCTTAATCTCACAGGGAAGGAACAAACTATGAACCTTGGCCGAGTGTCAAGTCAGAACTAGTGCTGTGCCAGGCATTTTCCCCTGCATTCAAAAACTATCAAAAGGGGAGAGAAAACGTCAATGAAATTCACATGGTGGGGTGCAGAGGGTTTATGTCACCTTACTTTTGAGGTGGCCAAGACTGTGAATGGGCCTTTCTTTCATTCTACAAATCCTTTTCAAAATGACAGTGGCAGATCAAGATCTCGGGGTCTCAAATTTCAGTGGCGCCCTGGGCAGCGCCAAAATCAGCATCTCCTTGCCCCTCATGCTCCATTCTAAATCATAGTTGTGGCATCCCCCTCCCCCATGGGTCCAGTGCAATCAAACCAGCCATGCTCCCCTAAATCCACCTCTGGATTGCACAGTCTTGCTGGTGCAGCACATTACATGACTCACAGAAGCAGTAAGACCCTTTTAAACCTTACAGTTTTTTTCAATTCTAGGAAGCATTTTTCAATGATTTCTATCTATCCACCACAGTCAAGCCAAAGGAGTATTAAAGGGGAGGAAGAGGGACTTTTCTTTCGCTTACCAGTCCCACAAGGCTGCGTGATAATATAAAGAAATAAACATTATTTCATTACAAGTTTAACTGCCTGGTAAAATCTGTTGCATTTGCATTTTTTAAATTTAATGTCATGTTATAAAGATGACACGCTGAATTTCTCAGTGTATTTCTGTTCCTGGATGGTAAGAACATCCTGAAAATATAAATTCTTATTATTTCTGCCCTAAGGAGCAAGTAAGGGTATGGGGAAGCTGGTGAAATGTCAATATTAAGCTGTTTGAAGAATCAGAATGTATTCCCTTTTGTTTAGTTTCTCAGATGTGACTACTATCTTGTTTAATGCCTTGCAGAACCTTCCGTTCTGCTGGTCCATTTCAGTTCTTTTGGGGGGTTGGCATTCATTCAAGGATGCGATTTCTCCTTCTCTAGGGCAGAAGATTTGTGCACCCTTAGCAACTGCATTTCTCTATTTAAACAGCTGAAGTTGGCTTGCATGCCAAAAAGACAATGACCATGTTCCCACACGATGCTAAACCGTGGTTTGGCACTATGTGCACAAGCACAGCATCCAAAAAATGGAATGTCTGCCTGCAAAATTTAAATACTGACTAAAATATTTAGAAAATACTACTTCTGGTGTAACAAGCAACTCACATAAAGGAACGTTGATTAGCATGTGCTAGTACACTGTAGTCAACAACAAAGCCAATTATGTTCTGTCTGACTCAGTTACTAAGAAAGCTGGCCTTGCACCTCCACCATCGTCCTTATTTAGTCTATTAAGCAGAGGACTGCACTGTATTTACAGGCACAGGAAAATTTAAGGTTTAGCTGTGGAGGAATCTGCCAATAGGGATCTCCAAGGACTGAATATCAAAATGCAGTTAGTTTTCTCAGCAGGCAAATATTTTAAGTGAAGACAAATGACTAATTTGCTCACAGGATTGCTGCTGCTTCTTTTCACCAATTAGCCAATGCCGGCAGATGGAATTCCCTTGAAACCTCTTGGGAAATGAATGGCGCTCTCTTTCATATTCAGTAAGTTAGTAAACTTTAATAAGGCAAATTTCAAGGTTATGCTTTTGTTGCCTGGCTAAACAGCTCACAGTTTATCCACATCAATATTGGAATTCATGAATATCTAAGTTCATTTTCTGATATTGTTTGCCGAATAATGATTTCTTTGTTCTGTCTTTAAAAGAAACCTTAGCCGGCATAACCTGGCATTTGATTACTTACGCATACATTTGCTTCCAAATTAAATGCAGCTCTTTACTGGAGCCTCTATGAACAATTCTGCTAGTAAAAATGCCTATTAATATTAAAATAGCTGAAGCTGCCCTTCAAATGGATCAAACTGAAAAACTTGAAAAGGAAGGAGTAGACAAGTTATTTAGCACTAAGGGTTACTTGCTTTTATTTATTAATTTTGCAGCCCTGATCAACCTAATTTGCAAAATATTCTATGACTGTTGCCAACTGCATTTGGAAATACTCTGCAATTCCACGAGAGGTTTCTCCTCCTATTCCCCTACAGTCCCACTTTTCCTGCATCATCTGGAACAGGATTTCCCCTAGATTTCCAGAGTTGACTCCCTCACCTTCTACCAGAGGAATCATCACTGGAATTTAGAATGTAATACCCATTTGCCCAAATAGTTAAGAGCACTGCTATTGTCTCTGGGCCTGAGCAATGCCCATAAGCTTGATGTAACACTGGGACAGGCAGATGAGTATAAAACTCAGAATGTGTTATGACATTCAGGATGCCAATCTCATGTTTCAGATCTGTTTCTTCAAAAATGCAATTTGTAGATGAAAGGAAGGAAGGAAGGAAGGAAGGAAGGAAGGAAGGAAGGAAGGAGCAAGCTCATGTGGTAACACAAAGCTGCCATCTTTCAATAAGTCGCTTACTTTTTGTGATGCTAAGTATTCCATGCCTCTTGCCAACTGGTATGTACATGAGACTAAATCTTTGAATGTCATCTGCTCTTCAGGAACCCGGTTAATATCAAATGAATATTCCATCCCTGGTGGCCGCCGTGCTCGCAGGTACTCCCGCAAATTCCCTTTCGAAGCGTATTCAACCAGCACGTAGAGTGGTCCTTCAAAGTGAGCAGATAAGACAGTATATGAATGAATGAAAACCAGGAGCAAATATATATATATTCCATTCTAAAGACCCATAAAAGTATAGTAGCATGCATCTTTTCCGATTCATTGGATGATTTTTCTCAAAATGCTGCTGCCATGTTCTATCTGTAGTACAAGTAGCATGTTTATTTTTTAATTAGACTTCTCACCTGCCCTTCACAGGTTGCAACAATATAATATACAATTATAAAAAAGAGATAAAACCATTGCAATGATAAAACAAATAGAACTATTTCCAAATAGAGCAGAATAGTATAAATTCAATAAAAGAGGTGATTCTCACAAAATAAAAGTTACTGGAGTATGAAACACACCCAACTCTTTAATACATTCAGTTCAAATCAGTTGCCTTCAAACATTCACATTCTCTCCCCCCCCCCATGACGCCATACCTACCAATCCACCTACTCCAGGTGAACATACACAAAATCACAAAGCAGAGTATGCACACTTGCCACATTTTGCCTTCATCATAAGAACTCCCTTCCAGTCTTACCAAAAGCAGAAGGGAGGTGAAGCAGTTTCTGCTTTGTATTCTTTAAGCTCAATAACCAGGTTCAGGTCTCTCCTCCATTGGGGGTGGGAGAGGAGATGAACCCATGGGCTTGACCCCCTCACATGCACCATCTCTCTCAGCATTTGTACAGTCCCACAAATATTGGGGTCTGAATGTCTGCAGCAGGGAACTTTTTCTACCCAAGTAGGCTCCATGCAGAAGTCTAGTAAACTTGAAGAAAGGGTTTCTAAATCAGACAGGGATTCTACTGAACAGCAGGCTCCCAGCTGCAAATGTTCAGCACCAACATATGGGGTTTGCAGCAATGCTGGCAGAGATGTGAGGGAGGTGGTGAGCCAAACGAGTTCACCCTTGCTCTCCCTTTCATGTGACAATAACTGAGGGGGTGGAAAGCAAAGAGCATATGAACAGGGCTATTGAGATTGGCACGAGATGTTTAGGTAAAACAAAAGGAGCAGGAAGTTTAACATGCCTTGTACTTTTTATTCCTCTCCATTTCTGACCATGTGAAAGTCATCTCATGTATTTCATGTCAAGGAAATGCAGAAGGTCCACTGAAGAGCTAACTTGTGCACATGGATTTCATCATGAAGTTCCACCCACTCATTCCCGACTACTTTTTGGAATCTTATTTGCTCTTCATTGTTCCATCAAATGAACAGGAACAAAAACGACTGTGAAACTAGTGTTCAGCACAACACTAGCTTTCAGTTACCAAAGAGTTAGAATAGGCTGTAATAAAGTAGGAATGCAGATCACATTCTGTCGGTTGAGCTGTGCAAGAGTTGCAGTAGATCAGCAAGGTTTCTGGCTCCAAGTTGCTGAACAATAGCAACAACAAAAATATTTGTTTCCCTTCTAACTAAGGAAGGCTGCTGTGATGATGAAAGCTGGGGTGGAGGGAATCAGGAGTGGATTGTGGATTTTGAAGTGGCAGGGCTATAGACATTGCTGCACTGAGCATCCCCTTAAAGGTGCCCTGTTCCTTAATTCTGAGAGAGTGTTGTCTTTTCCCTAGCCAGTGTTCTGCACCTGGCTCCAGTGAAAAAACAAAGTAGATCCCAAACGCCTGAAGTCTGCCCACCCCTAGAATGAACTTAATTAATGTTGTTATTGTAACGTGCCCTAGCAATCAGATGGGCGGGCTGAAAAATAATTAAATAAATACATAAATTAATCCACCCAGCATTTGAATTGGAGAAAAGTACTGTGTAAAAATAGTTGACAAATATTGCTTCTATATTCCTCTCCTTTTAGCCAGAGATGCAAGTTCCTGCAGCTTTTCAAAACAAATTTAATATGGCATCCAGCTATCCACTCCACTCTCCCACAGTATCATTTTTGTTACACTTGCACAGAATTAACAGACAAGAGTATGTCACTTAATAAAAACTGCACTATATCACCACCTTTGGTTTGTAAAACCAAAACGACACTCACCGTCCTGAGTGCAGGCCCCAAGAAGATTGATGATATTTTTGTGCTTCCCAATCATTTTCATCATCTCCATCTCGGATACTAGGTCAGAAAGGTCTTTTTCCGTAGCATCATCTGCACAAGACAAAATGAGTTCCACCAGCAGTTTTAAACTAGCGGACCAGCACAATAGTTTTTTTTTTCCTGCTACAATGTTTCCTTGCAGGCTATCCAACTAGCTTGATGTACTTTACAGGCCATTAAGTTACAGATATAGTAACACTGTTTCCCTGCAACTCTGGTTCCCAAGGCCAGCAACAAAGTAAACCACTGGTCCTTTGTTGTTTAAGCTGTGGGCTCTGCTTCTCATTGAGCAAACCTCCATGAAAACAAAAGAACATATAACAAAAATTAGGAAAACACACACATACAGTATGAAGGGAAACTGTATCACAAATAATTTTCAGAAAATTATATACCATCAAAAAGTCCTACTGTATGATGTGGTCCAAATGTTACGATTTCAATGTGATGCCTATCAGTCTCTTGTCTGGGAATTCTACCAGTTCAAGCAACTTCAGAAACCATTTTATATAAGCTTTAATATCCTACTGTGGTTCTCCAGCTCCATAAAACTTAAAACCATAAGGAGATGGATATGCCTTGTGTCATATCAGAACATATAAAACAGTAACACTTTAAATTAAGACCTCCTTAATTGCCCATCTCTGCACCTTTAATGCAGATATCCCAGTTGCAAACAACATATCAGAGAATTACTGGCAAGACTTTCATGTGAAATATTTTTATTTTTTCCAGTGTTCAGTAGTTAAAAAAAATATTATTATATTAATATAATAAACATACAATGGTTTAGATTACTTATACAAGATCACTGATAGCACACCAAATAATGGATTAGCTCCATAATTAGTGATGCATATGTCACTCAGAAGTTATCCTAAATGGTCTTTTTCTTTATTTATATGCATTCCCTCTCATGCTGGAGGCTTTTGTTTGGGCAAAAGGCATTTGAAGAATTACCTATTTTGTTTACAATGTCAGACATTATTCAGGCATAAGTATAAATATGTATTTTTAAAATTAAGATCCCAGACTAAGTATACTATATTTGTTTTATTACGGTCAATGACCAGTATCAAGATAAAATTACAAAATTTAAAAGCCCACAATTGTATAAAATCCCATACACATAAACATATACTAGATCCCAGAATAAATATCATCATCACCATCATATTTCTATATATTGCCTTTTACAAATGTTTGCACTCTCTCTCACACATGCACATTTTTAAATGTGTTAAAAGAGACTAGGTCAAGTCCTGTCATTTGTTTACCTAAGGCATTTATGCTACAGTTGCCTTTCAGTAACTTTTAGCCAACCAAACGAAAGCATGTAGACTTCCCTGTGGATCAAATCAAGAGTTGAGGAATAAACAATTGTACCAAGACTTTGACTTGCTTGTAAATACCTGCTGCTAAAGATAAATAGGCTGTCAAAGGCACTGATTTATACCGAAAACTGCTGAAGCCTGAGGTGAACAAAATGAACTTTGGCCTTCTACAGTTAGAGAGTTTGGACGCCACAAAAGAAACATTATTCACAGAACCTGCCACCTCGCTCAATACTCCCTTTCACCCCATATTACCTTTCAGCATTTTCACTGCAACAGTAACGGCTTCTTTCGGCCTGTCTTTGTCGATTCCCACCGCTTCCGCCATAACAACTTGACCAAAGCATCCTTCCCCAAGGGGTTTCCCTAGCGTCAACCTAGGGATGTAAACAGAGGATTAGCGCCTGGCATCTGATGAGGAGATGAAGTCGGTGAAACTCAAGAGCGAAAAATAAAATAATCTTTCAGCAGACCACTTTTGACCAGAGCATTTGTTGTAAAGAACTAACAAGGGTCTTACTAGATTTCAGGGCTTGTGCACGCGCCTCTAGCGAGTTTTCTGAGGAACAAATTCTGTGTGTGCACTTACCACTTACATGACAGACCTTCTTCATGTACTTGCAGAAAGAGGAGCTGCAATTCCGAGAGTAGTTTAGCAATCAATCTGTCTTTCCAGGGAACTCTGGGAACTGTAGCTCTGAGGGGAATAGGAGATCTCCTAACAATTCTCAGCACCTTCACAGGATACTTTGTGGGAAGCCCTGATTGTTAACATGGTACGATTTGTACGGTGTGGATGTGGCCTTGTTTAATTCCCCCCTCCTTCCTTTTCCAGAAAGGACACAAAGTGACAAGGAAGCTTAATTAGAGAGGCTTCTCTTTTCTACCAACTTTGGGGAGTGCTTCATATGAACCACCACAGAGCATGAGAAGAGTATCTTTTTCTTCACTACTAAGTAATCACAACTAGCCCCTGCATTTGCATCGGCAACCAGACAGAAGGGCTTCCCTGGCTGTGTAAGAAAATAAGGCCAATTCATTATTCCCAACATATCTAGACACAAAGTGTTGTAAACTTTACAACAATGGTACTAGAATCTCCTCACCCTCTTGATACTAATGGCCAAAGAACTTCCTGTATGAATGAAGGCAGAAAACCTTTATACAGTGAATCATTATTTGTGACGTACATTTTACCACTGTGAATTCAGAGAGATTTCTGAGAGGAAGGTATTTGTTTGTCAACGTTGCAAAGGTGATCCAACTGCTTTACTTCATTGTAAAAGGCGCCCTTCCTGGAGCAAGAATTTATCTTGAAATGAATCGGGGATAAGTGATCCTGTTTTTCATATGCAGCTTTGTTTGTTTTCTTTGCTATTTGCTTTGTGTTTTTGACTATTGTTTTTTCAGTTTTCCACAGCAGACAGATAGAAATTATTGTTGTTAAAAATCTCCAATTAGAAATTAAGCACAGACCATATGTTAAACTAACAACAGAGTCTCTACAGAGACATCTTAAGGCAGCCCTGTTCAGGGAAGTTTTTAATGTATGATATTTTAGTGTTTTTTGGTTTCTATGGAAGCCGCCCAGAGTGGCTAGGGAAACCCAGCCAGATGGGCGGGGTACAAATAATAAATTACTATTATTGTTGTTGTTGTTGTTGTTGTTGTTGTTGTTGTTGTTGTTGTTGTTGTTGTTGTTGTTGTTATTATTATTATTATTATTATTATTATTATTATTATCTACTGCCTACCTCTTCCACTAGTTCTAGCAATGTGTCTGGTGCAAGAGGAGTCCACAGTATTCTCTCCTGGAGAAAATTAAGTGGGCTTGGCAAAATGCCATGATTAAAAATCAAATGGGATGAGTTTAAATGGGGGGCTTTTAATTGAAAAAAGCTCTCAGTTTAATCATGCTAATGTGAATGTATACACTGGGCTATATCTGTTATGAAAATCGCATGCTACTTTGACAATACACAAAGACCAAAGAGTTGTATGTTTTGTGCTGAGATCATGCTGCATTCTCCCCCCCCCCTCCCCAAACCAAAATTGAATTTAAGATCTTGGCAGAAAGCAAACATTTGCATTGGAAAATGGTTAATTTATGTGCTCTTGTGCTTCTAATATGAACACAACAATTCTGTCATTGTGTTTCTGCGGACCCCAATCTAATAAACTGCTCTTAAAGAGCCTTCTTTCATTACAAACCCTCTCCACCCACATTTATGCTGAATGCTGTTTTCAAACGTTTAATGCTCTAAGATTTTCCGCATTAATGTTTCCCCTAAGGGAAAGGGCTGACAGAATTATATAGACAGACCCCCACTCTTGACTAGAATCTTGCAGGTGGCAAGTCAAATGCATGGCACCATCTTTCATCCACATAATTAAGCCTATTTCCATAAATAAACATAAAATAATTTTTTCCCTATTTTTTCAAAAATAAAATAAAAGGTAAAATTTCAAAAAAGTGGTTTTAAGTTTTCAAACTGTAGCACAGTTTCTAAAATGTTTCTATTTTTTCCTATAAATTCAACACTAATTAAAATTATTCCTAGTTTTAATGTGTGTCCTGTTTCATTTCAATATTATAAGCTTAGCATACACCAGGCACTAAAGAGCGTAGGTTGTATCCAACAGTGTTGTTCAGCTGACAGTAAGCTTGTCCAGGGGAGTAGTTTTCAGTGATTCTTCCTCTCCCCTACGGCCCCCAGTATCCCTCCAAATACATTCTGGAGGGTGCCCCAAAGGCCTGTGGAACTGATTTACAGAAGGCTGAAAGGGAAATGGGGAATTACTGGAAATGGCTTCCCTCTACATCAGGCATAGGCAAACTCGGCCCTCCAGATGTTTTGGGACTACAACTCCCATCATCCCTAGCTAAAAGGACCAGTGGTCAGGGATGATGGGAACTGTAGTCTCAACACATCTGGAGGGCTGAGTTTGCCTATGCCTGCTATACATTCTTTGGACAGAAACTGTACTGTCAACTGAGCGCTACTGTTGAATCCAACTCCATATCAGCTCATGGTGGCAGTGGGGAAAGCTTTGCTCATGTTGCTTGAAAGCCCCTTAGCCCTCTTGATGCACCATCGTGTTAGTCCTATTGATGCATCACAGATGGCATTCCAAAAGCAAAAGGTAGCACATGACACATAGGATGCATAAGAGAATCCACAAAATATCAGTTTGTATTATTTAAAAAAGAATTTTTTTTTTAGTTTGTCATGGCTGCTGGAAGTACCAGTCTGGGGGGGGGGGGGGAAGGAAATCAATATGATGGGCCGCAAATTGTGTCCACTGATTTCTGGGAATTAATTTAATGTTTCTTTGTCCATTTTTCAACCGAACAACATTTTGTCGAACAATAAATAATGGAGCTAGCATTCAAACAAGAAGAAATATATATACTTCTCCATTAAGGTCATTCTCATTTTTTTGGCTGTTTTATACGCATGTGCAGGCAGGAAGCTGATAATAAAGAGAGTATCTCCTCAAGGAATACTACGTTCTTTAGAGGAAAGTCTTAAATTTAAATATCTATAATTTGCCTAGGCCCCACTACTATGGTTTGCATAGTACCATAGCATCGGCAAACGCAAATGACATAAGTGGAAGAACTGTAAATGAAAAGAGCATGGGAAGCATGGACTGAGGTCTCCTTGCTCCACAGTTATCAGAGCTATTGAAATACCATAAATGGCAAAATTTCACTTACTTATCTCTTGGGAACTCCCATTTTGGATCTTCTGGCAGTTCATACTCTGAGACTCCTGCCAACATTGGAGCATCAGCATTGGAGGAGAGACGAGTGGTTATTCTCACCAATGGTGTGTTGGAGTTCATGGAGGAGCTAGAGTCTGCAGACACCTGTTATGAGAATACAAGATGCAAAACGAAGATGTAATCTTGGTCCAATTACTGCAAACTGGCAATAGAGAGCAACCAAGCCAGGTCATAAATGGCACTCGGCTACTAAGGCACTGCACTTGAACATGACTTCAGGGTTCCGATCAGTTTTGCCTTACTTCTGCTAACTGGCTACATATTAAGATGAGTTATGGCTACAAACCCAAACTTTTAATATTCTGATATAATTGGATAACTGCATTACTGTCACTGTTTGTAACCATCTTCCTCTCTCACTCTGCAAGTGAATATTTTTTTAAGAGAGCGCTCTTTCTCTCTTGCTCTCTCTTTATGGTAACTTTTCTCTTAAAAAATTAAGCACAACTAGTGGTTTTCCATCCATATGTGTTTTTTAAAATTTGAAGCAACCTTATTATGTTCATCAGTACATACAAGGAACTTGTCACGCCTTGGGTTTATAGTACCAAGTGACTCAGCCAAAAAAGTGTTGTTACTGTGTTGCTAAAAAACACTTGAATTATCCTAGGTATCCAAATATTATTTTCCTATTTAACAGCAAACAAAATATCTGTTCAGATCTTGATGCATCTACTTAGTAAACTTTTAATCCACACAGTCAGGGAAAGTTATAGCACCTCTCCAATACTACTACTTGAATAATAATAGTCTGTCAAATCCTAACAAAATTTAAATCTCCACTACTCTACAGATCAAAATGACAACAGGCCAATATGAATACGAAGTTCTCACATAATTTTTGGAAGTTCCTTAGGAACTATTGGACTCTCTAGTGATGGACACCAATATCTTTTTCTATATCACCAATAGTACTGATAAGAGTGTTCTTGGTCAATCTTAAAGATAGGTGTGTTTGAAGTGAGTAAACAGCAGCCACTTTTGAATGATCGCAACTCCCCTTAGTAAGCTGAGATATGCCTGAGAGCTATGCACCTGCAGGCAGTTCCTTTGCTTCCCCATTTATCTGAGTGACCAAGGAAGCCACAGTAAGCTTCTGCTTACATCCAAAAAGGCAACTATGGTTAATAGATTCCAAGAAGTCAGGAAGTTCATATCAGCTCTGGCTTCCTGCCTTGTTTCACCACTTCTGTGAAAGGAAGAGTGAAACAGGAACAAAGGGGGCTGTATGCTAGTGCATGAAGCTCATGCATATATCAGCTGATTAAGCCGAGATCTGACTGTTGGAATATGGTCACTGTTTGCAAAGTATCAGAAGAGGAGAAATGTTTCTATGGTTTCTTGCATCCAAATAGTTCAGATCTTCACAGCCGGATTAAAAACTCCAGTATGAATTGTGTCCAGAGGGCTAAAAGAAAATACTGCATGGATGAAGACTGCTCATGTCTGATTCAAACATGAAACTGGCAGGGTGTTTGCAGAAACAAAACAATTCCATAGGGTCAAGATTCCTGGATGCTATTATATAATAGGTTTTTCCCAAGGATCAGCAGGACAGCACAGTTCAGTGTCCAACCAGCCCCAGGCATGGAGGCAGATGTAGAGACTTACAATGCAATCCCATCAATCTCCATAGGGCTGGCGGCACACCAGCCATCTGAAAGCCTTGTGGGTAACATTCATCCC
This sequence comes from Podarcis muralis, assembly GCF_964188315.1. NCBI lineage: Eukaryota > Metazoa > Chordata > Lepidosauria > Squamata > Lacertidae > Podarcis > Podarcis muralis. Next base: position 53,991,484 of record NC_135660.1, read on the forward strand.
GATGACATAACATATGGATTTGGCCATAATGATACACACACCAGAAATATGCAAGCCTACAGAGAGTGTTCCAGTACAGGGCACATGCAGCACACTCTAAGAGGCACAAACAACAGTCAGCATGCCTGAACCTGTATGAGGTCATCACAACCTCCCCATTAGTTGCAGAAAGACGAAACAAACATTTCCCTGCTCTCTGTTGCAACATGCAATTCCATTTGCAATAGGTTCAGGAACGCCTCAAATCTGAAACTAGAAAAAGGGCGCCAGGGAGGCTAATCGTTTGCTATCCTGGTGTCTCTACTCCCCCCCCCCCCCAAACACTTGTAAGCCTTCAGTTGCCGATCACTGCTTCAATATTTGTCTGGGTGCAGTTTCAGCTGGGTTACCTACACCTACTGCGGTCATTTAGCAAAAGAACACACTGAATGTGCAATGCAGTTCCGAAACTGAAGTGGCTTCACAATACTTACCACTTAACAAAACTGGACAAAGGAACTTTGTTTTCATAAACACTGTTGGAATAAGACCAAGCAATGATGCCACTTAATACATGGAAGTGCCATTCCATGCAACACAATCTGGTGGTTGATAATTCTGAAATGAATAGGCTTTTTCCTCCTCTACCTCTTCCTTCCAGATGGATGTTGAAATGTTTTGCAGCCCATAGCCTACTATCTTGTTAGAAGGATAGATGGACGTTCTCGTGCCAAACGTTTTCTTTATCACTTGACAAGAAGTACTTGAAGAGCAGGTGATTACAATGTCCCAACCCAGACTAGAAACTGCACATCTTTTAACACAAGATACCTGACCTTAATCATGATATAACATTTTATGAAGACTTTGCATGCAAGCTATTTTATCAATTTTTACATGTTTTAAATGCACCTTGAAAGGTTTCAAACTTGCTCCAAACACCAGAGTAACAAATGAAGTTATTTTCAAGGAAAATATCACCTCCTATATATTTTTGGAATCTTCTATTCACTGTGACTTAGAACCTGCTGACCTGGTACAACATAGCTTTCTGAATGGCTGCAATGACACGCCAAAAACCAATCTAGCCTGAATTCAAACATCTACAGCTTAAGTAAACAATGTAAACATGCTTACTTAACATGCTACAATGGACAGGATGGCTAACTGGCTCCAAGCAGTAGCTCCACATTTTTTATTTTCTGAAATCTTTCCATTTATTTTAATTTCATTTTGTCTTGAACTGTATTGAGATCTCACCATGAAGTTTCAAGAGAAAGGGCAGATTATGAGAGAAATTGGTAGGGAAATGCAAATAGATACATAACTTCGGTGTAAACTCTTATGAGAAAGGAGAGCACTGAGCATGGTGGAAAGGACTGGTTTGCACGCCATGCTAAACCATAGCTTAAAACAAACTATTATTTAATGTGAACAATTCAAGGTTGGTTCTGGGCTTACTGCTTATGATTTGTTTGCACGAAAAACAAGCCAAGAACCTGAGCTTGGACTACATGACAAGTCACACTCTGACATGTTTTGTCTGCAGTGTGGCAGCAACAGGACTATAGGAGGAGCATTGCGTAAACTTTGGGGCAGTGTAAGAAAGGCCCTGCTGGATCAGGCCAGCCTACACCAACATCCTATACTCACAGTGGCCGACCATAAACCAATGGGAAGTCCACAAGTAGGAACTGAATGCAACAGCACTGTTCCCACCTCTGCTTCCTAGCAACTGGTATTTAAAGGCATATGGCTTCCAACAATGGCGACAGTTCGCACCCATGATGACTGGCAGCCACTGATCCTCCATGAATTGGCAGTCTCAATCTCTGATGCATTTCCCTAATCTTATTTCAAAACCATCTTTTAAAACCATCCCTTCCATAATTTATCTAACAACATGTCAACACACTTCTCATCCACATTAAACCAGTTTTTTTAATATACTATGTGATGTGGAAAACTGTGCCAAACTGTAGTTGTTGCCCTTACGACACTACAAAATTGCTTGGGAATTTTTTTATGTGAATCCAAACCTGGCAGAAATTCAGTATAGCACTAACTTGGCCAAAATCAGTCCAACCCAACTCTATGTTGAGTGAGAGAATAGGCAATCTGGACTACTACAGAATGATGTTAGACAGCCTGCCCAAAGCCAGACACTGTTTTTCAGAGTACTGAACTATGACTGTTTTAAAGTAAATATAGATTCCTTACATGGTACCTCATACATAGTGGAAAATGATCTGAAATCTGCTCATTTCACCACTCACATCAATTCACCAACATTTATCTCAAAGGTCATATCATTTGTTTTCCTAGACAGAGAAGAGTGGTGTGCAGTTTTGCTGGGGAAAGCCTGTTTAAACTTTAAATCCATAGCTACACTGTGTTGCACATGATGACGTTACAGGAAAAGCTTGAAGGAACACTTTGCCAATTCAGTCTATGTTTGCAGGGAGGGGAGCAAACTCACCAGTAAGTGTAACATCAAACAAGTCCTCAGCGTAAATACCAAGACTGCGTACAAAAAAATGACTCCATTCTAGAAGGAATATTTAGCATGAGCTATTTTTTTAAAAAAGGATCGGGCCAGTCTCAAAGGTAATGTATTTTTGATTGATTCATTGGAGCAGAGCATGGTATTATGGAAGCTGAAGGACTATTAAAAAAAATTGTCCATTGGAAAAAGAAGAGTATAGCAGCACAAGTTGGCCCAGGGTCTAGGAAGGCCTTCTGGGACCAGCCCACACTTTTAAAAGCCTTGTTCTTCCACTGAGAAATAAAAAAGAAAAATGCCTGGGCATTTTCACTTTCTATAGGTTATTTCATTTTACACAGATTTGCTTCTTAGAGCCTTTTTTCAACTCAAGTTAGAGTTACACTCCCTCAAAGCCAACCTTCTGCAGGACTCAGTGGAGGATGGGGCTAGGGTGAAATTTCTCACTAGAAGGTGCTCCTTCAGATCATTTCAGGCCTCTGGATTGAAATAAGAATATTTAAAGGAGGAAAAACATGTCTACAGCCCCAAGTTGAACATCAATGTTTAATATCAGACTAGCAGTATCAGATCTTCCTTCCTGATTCCTCCATTATTTAAATCTCTCCACATCAGAGTACATGGCAAAAGGGATGTGGGGGAATGTGAAAGCTAGGGAAAGTAAAATGAAGGAAAAGCACACAGGGATTTTTGTACAAACCTCATACATACAAAACCTACAACACCGTGCTCAGGGCCTTCAGCCATTCAAGCAGAAGGAACAACCCCATGGCTCCTTAAACAAAACCACCATATTTCAGAGATATTCACCTCACATTCTTAGGAGATGTTGTTTCCAGACACAGACACACACAGAAACACACACACACACACAGTTATATACAGTGGTACCTCAGGTTGAGTACTTAATTCCTTCTGGAGGTCCGTTCTTAACCTGAAACTGTTCTTAACCTGAAGCACCACGTTAGCTAATGGGGCCACTTGCTGCCACCGCGCTGCCGCCGTGCGATTTCTGTTCTCATCCTGAAGCAAAGTTTTTAACCCAAGATACTATTTCTGGGTTAGCGAAGTCTGTAACCTGAAGTGTATGTAACCCGAGGTACCACTGTAGTTTTAGGATGTTATGTTGCAATTATACATTTTCAGGCAGAGCTGCACATTTCTATAACTGTTCTAATAAAGTTAAAATGACAACATCACTACAGTGGTACCTCGGGTTACATACGCTTCAGGTCACATACGCTTCAGGTTACAGACTCCACTAACCCAGAAATAGTACCTCGGGTTAAGAACTTTGCTTCAGGATGAGAACAGAAATCGTGCTCCGGCGGCGCAGTGGCAGCAGGAGGCCCCATTAGCTAAAGTGGTGCTTCAGGTTAAGAACAGTTTCAGGTTACGAATGGACCTCCAGAATGAATTAAGTACTTACTTAAGTACTGTACTCAAATCTGTAAAAAAATAAATAAATTACTAATCCGTTGGAAGACTGATTTCTTTTAATATGACGTTTCAACTTCAGTGAGGCCCACAAAGCCCATGGTTGCCTTTGCCAGCCTGGTGTCTTGAAGCTGTTTTGGATCACAACTCCCGTTAGCCTCAGCCTTATGGAGGATGCCTTATGACACTCAGTGTACCAGAAATTCCCATACCACAAACTGTGATTTTGGAAAGTTTGAGGCTTAATCCTATACATGTTTACTGACAACTAATGCTACATCCCATGAACGTATTTCCAGGTAAGTAGGCATAGGACTGTGACTTATATCCTTTTGAGAAACCTGAAAGGTGATCTCTCTGTGTTATGGCATCACTTCTTGCAAGCCCCCAAGTGTACACAAATAATCTCCTTTGGGACTCTGCTTCTCAGCTTTAAAAAGTAAGAGTGCCATCAACCTCCTCTACAACTTTCAAGTCACCTAAACTAACTGATCCGTAAATCCTGTTCAAAGGTAATCAGGTTATTTACTCCTAATGCTACAGAGCACAAAAGTATGGAAGAACACCCTCTGCAACTTTTTATTTGACTGAACTGATATATAGGTTACTTCCAACTCTCTTAAAGGTTTTTAAAAAGGAAAAGAAACAAGTCTCAAAAATACAACCAAGGCATTGGGGACTCAGTGCATTGCAACAAAAAAATAGGCCTATTCAACTAATCCAGGAACACACGCCTGTTAAACAAAACACCCTCTGTTTTTCTAACTCCTTCAGATTTACAGCAAATGTATGAAACCCTAACCTTTAATGTACAGAAAATAAACAGTTACTTCTGAAAATCTAAGTACATTAGTCTTTGCCTCTGGAAACCATGATTTCTCTAACTGCTGCTGTTGGCAGAGAGCATTACTTCAGCGCAAAAATGTATTGAGAACTATGAAAATAGAAACACATTTCCTTGCAATGCTTACAGCAGATACTTTCACAATCCAAAGTTTAGCAGTGGCTGCACCTGAAAACATGGAATGGAATAAACTTGGAACAACATGCAGAAGCATTTCTAAAACTACCAGTTGATACCAGAAAAGTATTCAGTTGGGGAGTATTTCCTTTACATGGGTAAAAAGGTAAGAAAACTGAAATGTCAGCTACTCAACAAAACCAGAACATGAACAACAGTGCATCAAGTTTACCATAAGCGTGCAGAATACAATGTTTTAAAGGTGGTTAATAGAGGAGTTTCATTGTGCAACTGCATGACAAATGATGGCAGTGAAGTCTGCTGTTGGCGAAGGAAGAGACAAATGATGAAAGAGTATTTAACAAACCAACAGACTGGGATAACTGCCCTTTGGAAAATGGTGAGTTTATGACAATCCATGGTCTGACCACTGACAGATGGATTATATACCAATGGTATTTTCTCTGTCATCACCACATGATCAGGTCATCTTGCTGCTTTCATTCCAGTCACAGCCCAATAATCTCCTTTTATTCCAGAGCTGATACAAATAGCCTATTCTAAGTGGGCTTAGACTGAAAGCTCTCTTTAGTAGAGAATACAACATTCAAATTTTCCTGGCATACGTTGATTGTGCAAATGCATGCACGTGTACATGGCACCCACATACAAAGTTTAGTACTCCATAAGAGTAGATGAAATAAGTGTCTCTCGTACAATTCCTTAAAGCATTTTAATTCTACGAGTGGATTAAGTCGGCTCCCTGCAAGACTTTGGCCACACTGCCAGCTACATAGAGGCAACTGGGAAGCCTTTGAGTCTAAATTCTAAGACTCTTAATTTAAGCAGAATTAAGTCAGAGAATAATTGTCCTATGCCATGGGATTTCAAGTGACACCTGGTGGGTGCAAATTAATTGGGCAACTTTCCAGGGGCAGATACACATTGGCCTGGTTCACATATAAAGTACATGAACCTTAGGTTCATGAACTCCCTTTTCTGTTCCTCTCTGGCCACAAGGAACACAGAAGCACCTGCTTCCATTTTCACCTAACCATAGTTTGTTGTTCGCTTCCAGTTGAGAACTGTGATTAGTGTTAACTGTAGTTTATTGAAACAAGCCAATTTTACTGGTAAACGATCCTGGCTTGCTTCAGTAAACTATAGTTAGCAGTAAACACAGCATGGCATATGGCACAGAGAGCTGTAATAAGTAGGAGAGATCAGCACAAAACAGGAAAGTCACCTTGCGTGATCAGAAATTTCCACTAGTGCAAAACTGCAACGGCATGCAAGCCTTAGCATTTACGTATATCTAAACTATAACCAATACGTATCTCTTTTTCTCAGCTGGGTTGAGGAATCAGTCATAGAAGGAAACAGGTCCATTCAGTCTAGCCTACTACTACATGGCATGGCCAGCAGTTTTTGTTTCCCTGATCAAACCATTCTACCTAGGCAGCAGTGTGCTGCAAATATGGAGGAGCTGACAGCTGAAAAAGACCTGTAGAAAAAGACCAGTCGGTCTGATAGTAAATTCTCTTTGGCTCACACATAGCAGTAAGTTAGATCTTCCGAATGAGCAAAACCCAAACCCTGAGTTTTCCAATAGCTCCCAGAAAATATTGGAGCAGGCATTTTATATCCTGTGGTGCAGTCCCTGAAGCCTTAGAGAAAGGGGAAGAGGCTGAGCAGAGAATCCAAATAAGGCTTCAACAAAGCCTCATTGGTCAAATTCACGACACTTGCAGTTAAGTTGGTCTTTTTCTACATACCTCCCACTTGCAGTAGCTGAAACAACAAAACCCATTTGACGGGCAAGCATTAATATAAATGAGATTGAAATAGGACATGAAATAGGACTCATGGAGAGGACACATGATTCAATAAAGCTCCAAATGTGCACTTGTTAATTATACTCAGCAAAAACATATCATTGTACACAATCCACTTTCACTGATATCTGATTAAACACAGGAAATAACAGGTACTCTTATTGATGGGAAATAACCTGAATTTTTTTAAAAAATACATTTTTTCAAAAAAATATTCAGTTTTTCTTTCTTAACACTGCTTCCTTCTGCAGGCCTAAATCATTGCACAAAAAAATTCCTGAAATATTTCGAGCTCCCCCTGCCCCCCCCCACTTCAACATGTTCAGAAATCACTATATCCACTAACTGAATATAAACAAAGCATTCAACTCCTGAAAGTCCTATTTGCGTTGAATACACATACTTTTGGAAAAGCTGCCTTCTTACAAAGGAAACAATAGAATATATTTTACAACCAAATGTTCAGCTCAGTTGAAGTGATATATATCCATGTCCAAATTTACAACCTTGCTGGATAACAACACTTGTGACCTGCTCATTATTTTTAAAAATACGATTCCTCTCTAGAAACAAACATATATTATAAAAATATATCATGTGAAATGTCTCTGCACAGGAATACTTGAAGGGAAGGAAGGGAGAAAACATTGAGGAGTGGGGGGGAAGCACAACTCCCTCCCAGTGATGCGTTCCTGTGTTTAGATGCTTTAGCAAAACATGTGACTCCCCCTTTATTCCACTGCCTGTGGCACCAGCTAATCTGATAAGTAGCTCAAATGGAAGACACACCTGAACATATACTATTTTACCTCTTGTGTTTCTTAAAAGTGTTCACATTTACCACATCCTCAAAAAGCTTTTTTTCCCTTTCATTTTCCACTGGAGATTTAATCACGCTTCCTCAACTTTACAGCATCAAAGTTCCTGCTCTGAGATTAAATAATTTTCAGCAGCCCTGCTTTATTTGGCCTAGTGGTTTATTGATGTCAGAACCCAGTACGAGATTCAGGAACACAAGACAGGTTCTGGAACCGCACAAGTGAAATCACCTTGATCCAACATTAACTGTAACAGCTGTGCTCCCTAGCTTCAGACCTGGTGGAAGAGCAGGGTGCCTCTGAGCTTAAGCAGAGAGCCCTTGCGTCTCCACTCAACCACTACAGGATTCTTTGAGACACCAAGCTTGAGACAGGGAGTTATGGATTCAAAGCAGAATGGAGTGCTACAGCCTCTCTTCTTAGCAATCAAGTGCCACTTCAGTCCCACGTGTTTTATGAAAAACGATCTGCTGGCTTGTTTTGTTTATAGGATAATAGGTTTTTTAAACTCTTTATCTACTTTCTGTTACCTGTCTGCGCAGAGGAATGCGCTTAGTCAGCTTGTGCACGGCTGGCTGGCTACTGAAGTCCGGCTTCTTGGTGGAGGATCTCATGTGGCACAGAATGACTGTCACCACCATGCAGACAATCAGGAAGACCCCTACACAGTAAATGGCTATCTCCAGGTAGTCTGGCGATGTTGGAAACGGTTTGTCTTCTACAGGGCCTAGAGTGCAAGCACGAAGGAGGAAGAGTCATGAGGAAGAATTACAAGGTAGCGAAAACAAATCGGCAGTACACATCAAACCAAGTGGTCCCGCACCAGGTTTGCAATGAACTACACAAGATAAAAGAACACTGCTGATTTCCACAGCGTGGAAACAGCTACACTGAGAGTCTCCACGCAGCCATTTTTCAAAGTGTCGGCTTAAGCTGGCTGCTACCCCGCTAAGCGAGCTTAGTGAGGAACTTCTGGACAAAATCACTTTGGTATGAATAGCTGATCTTATTTAACTTTACAACGAAAGGCTAGATGCTTAAATTATGCCTGTGATCACCTTTTCTTCTCATTCTATTTTTCTTTTTAGCCAAGCTGCTTGAGACAGGGAAGTGGGCACATAATTCACTCCAGATGAATCAATATTTATCCCAATCTCCCAATCTCTGGCCTGAAGCAAATGACAGGTTTAGTAAAATAATTTTTCAAGAGCATTGTGTTTAACTCTGTGGCCACCTGAACACACAATGAAAGGCAAACAAGCACTGAATTAGCTAGCTGAAAAGCAAGGCTTATGGGACGCCGAAGCATAACAAAGCTCAGGCATGAACTGGCCTGGTTTAGGTATCCAAATACTTCTACTGAAAATCAGGATTCACAAAAAGTGTTGAAATGTATTGGACAGCGAATTTGTATCAACAGCACCTCTCTATGCACACTTACTTGGGAGTAAGCCCATTGAACATAGTGGGATTTACTTCTGAGTTAATAGGCACAGGATTTGGGCTGTAAAAGTCCATAGGAATTGAGTATCCAAACTAATCTTTGGATACTCTGAAAACAGCAGACTGCTGTGGATCTCCGTGACCACTTTCTCTTAACTAGGTCCACGCCAGTTCTCAAGTACCAGATTTAGGTATCAGCATATTCCCTGCCCCCTTCAAAAAGAAACTCATCCAGCTTTCTTCAAAATTCTTCAAGAATTCTTCAAACTGGGCTGTCCCATAGCAGGAGAACAGTATGAGATTCTACTCATTGGTAGCATTGGTAGCTCACTAAGTTCCAGAACCAAAAAGAGAATGCATTTTTAAAAATAATAATAAAAAAAAATTACATATATTGGTATATATTCACATATATAGGTAAGTCTACGGATGCAAGATCACACTCAGATCTTAACAGCACCTAGTCTGTGAATGGCATCAAATGGCAATGCTAGTTTTACAGTTATTCTCTTCATTAAGTAATTGCACAGAATTTATTTTTCAGTCATGATTTAACTAATTAAGAAAGCATTCCCATTTTTTACATTGCAATGATGACACTTTAGTTTATTATGTGGGGTTTGACAGCAAATAAGAATTGTGACAAAGCACTTGTCAAGATATTTGTAATTATTATTATTATAATCTGTTCCTAATCCTTTTACTTTATTACTCTGAATCATCACCATCAGCATTCTGCAGCAATATCTGGTCATTATGCAAGCAATGCACATTGCAACATGTTCTTCTGTCTCATTCTGTATTAATACAAGCATTCACTCAAACTGATTAAGAAGTGGTGCTTAAGCGCTTGCAAATATGGAAAGAACACTGCAAGCAGAAGCAACTGCAACTTTAAGCACTGACTACCTGTTTAGTGGTGAATGCACCTCGGAAGCCACAAAGGTTAATAGTTAAAGATGGTAGTAATGTAAGCTATCTCTTACATAAAAAGAGAAGAAATAACATAGAAACCTTGAGAACAACTCATATAGCAGCACAGTACTTAATGAACACATGCAGTTACCAAACCTATATTTTAAAAACATTAAGACTTAATATATATATATATTGACCAGCAAATTATTAACTGTGCAAGTAATTCGGCAGTTGCTCTGCATTCAACAGTTATAAAGCAAGAAAGTTTAATTAGTGCAGACATCTAAAACTATATTTTCCGACAGACAACCAATTTCAGGCAATGAAGCGCATTAATGTGTGTTTCTGCTAAAAACAGAAACAACATCAATCCAAGCATGGCAATACATGCTTTGCAGAAAAAGCAAATTAGCTCGTCATTTGCTTAGAACATGCAACATTTAAAGATACACCAAGTTGATTCCAAAGATATGTAAAAACACCGCTTCTGTAATCACATTTCAGCACAGCCAATTCTCATATATACACGTGTAAACCCAGGCAATTTGACTGGGTTGTGGCATTTCATTAAATATGACTTTAAAATTTCCCTTTAAAAACTTCACAGGAGAGGATTTTTGAGTTTCTCTCAGGGAGAAGTTTATGATTGTTGACTTTTGGTTATTAATCAAGTGTCAAAGAAAGCCTCTTTTTTCCAAATTTATAATGAACATTAAGGTAGTTGGGGGGAGGAGCTGTTTAAATGAAGTTTGAAAAAATTACAATTCATCTTTTTAAGTTGAAGTGCAGCCTTTTGCTGCGGCGGAGAACATTTTAAAGGAAACCAAAAGTCCACTTCTGAGACAGAAGCTGTGCTAATTTTGCAGCAATCAACAATGAAGCAGGGGGAAGGGTAGGGGAACCACTGAAAGATAGCAGTAATATACCTGGCAGAACTGTCAACCATGCAGAGTGAAAGGATATCCCAATAGAATTACCCGCCAAGCATGTATACTCCCCAGCATCCTCAAAAGTTACATTCCGTAAATAGAGAACCTCAATCTCTTTGTCCGTGGTGTTAACACCGGCAGCCTAGAAAAAAAAGGGAAGCAAGAGAAAAGCTAGACATTTTAGGAATTCTTGTGGATGGGAAGTGGAACCACGGGGAGCTTGGCACTTCAGAAGAAACGACCGGTGCACAGCCGTGGGGGGAGATCCCATCCACAAAGCCCTCAACCAAAAGGCAATTACCAACAGATCCCAGCTCACCTCAGAGAGGAATGAATCATCAACACCCTTCACCAAACCTACTCTCACCACCTAAGAAGGCATGCAATCAAAGAACATGGAAAAAATTGTCCACAAAATGTTTGGAGGAGAAAATGACATAAACACAAAGAAAGATGAAACAGACAGAAGAACAGGGGACAGGACATTCTGTAATGTCACTTAAAATGTCCTTCAGATTAATGAAGACATACATTTCAGAGACATACAGGGAAGGGCTGAAAATAAAGAGACAAAAAGACTTCAAAAAGAGGTGTTTTCATTACAACCTGTGTTAAATATAGCCCCAAGAGTTCCTTGTAACCAAAGGGCTGAGGGAGAACTCAGGCTATCACCGCCTCAAATAATAACTTAAGTCAAACCTGAGATTTAACTATAATGGAGCAGTTTAGGAATCCATCATGAACCCAAACGCAGGTTTGTCACAGGTAGGAACGCCCAGACAAACAGTTGGTGCTAGAAGTAAACAGGCCACTAGTGCTTCAAGTGATCATAGAAATAAAATGTATGGATAATGGATTTTCTAGATGTGCTTACTTGCTTACATTTGGGTCTATTATGATGACCCAAAGTCTGGAAACAAGGTGGTCTGAACAGTTCACCTTATCTAGGGGGAAAAATTTGGGCCACCCAATGTGGTGAGAAATAGGTGTGCTGATAAGGCATACAATAGGATTTACAAATACGGGAATGTAAAATTCAACAATCCCTGCTTAACAAGATGGTAAGTATTGCTGCACTGTCTTGAAGTAAACAAAAGGAATCAAGACCTCTATATGTATGCCGAATGACCATGGAAGAGAATTAGTTCTATTCAAATATTACGATTTAACATATTTGCATTTTTAAAAGAGCATGAAGCTTTTTTGCAAAGCTAAAGTGCATACCACACTATTAAAAAGCTCCAAATGAGACCCATCACATGGCTATACAGCACTTGTGTAAAGGTGGAAACAATGATATAAAATGCTGGCTCGTCAAGAGGATAGGTCTCAATGAATTCATGTTCAGTCTTCTACCAGACTGAGACACGTGGCGTTGGAGGTAATCTGGTATGTGCAACACCTCATCACTTGATCCAACCTCAATGACTAGCTATGATTTCCAGAACAGTGATCAATATATAATACAAAGAAGTAGAAGGCAACAGTGCAAAAGGAAGACTCAGAGTGGTCAGATCAGAATCTTTCAGATTCTGCTGGGGGAAAATATATACGAAGACAAATGATACATCAAAGAAAAAACAGAAAAGACAAAAGGTTTCAGAAGAGGTAACTAAAACAGTATTTGTGGGAATTTTTCCATGGCTACTGGAGTAATACCAGTTGCATCTCCAAGAGAGGATTATAAATACACCAAGGTCATGGAGTTATCCTACAAGCTGCCTGCAGAGTCCCAAAGCACCAATTTTTTCCAGCTTCTACATCCAGCTTTCTTTAACAGACGTCGTTACCTTTTTTTAGCAGAACCGTAAGCCAGGCAGACTGGTTGGCCTCCCCTATATAATTGGAGACCTTACAAATATATTCTCCAGCATCCGCCTCTGTCACATTGTACAGTTTCAGCACTTCAGCATTGGAACTATTTATCCCCGAATGCTAGAACAGACCAATAACACAGGAGAACAATGTAACTACTGCCCCAAATGTAGACACCACCATGGTCCCGCCACCAAAACACTTGAAGGAGTCTTCCAGTTACTACAAAGGCTAGCATTGAAATATTGCACTTTAAAACAACAACAGCAACAGCAGCAAGAAAGATTTCTTACAATATTGGGGCAGGAAAGCTTCTGCCCAGATAAACTACCTTTTTTGCTTCTTCACTGTGCAAAATCATTAATTTCTGGCTCTACTGCTAAGCTTCATGGGAAATCACTACTATAAAATTAGCTGTTCCTTAGGAGCAAAGCCAGGCAAAAATGACATATTTTCAAAATGGCTGCTACCCCTAAAATGATTGCCCAGTCAATAGTTCACACTTGGGGAAGGGGGACACACTCAGTATCTTTATCATAAGGAAAATGAGCACTGACAACATCCTTTGGCAACAAATATGGTCATTACAAAAGGGCCTATAATGTTGTCCAAGCCTCTTAATATATTTCCTTTGATTTATTTTGGATACTCTTTGCCAATGCACAAATCTCAAGTGATGCCAAGATAACGGCACTGCAATTCTTTTAGTAAACAACCATGATGTCTGAAAAATAAGCAAACAATCATGCTGATGGATAAAAGACTTTAAGGAAGGTGAAATGCGGAATGAATTTTTGCTTTTGTTTATACCAACAACTCAGTATTCCACTGTATTTATGTGTGCTGGCAAGGATAAAAGTCAATTTTAAAAAATCTATCCCTTGACCTTGTTCAAAAAGCTTTATAACATTCTAAAAAAAATTGCTTATTGTTCAAAAGAAAATAAGGGGGGGGGGGAAAGCTCACCTTTAAAACTTTCAGGTACGGCAATCCATCTGGCCCATATTTACTTCCATTCTTTTCTGTGTGTTTTATCCACTGGATATGAGGCTGAGCATCACTGTAGACTTTGCAGACAAACTCTGCATCACCCCCAACAACTGTGGAAGTATTTGCTGGTAGGCCAGCTTGTAGGATAGGCCTGTGAGGCGATCGCTCTGTCAGGAAGCAAAGATGGGGCGGGGGGAGAAGAGAGAGAGAGAAACGAGTAAAGAAGCAGAATTACGCACCACTGCCAAGAAAACTGTTCGTGAACATGAGCCAAAAAGCCCTGTAAGCCTGTTGGCTGACTTCACTGAAATAACGCTGTAACCAAAACGTAGAACAAAAACTGCACTTCAAAGGAGGTGCTTGAATACTCCAGTTGGAGTGCTGTCTAAAGACTAGCCTTTTAGAAGAAAAAGAAAAAAAATGGCACAGAGCAGAAGACTGTATGAAGTGGGGGAAGGGAAAATAGGGCACAATTAACTAAGGATACTTTTTTAAAATCACAGAAACTTCTATTTATGTGGTATCAAACATGAGAGCACCACTCTCTGGGGTTGTTCCCTACTATATGGGGTGAGGGAAATCTATCATCTATCTATCTATCTATCATCTATCTATCATCTATCTATCTATCTATCTATCTATCTATCTATCTATCTATCTATCATCTATCCATCATCTATCTCTATCATCTATCATCTATCATCTATCTATCTATCTCTCTATATCTATCTATCTATCTATCTATCTATCTATCTATCTATCTATCATCTATCTATCTATCATCTATCGTTTTCAGTTGTAAGGTAATTGATTTTAATTAATGTCAAACTAGAAAACAATATTATGATTCACTGACTTAATAAAAAAGAATTAAGTGTGTCCTAATCTGAAGTGAAATCTACAGTGGTACCTCGGGTTATATACGCTTCAGGTTACATACGCTTCAGGTTACAGACTCCGCTAACCCAGAAATATTACCTCGGGTTAAGAACTTTGCTTCAGGATGAGAACAGAAATCGTGCAGCGGCAGCAGAAGGCCCCATTAGCTAAAGTGGTGCTTCAGGTTAAGAACAGTTTCAGGTTAAGAATGGACCTCCAGAACGAATTATGTTCTTAACCCGAGGTACCACTGTATTGCCAAATCCTTTCGGTGAGGGTTTACTGAGGTATATTGTAACTGGAAATTGTGTAATTAGGCAAAAATATAAACATAGAAGGGGAAAAGAGAAGCAAAGACCAAACAAAAATGCTACCAAAAGCAAGTATTTTTTTTAAAAAAAAGACTAAAAGACTAAAATGAGCATCAATTAATATATATTATTATAGGAGGCATTCACTAATTGTGAACTATAATCATGAACTATTAATAGTACTGATAATAACATTACTGCATAACATATATGGCATCATCTCATATACATGTTGGTTATGTAACAACCTCAGTCAAGGAACCATTATAGATTTTCCACAATTAGGCCTATTGGGTCTGTCCCAAAGGGTACCATCAGTGCATAGGACCATTACCTCACATGAACCAGAGTACCAGTGGTTTTTCACCAGCAACAACTACTACTTCATATTCATACCCGGGTTTGTAGGTAGTAGCTCTTGAAACTCTCAGCTTTAGGGAACTGCTTTTAGAAGATGTGCTTCAGAAGCCACACTGTATGCCCAGAGCTCACTGTGTGGCCTTCTGCGTAATGATCACAACTGGCAACTACTGTTCTAAAAAACAACTTCTATTATTTCTTTTAATAATGGGCTTTCCAAAGGGCTTTCCAAAGCTCTGAACTCATGAGATCATTCTGTGGTTTGGGCCTTTGAAAGACTTGGTACCAAACATAAAAGGGTCAGCTTATTAAGTTCCATCATCCATCATCATGAAATGATGCACAATGGTCTTTTTCCAAGATGGTCATCGGAGAGAATACTGAATTGGCTTCTTGGCAAAATCTGTATGTTCTTATTCATCAGCTTGAATTATTTCACAGCAATCTTGAAGTATTAAGACTCAGCAGTAATTTTATGCCATTGGGAAGAAAACACCATTAAGGGATTAGAAGCTAATGATTTTCTTTGACGGTATTTGGAACTCAAGAGTATCTCACATGTCAAGAAATGCAATCTTTTTTGTTCTTGTTCTGTTTCATTACATGTTTGTTTATTTATCTGATATTATTTTGCCTCTCATCTCAGGGCAAATTATAATAAACAGGAAAATAAATCAAACAATTAGACACCTGAAATGAAAAACTTATTAAGTGCTTTATTTTTTGTAAGTGTAAACAAATTAGACACAATTTATTTTGGACTCTTCATTTCTTTTAAAGAACCCACTGGGGTTGGGAACTTTTCGCCTTCCTGATGTAGTGGAATACAACTTCCATCAGCTCCAGTCAGCATACCCAATGCCGATCAGAAGGTCAGCGGTTCCAATCCCCGCAACGGGGTGAGCTCCCATTGTTTGGTCCCAGCTCCTGCCAACCTAGCAATTTGAAAGCACATCTAAGTGCAAGTAGATAAATAGATACCGCTCCGGCGGGAAGGTTAACAGTGTTTCCGTGCGCTGCTCTGGTTCACCAGAAGCAGCTTAGTCATGATGGCCATATGATCTGGAAAAACTGTTTGCGGACAAACGCCGGCTCCCTCGGCCAGTAAAGCGAGATGAGCGCTGCAACCGCAGAGTCGTTCATGACTGGACTTAACTGTCAGGGGTCCTCTACCTTTTCAGAGATACATTAATTATTAAAACTAAATTATAGTGATTTGAGGAAACATTAAAAACCACCCAAATTCCAAATAGCATATTGTCTGCCATGCAGTGCAATCCTATACATGTCTGCTCAGAAGTAAGGCTCACTGAGTACAATGGGATTAAGCTCTGGTACGTTTGTATAGGACTGCAGCCTTTAACATGTTGGCTAAAAAAAAAAAAAAAATTGTCTGAAAAGCACAACACTGGGGTGTAACAGCAAATAATGACACTGCCAAACAATAGGATCTTTAATAAAGGCCATATATTTGGCACTCTTCAAATGCCTATGGGGAATTTACTTACTGAGGCAGCGCTGGCAACATACTACAAAGCAGAAGCCTTATTTAACTTGTAGCTTTTAAATTACTTCATGGCTGTATGTTGGACGGTGAGTATGACTTGAATTCATCCAACATAAAAGATCTGCTATAGTTAAGGGAACATAAAAGCCCTTCATCTGGTGACAAAACAACATCTATTTAAGCACCTAAAAGGCTTCTCTGGGAAAGAATTTCATAAACAGGGTGTCATGACTGAGAAGGCCCTCTTCTCACCTTACTTAAGATGGCAGGGGCACCCAGTGGAAGCCCTGCAGAAGATGTGTGGGCAGGTTAATACTGTATGGGGAAAGTGGGCCTTCAAGTCCCAAGCAATGCAGAGCTTTAAGTACTAATTCTGAACAGCACTCAGTAATGGACCATGGGGCAGTACAGTTCTTTTAGCACTGGTGAGTTGTGTTTCCAATGCCCAGTCTAAATTCGTATTCTAGCAGCTGCATTTTGGACCAAACTGCAGTTTCTGACCAATCTTCAAAGGTAGCTCCACATACAATGCACTGCAGTAGTCTAACCAAGACTCGGTGAAGAGACTACAAGGATGAGGGAATTTTACCTTTTGTATTGATACATATTCCTAATGTATAGGTATTTCTTATTTCATTCTTTAAAAGTTTTACTTCTTCTTTTAGGACAATGATCTCACAAATTGGTTTCCAGTGACAGAAAATACAAATCACCAGGAAAAATGAACAACGTAAGGGCAGCGTGGGAGGGATCACATCCACAAAGCTTTAAACGTCAGGGAAGGCTAAGCTGAACAAACAGTTCCAAAGTGGGACTCCAACAATTCCCTCATGGAGAAATGCATAAGCAAATCAGGGAGAGCTCATGGAGCTCTTTGGAAGTGAAGGATCTGAACAAATGCAAGACAGCGCAACTCCATCAACCTTCTTATATTTGCACAAGCCACTCTCTGTGTGTTGCCTTGTCAGATGTAGGAATGGTATACTTTTTTTTAAAAGAAAAAGTGAAATGCAAATTGTGGTTTAATGTAGCAGTTAATATTTTTATAGTCCTGGAGAAAACTTATAAAGCTTTCCACCCTTTACTAAATAAGCTCCAACTCCATCTCCCCTGCCCATGTTTGGGTACGAAAAGAAAAAGAAAAAACAAGTATGATCTCGCTTTAATGGAAACCTTACACCATCTTCCAAAACATATTACAATCGCCTTCAGTATAAAATGAAACCTTAGAGAATATTATTTAAAATGTTTTTAGAAAGTCAGTAGGCCTCATGTTTCATTTATCCACATCAGGGTTTGATTTCCTTCACGACCTTACTTCTTGCCCTTAAATGGGGGTGGGGAGTCCCCAATACCATTGCTGGGGGGGGGGGAAATCACCACTAACATTAACACACAATGTGTTTTGTTTATTTCACTTGAAACTTTTAAACTTTTAGCTGCATGTTCTAGCTTGCCTTAAATACATGTAGCTTTACTGAGGTTGGAATCTTTAGCTCTAACATTTTAGGGGATGTGTAAAAGTGTTTACGTAAGGCAATGGGTGTGGATGATTAAGAGTAGAAAATGTTATCAAAGTTTGAGGCATTTTAGTAAAGCACTGCATATCGAAGCAATTGGCTTCTTCAGGTACTTCATCTAATAATAAATGACTTTCATTGACTGCAACATTAAATCTTGAACTTGATTGCTGCCCATTGCAATCCAATTGAGTGCAGCAACTGTCACTGAAAGAATCCGGCATTCTGCATAAAGCTGTCACATACAGGTTACCAATCATACAGAGTATGCTGGCTGGTAGCAACAATGGTACAGTGAAGGATGCTGTTTCAAGGTAACAAAGCAAGCATGTAATCTGGCCTAAAGAGATCCAGGCATCTATCTAACTGCCTTAGAACAGAGCTTTCCAAACTCTTCATGTTGGTGACACATTTTTTAGACATGTGTCATTTCGCAAAACAGTAATTCAGTTTTGCATCATTTCGCGGCACAGTAATTCAGTTTTACTAGAAAACTGGATGTTAAACTAACCCCTTTCCAGCCCAGGAGAAGCGCATGGAGCATTTGCACGACACACCTAAACACTGCAGCCGACACACTAACATGTCGCGACACACAGTTTAGAAAGCTCTGCCTTAGAAACTGCTGAATTTTCAGTGATATCACACAAACACACACACACACTGCACTCTATGCGGGGCTACCTTTGAGGTGACTTAGAAACTACAACTAACCCAGAATGTGGCAGCTAGACTGGTGACTGGGAGTGGCCATCAGGACCATACAACACCAGTTCTAAAGGATCTTCACTGGCTCCCAGTACATTTCTGAGCACAATTCAAAGCGCTGGTGCTGACCTTTAAAGCCCTAAACAGCCATGGCCCTGTATACCTGAAGGAGCATCTCCACCCCCATCGCTCAGCCCAGACACTGAGGTCCTCCACTGAGGGTCTTCTGCTGGTTCCCTCACTGCAAGAAGTGAAGTTACAGGGAACCAGGCAGAGGTCCTTCTTGGTAGTGGCACCCTCCCTGTGGAACACCCTTCCTTCAGTTATCAACGAGATAAAGAACTGCACAACTTTTAGAAGACACTGAAGGCAGCCCTGAATCGGGAAGTTTTCAACGCTTGATGTTTTATGTTTTTAGATATGCTGTAAGTCTATCTAATGCAAGTCTAGTGGCTTTAAACTGTGACCCTGTTCCCAAGCAATATGAAATATTTGATAGACATACATGGGGAATGACTGCTTTACGTGAGAAGCTGGCATTCCACACCTGTAGTATGACCCAAATTTATATCAGGTTCCCTTTCCTTGTTCTCTCTTTCATTTAAGTGACTCTGCAGTCTCACCACTGATGGAGCGGCTCCAGCTATTTACTAAGCTCAGCCTTACATGTTTTCCAGATGTTTTGGACCACAATTCCCATCATTCCTTACCATTGGCCATGCTGGCTGGAGCTGGGGAAGTGGTGCATTTAATAATCATTATATGCAAAGTATGCACAATTGCGACAAAATAAGGGTGAGAGGAAAAGTGGGCAAATGTTACCATATTGTTCTCTTTTAATTTGATAGCTCTGTGGTGTTTTTTTTTACCAAAGCCTTTTCACCACGCCTGCATGAAGCAGTGTATTAAAACATAAAATCTGCTGCAGTTCGTTTGTCAGGTATCCAGATCGTGCCTGTGCATTCTGACTAAATATGGTAATTTAAAACATTAAACATTACATTGTTAGGCAGCTGTTGGTATATGGGCAAGTAGCAGGGGCGATAAGAGACTATGACACATTCCTGAAGAAGAATAAAAGCTGTGTTTATGAAAATATCTTAAAGACAAAGGCTAGCTCTAAAATACAAAGTACTGCTAAAGTATGCTAAATAAATATATTGGCCTTTTGGAGACCAATTATATTTTGTTCTACATCTGAAAACAGTTAAAGTAAAACTTTATTAATTCTTCATTCCAAACTATAAATGTTAAATTTTAAAACACACACACACAACTTCAGAGCCTTTGCTTTCCCAGTGCTATAAATCCATCAGTATTCAGTATATGTATTCTCTTATTTACTCATGCACAAAAAGGTCAAATAGGCACATGGGAAATAAATCTTTGCTAATTGAAACTTCAAAAGTATCCATTTTGAACATGTAGATGGTTGGGTTGTATAAAGCATGCCAACACCTATTCCTGTAATTTTTATTTAAGGGGCCTTTACATACAAGGGGGGAAGTTCCTGGACACTTCAATCTACAGTGTCACTGATAATCTTTCAAAGAATAAATATGCACTCATATATATTAAACAAAATCCTATGGAGTTCGGTTACCCTGAGTTCAGTTCAGGATTCAATGGGGGAAATTACTCCTAGTAATGCAATTCATGCCAACAATTCCATGGGGGAGGGGAACTGTAAGCAAAGGGTGGTAGGTATCGCTTCACCTAGAAAATAGCTGTATCAGTGTCTGGAAAATAAGCAAGTGAATGTTTCTGATCTGGTTGCAAATTGCAAAGAAGTCACCTTCTAAAATGTGTTTAATAAGACATGGTGCAATTCAAGTTCTGAAAATCTGCAAACATTATTCTAGTACAGTGGTATCTCGGGTTACATACGCTTCAGGCTACATACGCTTCAGGTTACAGACTCCGCTAACCCAGAAATAGTACCTCGGGTTAAGAACGTTGCTTCAGGATAAGAACAGAAATCGTGCTCTGGCGGCGTGGCGGCAGCAGGAGGCCCCATTAGCTAAAGTGGTGCTTCAGGTTAAGAACAGTTTCAGGTTAAGAATGGACCTCCGGAACGAATTAAGTACTTAACCCGAGGTACCGCTGTAATCCTTATAAAATCCTTGTATGGGAGGTCAGTATGTTCATCGAATAAGCAGACCAAGAGAACAGTGGTTTGCCTAAGGTCATGTAGTGAGTTTGCGGACAAAGTAAAAATGCTACATTAACCACACAGTCAATGTACATCCTTAAAACACTGCCCTTGCTACACAGGCAAGTAAAACAGTTCCACTATCACTAGAGTTCAAAGTTTATAGGGAAGTTACGAAAAATTCTTGGAAAGTTAAGAAATTTTAGATAAAATCTCTGTGATGGACAGCTGACATACCAGAGTATCAGGTGACTCAGCACGTCATCTACAAGAACGCTCATGATCCAATAATTTCATCTATTGAGACATCAAGTACAGCATCTTTGGCTGTGGGCAAGGCCAGATAAAGAACGTGGAAAGTGTTGAATGAATGTTATCTGGGGTCAGCCTAGTTCCAACACTTGGCTCATGTGTTTAAGCATTCACTCAAGATACTGCTGTAACTGTGAGGAACATTGCTACATAGCTGTTTTATATGTGAGATGAAGCTCAAGAGCAAAATGATTTATAGAGCAAGATTCACATCTCTTCATACCACACCTCTTTCACTTGCAGGCTGCCATGAGAAAGGATAAAATGAGCTATATGTTGGCTACAAGACTGTGGATGGATTTTCATGCATGGGGGCTTTTCTATGTTCTTATCGAGGCAAAGTGCAAGTGTGCACTGACCCACAGTGGACCATTAGCTTTCTTACAGTGTGAATTTCTGATAGGAGAGGGTTGCTCCCCTCCCCCTTTCCGGCATGAGTCTCTGGAAAATCCCCAACAATATCCATGGACTTTGCGCAAATGGCAAGAGGATTGTGGCCATTAACTGCAAAAAAAAAATCCACATTTAGATGTGCTTCAAATCCTATATGGAAATGAAGCACATACTGTTCTGCATTTCGGCTCTTTTTGTGAACAGGGACACCTAATGGTACAATTCCAATAAGACTTTCAGTGGCTGGAGTTAGTGTGAGGGCAGTTACTGTAGACCCTAGATTATTCACTGCAACTAGGAGCATATTTGACTGAATAATCAGTAGACAAAAGGTATTCTCACTGTTTAAGCTCCTTTACAAATTAGCAGTCATGTGCACTTACAAGAAACAGTGAAACAATACTATTAGGGAAACAATGTATTGTTGAAATGCTGCAGAAAGAGATTACTAGATAATAGCCAGTTTTAGAATCATAAAGAAACATTGGCAGATTCATTGGCAGATTCAACAATAATCAGATGAGCCACAGTTCAGAAGTACATGTAGTGTTGTGTATGTGCACAATAAAACATTTACAATTTTTATTCCTTCGCCTATCTGAAGCCTGGTTCCTCAACATCAAAGTATTCTTATCTAGGACAGTCTGAAAAAAGACAGCATTGTTTAATCTTTAAAGAAATTTGCTGCCAAGTTCAACTCGTACCTCTGTCTATGTTTTCATCACTGATTTAATCCTTAGCAGTGTTCAGGAATCTGTATCTTTGCAAAACTCTCAGGTATGTTGACTATGGCTGTGATCCAGAGGTCCATGTATGATCCTTATGCCTACTACAATGTTTTTAATTTTCTGTTCTCAACAGTTGCTACTACAGAACCCCTCCAAACTGATTTTTTTGAACTCATGATTTCAATTAGGCACACATCCATGCAGCTCCAGATACCACAGTTCTTGAAACTGCAGACAAGATTCTCCAGATATCTTCGTGGATGGTCAGACTCATTAGGAGGTGTGGGGAACTTCTGGTTCCCCAGATGTTTCTGAACAACAACCCCTAACATCCATGCTTCTTTGGGCTGATGGGAGTTGTACTTCAGCAACATCTGAAGAACCAAAGGTTCCCCACATATTCTCCATAGGAAACCTGGCATCACTTGGCAATAAAGGCTTCACAAATACTGAACATGTGCACTCAGCTGGTAGGAAGTCAAAGCAATGGATGTCAAGGCAACAGATGCTGCTGTTTCTTTTCCTTACAGGGGAAACTGAGCAGAGTTTTCAACAAACATAATTCTAATTTGGTAAAGCTATTGGGTGTGTGTGTGTCAGACAAAGTAGCTTCACTTAGCCATCCTCACCCAATATCTTAATGGGTAAGGAAGAACCATTTTTTCTCTCCTTTATGTTCTCTGCTAATTATGCACCCAGTTTTACCACACGAGAATCAAACTATGCTCTTTGAAAATGTATCCGTTACAAAGGTTTAAGTGATACAATGCACCACCAGCCACTCAGAAATTGCAGTGCGCAACATGAATGTTCTTGTTTTAAAATGTTCAGTTGTCATCGCTGGCTAATGGTCTTAATACCAGTCCGCTCTTCATGCGGAGAAACCCATTGTTAGGATTCCCCAGAGGAAGAGGCTGTCGTGTCTACCCTGCTAATCTTGGAGTTAACCAGGCAAAAGCCAGAGCTTTAGAACATCTGAACTACCAAGAACAGCTTTGCTTGGGTGAGGGAAAATATGGAAAGCATAACAATGAAATAGTGTGACTGAAGGATTTTTGTTTTTTTTTTACTTTGTTATATATATAAAAAAACATTTTTGGATTGGAAAAGAATAAAGCAGAACTACTCTGGAATGTGAAATGCAAGACGTAATTTCTCCCCCACATGGCTGAAACATAGAACCAGCCAAATGGGAGACACTTCTAGAATCTCTTGGCAATATATCATCAGATTTTTTTGGAGCTCGATAGCAGTTAGGAATGCTTGGAGATGAAAATCATTTATGTCAGCCCCATCACAATACAGCCTTGCGATGGTACTGCTGCATGAGGTTGGTAATTGGGGTTGGAAATATAACACTGAAATGCCAAATTTGATACAGAGTAAAAGGGAAGGGTAGGTGGACTGTGCTATCATTATGGCCCCAGCCACATTCCATCCAGGATATGATACATAAATGGTTGGTTCACTGGGTACATTCAGATGTTGGGATTATTGCATTCGTTTTCCTGGCTGTAATGCTAACATTCTGCCCCTGTTTCCAACATTCCTTTTACACTGAATTACCAATTGTGTTATAACTATTGGGGGGGGGGTTATTGATATAACACTATGTCGTGCTAAATTTCATTTACACCAGCAGCCATGTTGTGACACAAGTGCAGATGTCATTGGACATGTTGCCATCCTTTATGCACATGAATGCTTGTTTTCACCCAAGAAAATGGAATAAAGATTACCTTCCCAAATTCTGGCATCCATGAAAAGGGTTGGGAAAGTACAGCACAAAATTCCTGCAGTTCTCTGAGTTAACAGGGTTGCAAACAGATTTTTTTTCTGGAAGCATTTAACACAGAAATGAACACCAAACTTCTGGTTGATTCCACTTGGTTTGCAAAAGGGGCTTTTATGTCATGTGAAAGAGTGTGTATCATGCAGAAATTATCAGGTAAGGAAACATCAGGGAAATGGAATGAAGTGCTGTCTGAGTATAAGCCATAGTCATTTTTATGTCGTGTCCTTACCACTGTAATGCACATACAACTAAAAGCATCACTAGGAAAGCATGGTAATGAACTACACACTTTGTAGGGAGAGAGAATGCAGCTGAATGTTGTTTCATTGCTACAGGATAAGAACATAGGAACCTGACTTAAGTCAAAAGCAGCCAGAGCCTGAGTGCATCTAGATCAGTATTGCATGTACAGAGTGGCAGAAGCTCTCCAGAGTTTCAGATACAGATCTCTGTCGGTTGTACCTGGCAGGGATTGACCAGGGACCTTTTGCATGCCAACCATGCAGCCTCCACTGATCAACAGTGCTTCTCTGCAGTATGAGATGTCAATATGTCCTAATTAGTAATGTTGATTACAAAGCAATTGACCTTTCAATAAAACACAGGGCTAGAAGGCTGCCTGCTCCAGAAATGTCTCAATTTGGTTTCCAGCCCTAGAGAAAGGTTACAAAATTTAAAAATGATGATATTCTTTAAAGTGCAAGAATTCTACTCCAGAGTTCTCATCAACTTTGGACTTGAGAGAGAAACAAAAGGTGTGTGTAGGTGTGTATGTGCCCTGCATTGCATATGTAAGAACTGGTAGAAAAGGGGTAGTTCTATACTCTGGTAGAAAAGGGGTAGTAAAGGGGTAGTTCTATACTCTGAAACCTGTTCTCGATTTTCCTTAAAAATGTTCTTCCCCTGCAAAAGAGCTCTGTGCTTTTCTTTCCATTTCTCCAAAGTTCTGCAGCCTCCCTGAATATCCTGCACCCCACTCATGAGAATTACATGAAAATTTTCTCTCCACTTTGATAAGAATTTATTTTCTCATTAATTCATGAAGAATGGTTATCAAAATTGCATAATATATTTTTGGCACAGCATTAAGAAGGACAGAGCAAATAGATGGTGAGCATATGGGCATGTAGTGGCAAGGAAGTAAGTTAAGTGAGGGCTGTGTGATCCAAAAGGCGCAATGCAAGTATGACAGATCCAGTGAGTAACAGCACCTGGATATTTTTTCTTAAACCCTTTGATAAGCTATGACATTCGCTAAGAGCAAAGCACACAGCCTCTAGCTCTAAACAATTTGTGTAGGGTTTCTTTCCTCTCCCCCTCTCTGAGCTAGTTGCTCAAGTGTTGCCAAAAGCCCATGCCAGGTGTAAAGTCCACAGTCAGGCTTTTCTCTTGCTTTGAAAGAAAGTTTCTTCCTTCTTAGTTTATCCAAATACCTAGAGGCAAGCACCAGTGTAGATTCCTGCCTGCCTCTGCCCCTGTCTCAGCACGTCCCAGCCCTCAAGTGCTCAGGTAAGTATGTCAGGCTTATCCTTGCTCCTGTAAAGAGTTAGTCAACAACTGCAAACCTCGCTGCCAGAAAGCAAGTTGTGACTTGGGTAGACTATATACATTTAACTCTTGCTGGAAATTAATTAAGCAGCACTTGAACGTTTGTATTAAGGATGGAGTTTTCTCTACTGCTGTGGCAGAATAAGGTTCAACTAAACCTTGTAAGGACACCAACTTGAATATCCCCTGTGATAAAAAGGCTCTCCCTACACCCTCATCAACTACACAAAGGATATAACACTATTGTCAAAGGTGTTGTGGAATATTGTACAAAGATCAACATGAGCTTGAACAGTCATTTGGGAAGGCCTGAAGGCTACCCTTAATTAATTCCTGAAAACAAATGAAATGTTTTATTATGTTTTATTTTTAGTAATATCTCACTACTGCTTTGCAGAAAGAGTTCTGCTAATACCTGCAGATAGGTACATGACAATTACTCTCACACCCTTTATTGTGTTTTGTGTTTGGACTCCAGCAGTACAACCTACCCAACAATAATCTTACATAAGCCCACTGCAAATACCCATTTATTACGCAGACATAATATATGGCTGCTGTTCCCTATGTTCATAAATTCCATTCTGCCTCAGAACAGCCATACATAGACTCAATTGAGCTATAATGCACAAGTTCACGGTGCTTCTTCCAGACTGACATAGGCTCACCATTGCAGACTTGTAACTTACCCTTCCTCTGACTGCTGCAATAATTACACACAAACCCTGTTGCTTGGTTGTAACACCATAACATTTTAAATTATGGCTATCATCAACCATACTTTATGTCAAAGGCCAAATAAGTGACTCATTTTCACTCTCTGTTCAATCCTTTCACAAACTTACACTCAGTGGGACATGCGGGACAGAATCTACATGTGCAAAGTGTACAGCATGTTCCCAACACCCAAACCATAGTTTGGCCTCGACACCTAGTATGAGTCACACACCTAGTATGAGTGTCTTATCCAAATTAATACAGTGGTACCTCAGGTTACATATGCTTCAGGTTACAGACTCCAGTAACCCAGAAATAGTGCTTCAGGTTAAGAACTTTGCTTCAGGATGAGAACAGAAATCGGGCTCCAGCGGTGCGGCGGCAGCAGGAGGCCCCATGAGCTAAAGTGGTGCTTCGGGTTAAGAACAGTTTCAGGTTAAGTACGGACCTCTGGAACGAATTAAGTACTTAACCTGAGGTACCACTGTACATGGCTGTAGACCAGACTTGCTTAATGTGTAGTCATTAGACTACAACTCCCATCATTCTTTACCACTTGCCATGCTGCCTGTAATTGTAGCCCAAAACATCTACAGGGCGTTAGATTGATGGAGCCTGTTTTCTACTCTTCACACACGATCAGTTTCCTACGCATATGTCACTACCATTTATGAAATCAGTTACTCCCAATGCATGCATGCAATGTTGCATGTAACAAACTTATGCACAGCAAGAAGCATGCAGGGGATTCAGTAAAATAACTACTTCTCTTCACTGCACATGATGGCATTCACAGTACCAAACTCAGAAGTGATATCATACAGAAAATTCATGTTGAGTGAAATGGTCCATAACTCTTTTGTAAGGTACTAGTTTATAATAAGCGTGACAAACGTCTCCCGATATAAGGTCTGAACAACAAGCTTAGTTTATATGGTTCAATTCTTGTGGGGAAAGGATTATTTCCACAGGCTAAGACTCATGTTTTTATTGCCATAATCATAAAATACAGACACATATTACTCAGAGTCTGCTCACCCTTTTAGGTTCCCAACCACATTACACCCACTATGGCCCTGTTTTAAGGATATGCATTAAGGCAATAATCTTATACCTGGAATATGATCATTTAAAAAATTGACCAATATTGAAATTCCTGAAATTCTAATTAAAAGAAAGGGGTTGGGAGAGGCTTACATGAATGCGGAGCAGGCAGGTCATTACTGGTCAAGTTGCCAATTTATATGGGGGATGAAGATGTACTCAGAGAAAAACAGAAGTGGCAAACTGTACTATAGATGCTTTAAAAACATGTCATCTTCTCTCCTTCAGTAGAGACTATACAAGCCGAAATGTAAACACTGGCATGTCGTAGCTACTAAGCAAGAGCCCCATCTTGAAAACGGGACAACGCCAAGGACATTTGCTGAATAACAGATACATAAAACATGTAATGAACTGGCAAAAGTAAATAGGGAACAGTTGTTTGTCCTTTTTCACAGCACCAGAACTGTAGCTATCTGACATATTAAGATCAAGTGAGACTTTAAACAGACCAGGTTTTGTTTTTTTACACAACATTATGCTGTTGAACTGAAAAGAACATGATGGGCAACAGAGTTACTGAGTTTAGACAGAGCCAGTCATTTTCAGTAGAGCTCAGCATCTATTGCTAAAATAGCCAAGGCAGAAACCCTTAATGCATGTGGTAGCCTTCAGTAACTTACAACTCAAGAGTGAAAAATACTTGCAGCTTATTTAATTGCTGATTTCATCAAAGCCATATATGTACCACTGAAGCCAAGATGCTGAGCTAGAAGGATCTTACATTTCTACCCTCTAAAAAATAGAATAAAATGTTCTCTGCCTTTCCCCGTAATCTGCAGCCCCCAAACTGTACGACTGCCTTTCCGATTAGTACCCAAATTCTATTCCATTTTCTCTGCTATCAACAATGTTCCTATCTAGGGTTTGCAGCAGTTGCCGCTCTACAGGGTCATGCCAAGCGCATAACATGAGCAAGGTAAGAGTGCGCTATCAGGATGCCAGGGAAGGAATAGGCTTATTTCCAGTTTGGATCACTTCACCCTTCTATAGCTTTTCTGGCTCCTCAGTGTGGAAACCAGACACATACACAAGCACACAGCATTCTGTTGCAAATAATCAAAGTCATAATTTCAGTACAAGAAACACGAAAAGTAGAGAACATTACCAATCATCAAAATGTCCACCTAAGGCAGTGTCTGTTTTACTTCCGAGTCTCCAGACAAGTTCTATTGCGCAGCCAGAAGCTAACTGGACTACTAAGAAAATTCTGCTTACAGCTGAATGTTCTTCTCACATTTGCAGCAAAATATCAGATGGTGATGTACTTCCTACGTTCACAAATCTGAGCTAACAGCTGAGAATATTTAGCATATGCACTTCAAATGAAACCCTTCACATTCTGCTAGCTATTAGTGCATGCACGGCGAAAGATTCAGGCTTTCAAAAGTTATTACAGGCGAGTTAATAATGGCTATTCCCAATTTAGCATTGTGTCACCATTTGGCAACAGGCTTGCTGAGAAAACTCCAAAATCTGTGAGGTAATAAGAGGTTACACTACAACGTGTCACACAGACACATTAGTATAATGTACTGCCATGTTTTAACACTATTCATTACCATTAATATCAAACAGGTCTGCTCTGAAATCAGCTGAACCCATGGAAAAGAGAGAGAAAAGAAGGGAGCCCACAGGTTAGCTTAGCTGAAAGCACAAGGAACGAATAATGTCTGAGAGGCTTCCTTCCCTACACTAATCTATGCCTGTGTATCACATGAAGCTCAACTATTAATACTGCTTTTCCTCCTCTTCATCCCTGGAACATAAAAAGAGCAAGTACAAGAAGAGATGAAAGAGTAATAAAGGGGAAAGAGTTTAGATTTCTGGGTTAATGCTCTGAACTTTTATCACAAATCCACACACTGTAACTGGATTATTCATGAACATATTTTTTTTTTTGAAGATTTAATTAACTTTCCTGATTACTTCTACTTCTCTTTCCTACACCCAATTCATCTTCTCTATGTATTTCATGTTAGGCATCAGCTTCACCAGGGCTGGAGCAGTAAGAGACATGCTTCATAATTTGCCTCTGCTACTCTTTCCTTCTCCTCCTCCCTGGTCAAATTACCATTGGGTAAATTACTCTCCAGCTCTATAAAAGATTGGTCCTCTGCATTATCCTAGCCAAGTATTAAGGAAGATTTTACTACACATAATGTGCAAATCTATGGTACGATGTGTGGTAAAATGATCATTAATATGAGCTTCACATCAAACTAAAATCCTGACTCAAAATCTGTTAATCTCTCATCGGTGAAGAAAAGAGTAAAAATAATAGTAATAGTAGTAGTAATAATAATAATAATAATAAACATAAATCCCAGCAGATTAGTTTATGTAGAAGGGCAAACAACTAAAACAAGCAAAGAGAAATTCATTTTATACTGCCCAATTTAAATCTGGTTTCTATTCCACAATTTACTCAATTGTTTCAAATTTAATTGAGGGCCAATGTGTTTTAGCAAAATGGGTTCACCACAGGGCAACCGACTGTGGTCAGTTGTGTATTAAATATGAAGGGACATTGCTCTGCAGAGTTCTACACACTTTTTCCTGGATCTGTCATCTAACCACCATCTAAGTATGTGATTGCTCTGTTTGGTTAACGAATGTAGCACCAAATCAGTTCCATTCTGAGCTGTGTTTAGCAATGGGAAGTATGAGGAATACAGTGTTGGGGTAACAGAAGGAAACTTTTTAAAATATTATTCACCTATATTATTTATCTTGGGAAGGAAGAGACCCACACACTAGGGAATTCAAGGGAAATAGCTATTGCAGGTTTCTAAATTATATTCTGCATTACCACATAATTCAACTCTATGCTACAGCAATCACCTAACTAAAGGGACAAGAATCTTCACAGTGTACCTTTCTGGCTCTTACAGATGAATGGAATATGACTAGTGACCAAAGAACCACCTCTGTGGGAGAAACTGAAACCCAAACAGTCAAGTGGAAGAGTCCCCTGTGGAGTCTAACACTTCAGCACTGGGCACCTGAATCTAGCTACCATTTTTATTTTCCACAATGCTTCTGATACCGCATCACTATGGCGTATTGTGAGAAAACAAAATGGCGGCTAGACCCAGCCAACCAGAACTGCAAGAGCACTGAACTGGGGTGGTGGGGAAGGGACATTTAAAGGAAGGCCCAGGCAGCTTCCCAAATATGCTAGGTACTGATGCCAGCCCTAAATAGGACAGTCCTAAATGTGTTGAGCTCAGAAAAATCCTCTTACTTCTGCAGGTTAGAAACCAAAGGATAAAGAAACCCGGGGTTCCTTTCCCATCATTACCAGTGCTGCTTCCTCTTACTCTGCGCTAAATTTCAAATTCTGGATCATTTCCCAAACCCGGTGAAACAGAGCTTACCATGGTTGCAGCTGAGACCAACAAGTACTGAAAACAGCACCAAATGTTTAAAAATGTAACCAAATTCTAACATGCCATTGCCAAATAAAGAGAATTAACAGACAAACACTACATTTTCCAAAATGGGTTTGTAAATACTATAGATTTCCTTTAAGAAAGGGAGGTACATGCTTTCAGAAAAAGTGCATTTCTAGACCCTCAGAAGAAGAAACGAGACCCCATGATGGCAACTGAGCACATTCAGAAACCCCTAATCACGATGGAAAATCTTGGCCTTACTGTTTACTTTTATGATTCTCTCTATGAAAGTAGCAGACATAGCAATAAATGACATAACTCTCATTACCATTCCATTCATTCATGCAAGTCACCAATATTTTCTGCCAGGAAAAATAAACTGCAGAATATTCTTGAATGTAAGGCATTGAAAAGCTTAAAGAGGAAGAAGAGGCTAGGGGCTTCTGAGAAATATTTGCCTAACTTTCAGAAAACAAAAGAAAATTTCCCAAAAAAGTAAAACTGCACACACTGTGGGGATTTCAAGACAGTGTCCTTTTCAGAAAGCTTCATTCCTGGTATTTTAAAAGAAGTTTTTTCCTTCTAGACTCCCCTACTTCTTTTCTGCAACATAATTCTTTGAAGTACTGTCCAGGAAAGGAGAAAATACTCTTAGGAGAGAAGTGCATATATTCCCTTGGTTTCCTCCTTTGCTAGATATTGTGGACACACCCACTCCCTGGTGAGGGAACATAATTCAGCTGCACCCTTTCAGCAGCTGGTCTGTACAGGATGGAGTCATGTGGAACGCAATTTAC
Source organism: Podarcis muralis (assembly GCF_964188315.1). Taxonomy (NCBI): domain Eukaryota; kingdom Metazoa; phylum Chordata; class Lepidosauria; order Squamata; family Lacertidae; genus Podarcis; species Podarcis muralis. Next base: position 54,023,341 of record NC_135660.1, read on the forward strand.
TACCATTCCTGGCAGCCGTTGGAGCTGCACCTTCAATAAACATTGTTTAAACAAGTGTTCAAACAAAAAAAATGGTTTAGTCTCCAGGTTAGTTCACCTCAGCTGAATAAGGAGATTTTGCTGTGGGGAGGGGGAAGAGAGATATATATAGTTCTCCAAGTTTCCTAAGTTTCTTTGGGTCTTAAGGAATCAGGCCACACACCACAAATTAAACCTATCAAAGTGATTAAGATTAACCCTGAATTATGTCAAGGACCTTTTTAAATTTTTAAATTTAAAAAACCCATCATTCCATTTGTTAATTTACTGTACTTAAAAGCACTTATAAACAATTTAGTATTTTAAAATCTCTAAGCAGGAACAATAATGATCATTAAAACAAAAACACAACAGTAACAGAAAAGAATATAAAAACAGGAATTCAAACTAACAGAAAAACAGGGCCTGATCTGAAGCAACTAATGGTCACTGCTTCATGGTATGGCCTATTCTGCTTCATGTACGCTCCATTCTAAGTCCATTTTAAGTTTTACGTTTAGTTATTTTCACCTTTTTTAAAAAAAGATAATTAGGAGGAAAATAAATCTAAGTCATCACTTAAAGAAAGAAAGAAAAAACATTTAGCCACTGAGAGTTTACTCACCAACAACATCAAGGTGGTATGTGTGGTTGATGGATCCATGAATATTCTCCACAATACAGGTATAATTTCCTTTGTCCGATGGGACCACGCTCTCCATTATAAGACTCCAATGCTGATTTCGGACCTAAGAGAATTTCAAAAGTGTTTTAAGTAGCTGACACCAACCCTCATCATGGGCTCACAAAGATGATGCATTTTAACCCTTCAAATAATTCATTGTTTTTCTACTCTAACTGACCACAATGGCTGTGGTACCCCTGAAAAGTAGTCAGATGCTCAGAAACCCATAGCGGAATAACCCACATCACTATGTCAGCAAGGCAGACATAACACTGTGGTGGAAGCGTCACAAAACTCCAAATACAGCAGGAACAAAAACCCAAATGATACAAAATTAGCAATTCTGCATGGATGTAATTATCTAGTCAAATTCATTCTAAGTGCCGACATCTGTGGTTTTCTGAACTGAAAGAACAGAACAGAAATTGAGGTATTTATTTAGTTACTTTTTATTGATCTATGTCACACTTTCTTTCAAGCACCTCAAGGAGGCATACATGATTTTCCCCATCTGCATTTTACCTTCACAACCCTGTGGGGTGGATCACCCTGTGAGCCCAGGTTGCCCAGTGGGTTTTGTGGCAAAGTGAGGGCACTGATTCCAGCCAATACTCTAACCACTACACCACACTGGCTCACAAGAGTTATGAAAAGTCACAGGAGATGGAGAGCAGTGATGAGCACAGAGGACATACTTCCAGATGACTAAACGCTCTACCTATGGCTCCCGTTGTTTATTGAGATTTTAAGAGGTACAGCTGCAATCCAAAGCCCTACATAGATCATGGAGTTCTGAATAAACATGACCTAGTCCTAGTCCATATTCTTTAGTGCTAAGAAATGCTACACATTGAAATTCACACAGATCCTTTCCCATTTCAAGGACAACAACATAGTCTGTTCTCTGGCAAATCCCTGATAGCACACCAGAGATTTTATATAGAGATGTGGAAGAGAGGCTAGGAACTTTTTTCATTCTTTTAATTGACTACAATATGTGAACACTATCTGTGGGGACAGAGTTCCTAAAACAACAACAGATGTTTAACATCCGCAGAGCTTTGTGTCATAAGTGCTGGTGGCTGCCCTTTTAAGCTTGGGACCTAGTTATGGTAAGGAGTGCCTACCTCTGCATAAACCTGACCAATCCTTAAGAACAGCCTCTGAGGCTCTGCTCATGAGAAATATTAAAGGGGAAATATCATGAGAAATATTAAAGGGGAAGGAATCATAAGCAAGGCCTTTTGGGTGGTAGCTCCATGTTCATGAACTTTCTTCTTAAGAAGGCATGTGTGGCCAGTATACTGTCAGCCTTAAAGGCACTGAAGACTTTTCTATTCCAAGCAGCTTTTATTTTATTTTTTATTAATGTTACAATACATATATGAAATCTTTACATAATAATACATATACATTAATTTGTAAATTCACATTTTCACATTTCATTATGTACCAAAAATTATCGATTTCTTATTTCTTGCCATGTGTCTTCCCTCCACTCGTGTGTGACTTCCTTGTTGTTAATTTCTAACTTTATTATTGAGGTTGTATTTTTGTATCTTAATAATTAAACATTCATTCTTATATATCCAAGCAGCTTTTAATTAGCATTTTAGTGCTTCATATTTAACTGCTGCTGCTTTTTTAACCTTTCCATTTTTTAGCTGCCTCATTTTATGCCCTGCTGATCCTGTTTCAGTTGTTGCTGGTATAATAAAAAAAAAAGATATTTTAGTGTTTCATAGATTGTAGTTCTATGGACTGTAATTACATCATAATGAATTCTGTTCTTATTATGTTGTGAGGAGGAATGTAAAGGGTGAAGATCAGATAGATTATATGCTCCTTTATACAAAAACAACTACTCAACAGCTTTGTACAGAGAAAACCAGCATGTCAGGCAAAGGGGTGGCCCCAACACTGGGTTATCTATGTACAGGATTTTAGCATTTTGCTGTGGTTTCGACAGAGGAATACTTCATTGTGTGTGTTTCAGCCTGCAGGTACGCATGATGTCACCTAGAAACAGGTGTTCCTCCACATCTGCTGTTTGTGAAAAGTGATGGGCTTTTATTCAGCGGTGACTCTTAGGGGGAAATGCTTCTGCTTGCACAAGTCAGGGCACAGAATTTTTGCCCATTCCCCGCCCCCCCCCCCCCCATGCAGGAATGCCTAAAACCATTTCCAACTCTGATCAGCAGGATCCTCACCCTCCAGACCTCTGAATCAGCTTCGGGAGGGGAGGCTTTTCATGGATAGGAGAGATTGGTATGTATGTATGTATGTATGTATGTATGTATGTATGTATGTATAAATAAATAAATAAATAAATAAATGGATGGGTGTCCTGGCTTGAAAGAACAGAAACGCCTTATACTAAGGCAAAGTCACCACTGTCATGGTTCTCTTTCAAGTACACAAAGTCCGTAGTACTTAGGTCAGGACAAAAACGTTCAGGAGAGAACCGTGTACTGAACTTCAGTTGCAGCTTTCCATTTCCACTGCAGTAACTTTCATCACCAAAGGGATATCCCCACTTTTGAAAAGAGCAGCTTCTCAGCTCAGCAAAGATCCTGCCGCACACAAGTAATGCACTTTTGTGCCCTTATTTGGTTACTGGCCATAGTTAACATAAAATCTCTTTTATTTCCTAAGAGTCTCATTAGGCAGCAAGGCACCGGTACTGCTATGTTATGAATGCAGGCTTTGAACTTTAAAGCATCAGAAAAAAGATTTTCTGTGCCTGCATTTTTTTTCCCTTTTCAACTCTTGCTTTTTCACATTTATGAGCCCAATGCTGACCTCCTGGTCAGGAATGTGATATAAGATAAGCATCAATTCCAGAATGAAAATTTGGGTGTGCTTTGTACATTCAGTTAGCTATTACACACCAGGAAACAGTCTGCGAGGAGCCAAAGTTTCGGTCTTAACAATCCCTGCTCCTGCAATGTCCCATTCCCCGTCCACACTGTGACTCAGGCTGGAGTAGCTCAACATAGGTAGAGAATTATAAAGAGCAGTTATATAAAAGAGGGCTAACTATAGGGTGCAACTGAAAGGATAAAAGATGTTTACTGATGTATACTGGGAACCCAAAATGCATACATCTTTGCCCCTGCAGGAACTTGAAACCAAAGCAGTTCCCACATCCTACACAGCAACTGTTTGGAGCAGTTCTCCCGATTAAACTTAGTGGGTTGTGAATGTGGATGGCATAGGTGCATGCAGCAGTCAGCACTGAATGAAGCAGGTTTTTTTAATGAATTTGACAAGCACTCAGTCACCTGAAGGAGCGTCTCCACCCCCATCATTCAGCCTGGACACTGAGATCCAGCGCCGAGGGTCTTCTGGCAGTTCCCTCATTACGAGAAGTGAGGTTACAGGGAACCAGGCAGAGGGCCTTCTCGGTAGTGGCACCCACCCTGTGGAACACCCTCCCTTCAGATGTGAAGGAAATAAGCAGCTATCCTATCTTTAATAATAATAATAATAATAATAATAATAATAATAATAATAATAATAATAATATCTTTATTGTCATTGCCCCCTCTCGGGGACAACGAAATTACTTGGCTGCTCCATCCACCCAGGTAGGGCACTCCACACAAAATCAAAACACTATAAAAACACTATAAAAACACTAATTAAAACAATACAGTATAATACAGCAAGGAAGATTAGATGACTTTCAAAGTCCAGGCTTCCCATTCAGGGCCGAGATCGCTCTGGAGAAGAAGCTGTTCTTAAGACGGCTTGTTCTTGTCTTCATCGTCCTGTATCTCCGTCCCGACGGCAGGAGCTCGAAGAGACAGTGACCAGGATGCGATGGATCTTTTACTATGTCCAGTGCCTTCCTATGGCACCTTGTGGCATAAATCTGCTCTAAGGTGGAGAGTGGGCAGCCAACAATGCTCTCTGCTGCCTTAACAACTCTGCACAACCCCATCCTGTCCTGGGTAGTACAGCTTCCGTACCACACACATAAGCCATAAGTGAGCACGCTCTCAATGGCACAGTGATAGAAGGCAAGCAGCAGTTTCTGCGGAAGATGGTTTTTCCTTAGAATTCTCAAAAAGTACAGTCTCTGCTGCGCCTTCTTCAAAAGCCCCCTTGTGTTGACACTCCAGGACAGATCCTCTTGTAATTCAATGCCCAAAAATTAAAATACATTTAATTTAAAATACATCTGAACGCAGCCCTGTTCAGGGAAGCTTTTAATATTTAATGCTGTATTGTTTTTAACTCTTGATTGGGAGCCGTCCAGAGTGGCTGGGGAAAACTCAGCCAGATGGACGGGGTATAAATAAATTATTATTATTATTATTATTATTATTATTATTATTATTATTATTACTATTATCATCATCATCATCATCCACATATTGTGCTATTGCTTGACTCACTTTCAGCCCCTTTGTGTGGTGCATGAAGGCTGAGTTGTAAGCTGGGCACCTTCTGAAACAATCATTACTGTTTCAGTGAACGTTTTGCACATGGCAAAGACCATTTCAACCCAAAGCCCACAACACATCAATCTGATTAAGTGAATTAGCTAACACAGATAATTCATTCAGTTCTCCAGCACACAGAAAACACTTACATTATAGTTCAGTGGCATTCATTGAATCTGGACAGCGTCTGCTAAAATCCTACCAGCACCATCTTATCACTTCTTTCCAAAACTCTGTACAATTTCCACAGCACTCCACCTATCAAGCTCCAATGTCCTTACCTTTATATTTAAGTCTTCTCAATCCCTAGCTATAGGCTGATCTCAAACTCATACAATTTAAAGTAATGTAGAATATCTACTTCTTTCCATGGAAGATTCCTTAATGACCTCTTCATTCTAAGCTCCGCTGCAGGACTCTTCAACTTGCAAACAGAGTGTGTGCTACCTTATGGGAATTAACAGGCATGCCCCATGTCTTTATCAGAGATATTTTCCTTCTTGCACTGATTTATTATATAGCTATGAACTGCTTTACCATATTTCACACTTTTGCAAGCACTCTGTTTCTCTCTGTGTGTAAATAGCTTTTACAATATCTGCAGCTAAAGATTAAAAAAATATGATTCTGTAATTGTAACCAATAGAAGTAATTACTATAGCACTGTTAATCTACAATGTACTTAAAGGCTTTATCTCACATGTCCTTACAATCACTCTAATGTAGAACCCCTATTATTTCCCTCATTTACTAATGAAGAATTGAAGATGAAGGTTCTTTCGTATTTCTGAAAGTGGTAAAAAAAATAATATTGTGTAAACTGTGGGATGTGCATGAGCTGATCCACATCTGGATCCCATGCATCTCTCACACATGATGAAGGTATGATGTTCCTCTTTGCATTTCAAAGCAAAAATATGACTTGTGGTATAATCCTATGTTTGTTAACCCAGAAGGAAGTCCCACTGAGCTCTGTGGCGTATACTCCCAAGTATGCAAGCCTAGGAGTGCAGCCTTACTTGTGCTTACCCTTTCGCTAGTCTCTCGTGAAAGAGTCCTGGGTGAGTCCAGATTATCTCAGCTTAATAAATAATATATGAATATTAGATAATATATGAATGAGACCTTTGGTGACATGCACAGCTCCTTTGCTTCTTCCTTCAGATAAGCGGGCAAACTAACCAGGAAATTTCAAATTAATTCAAATTAATAGAGCCAGTGTGGTGTAGTGGTTAAGAGCGGTGGACTTGTAATCTGTTAAATCATGAAGTGATTTAACAATTTAAAAAACAACAACATAAAAACAATTTCAAATCCAAGAGGGATACAGATTGGGGCAAAGATTTCCACTTATAAGCCTCGTTGAAAGAGGATGGTCTTCAACAGACATGGAGAATAAAATAAAGACAGCACCTGTCTGATACACAACAGGAAGGAATTCCAAAGGTTAACTGTTCCCACTAAAGTCCCAATTCCTACATCATATGGAACAGACCTCTTGACGAGATGGTACCTTTAGGAGACCCCATCTGGCAGAATGCTGTGATCAGCTGCATATTATAATGGGTGAGACAATCTTTTAGATGTCCTGTATGCTGAGTGAAAAGGCTCACTTATATCTTGGCTTATTAAGCAGAGATATGATCATACAAACACAGTCAATTATTTTCCTTAGACTAAGCAGAGATTCTCCTCAGATTTGCCCAAGTAGAAGCTTGGAACCAGGTCCAAAAATGTTTTAGGAATGACATTCCCCTGCATCTCAGCTGCTTCACATTTTACACACCTAGTTCCTCATCATCATTTTACAACAAAAGAGAAATACCTTCATATGCTCTGCTTTTTGTAAGGGTGTGTGTGCGTGCGCATGCACACACATATGAGTGCACACACAATTTTTTTATAGTTAGCCAACATAAACCTGCTCTCTTTACCCTATCTGGTTTGAAAATATGAAAAGCAGACTGTCTGAGACTACAGCCATTCCAATGTCTAATTTGGGAAGATAACACCATCAGTTACATTGCATATAATATGAACATGAAGATATTGCCAGGTTTGTGGGTAGGGCTGGGGGGAGAACCTGCTACACTGACAATATTCATCTAATATTCTAAGTGAGATTGATACTGTGTCTACTTTTAAGCCCACAACTTTTAAGCCTACCTACGTCATACCAAATAATCACTTTAGTTGCACAAAGTGTTTATGACACCGTGTCAAGAAACTACATTTATAATGGCTCAAGTTATTCATCTTGTTGACAAGGCAAAAACCTAACAAGATCTATCTTTTTCTTTGCTGAAGAGGCTGTTGGCTGTTGGGAGATTACTGAATCAAGCTGTTAACCAGCTAATCAATCCTCATCAGTTCACAAAGTCTGGGCAGACTGTTAAGGTAGACAGCACGTATTTCTTTTTTTAGAGTCCCTCTCTCCTCTTTGTGAAACTAGTTCTGAGGAGCAAAATTTTGTAAGTCTTCTGCACTACTCAATGAAGATTTAGCTCATGCAAAGTATGAACACAACTGGCTGAAGCTGAGACTTTCTAGTGGAATAAACAGTCCTCAGATAAGACATGTGGGCAACCTCTTCTTTACATTAGGCAAGCCATTTATGTATCAGCACATACCATAATATGAAAACCTATGTTCTGTCACAGAATGTTATTCCACATAAGAGACAGCCAAAAAAGATGGAAATTGTGCTTTTAGAAGTCACTAGAGTTCAGTTATGTTTACTATGCAAAACCACTAACAAAAAGATCCCGGTACAGCCCTTTGAAGTATCGCATAAACAACCCAACTGCTGGCTTTATAGGCATCCTGTTTTGGACTCCAACATCCTACCTTCGCCAAACCCGTCTAATGGAAGTTCAGAGAGTGCCATATCAAATATGCACAATTATGCTTGGTAGACATTCAAGCTTCTTCAGCGAGGGGCACCAGTTCCGCCTGAGGAACCTTGAGAATCCACTTGCTGGAATACAGTAAGAATAGTCCCAGAAAGCTGTGTGCTGGAGCAAAACTAAGTACCAGGAAAGCGAAGCTACTGGGCTCCAAAGAAATAAGAGGAATCTCTTAAATTTTAGACTGGGTGACGAGCATGAGTGGACGGGAAGAAGACCATGAGCAGGGACAGCACAATTAACCTATTTACAAAGCCAACCTTCGTATGGTTCTGAAGCATGACATTTGGCCTATGCCTGCCAGACTGGGATAACAGACAAATGTTGTTCTAATTAAAAAGAAGCAAGGGTAGGGGAAAAAATACCCTGGCTTCTCTAAGCAGGCTTTGACAAGCTTTGACAAACACCATCCTTCTCAGGGCTAAAAATGACAATTCACTGAGCAAGGTTGTTCGAGAACTAGAAACCTCAGCTAATGGATTCCGCATCCCCCAACTTGCAGACAATATCTGCGCTGCCAACTGTTACAATGGGTTCTGCATTTGAAACAGAGTCTTTTGATATCTCCTCCTAGATTTATTGTATCTTACTTGCCTTCATTTGTCTCGGGGAAAACTCATGACCCAACTAATGGATAGTAACAGCCAATCAGAATGCTTCTAGATGAGTGCATTTCATGTTATTTAGCTTCCTTATTTAAAAAAAAAGAACAAAAAGAGTCAATATACACTAGAACTTTTGTACTCCATTTTGTTAGACGGGTTTTTGTTTGTTAGTTAGCTTTTTTAAGGATCCAGGCCAATGGCTATAGCTATAGATTTTGCTGATCATATGTTTCGAGAGCTTTGAGCCTCCAAAGTAAGTTTTTTTAAATGCAGTGACAGTTAGGAAAACAGGCTGTCACATGCAAGCTGCCACCTTTCACTTGCCTTGCTGATCTAGTACGTGAACAGGTTTTTAAGCAGTGATCAGTTGCTTTGAATCCCACCTGTCTTCAGCTGACTTGTTCTGAGATCTTCCTCTGTTACAGCATATAGAAACAACAGTGGGAGCCAATTTATGATGCCAGTATGGAGGTATCCATGGCATTTCCTTTTCCAGTTTGGTACCATAGTCCCCATAGTAATGGTGAAATCTCCACGAGTTCCTCCAGGCATGCAAATGAGGAAGAGAGTCACTAACCTTCTCTATGTGACAGAAAAGAAGTAACTGCATTTTGATCTCTGGGATAGAATACACACAGGATAGGGCTGACACATCCAACCTACACAAAGAGATGTTCTCAGCCATGCTATAACAGGGAACACAATACTGCTACATATTCACAGCCTGATCCTATCCATGTTTCCCTCCACCACTTGTTCTTGTTTAGTCATGTCCGGCTCTTCAGGACCCCATGGACCAGAGCACGCCAGGCACTCCTGTCTTCCACTGCCTCCTGCAGTTTGGTCAAACTCATGCTTCAAGAACATTGTCCAACCACCTCATCCTCCATCGTCCCCTTCTCCTTGTGCCCTCCATCTTTCCCAACATCAGGGTCTTTTCCAAGGAGTCTTCTCATGAAGTGACCAACGTATTGGAGCCTCAGCTTCACGACCTGTCCTTCCAGAAAGCACTCAGGGCTGATTTCTTTAAGAATGGAGAGGTTTGATCTTCTTGCAGTCCATGGGACTCTCAAGAGTCTCCTCCAGCACCATAATTCAAAAGCATCAATTCTTCAGCAATCAGCCTTCTTTATGGTCCAGCTCTCACTTCCATACATCACTACTGGGAAAACCATGGCTTTAACTATATGGACCTTTGTTGGCAAGGTGATGTCTCTGCTTTTTAAGATGCTGTCTAGGTTTGCCATCACCTTTCTCCCAAGGAGCAGGCGTCTTTTAATTTCGTGGCTGCTGTCACCATCTGCAGTGATCATGGAACCCAAGAAAGCAAAATCTCTCACTGCCTCCATTTCTTCCCCTTCCCCTTGCCAGGATACATCTCAGTGAGTTCAATGAGATGCACGGTAATCTCTCCCTCCACCACTTAGTATTAATTATTTTCTGTACACAGTGGGAATAGCTCAGTTGGCAGAGCATGAGACTCTTAATCTCAGGGCTGTGGGTTCGAGCCCCATGTTGGGCGAAAGATATCTGCATTACATGAGCTTGGACTAGATGACCTTTGTGGTACCTTCCTACTCCACAGTTCTATGATTCTCTTCTTGTGTTTTCACAATAAAAAATGGCTATAGGATGGCAACACTTTGTATACCTCTTAACTCCTCTGAATCACAATGGATTTCTGTTCTGTTATCAGAAACTGAAATCATGAATTGAGCAGCAAAGAAAGGAATGAAGTGCAGCACTCTGCACAATCTCCACAAAACAAGGCAAATGGTTACGTGGCTCCTATAGATTTGCATCCATATATTGAAAACTATCATATATTTACCCAAGCTGAGCTACAGTGTGTAAAAAGGGCCGTGGTAAACGTAGCTTATCAAAACACAGCTGTGGAAACAAACACCCCTTTTAATACTTAAAGCAGTAAAAACTGATAGGACTCGATTTACTTTCTGGGAGGTGAAAAAGAAAGTAAAGAGCCTTGTTCATTCTTATTGGCATGCACTATCTTGCTACGGTCCATACAGGCTCCCCATTTGGGGAGGGGGAGATTATACAGGGATTCTTCCAAAGACCCACAGCCATGTGTGTGAGGAGGAGATGGTGATGGTAGTTGGAAGAACCACACACAAGAAGCCAACAGCTCTTTGAAATATGACCTCTGTGTATCTTGGAAAACCCAAGTGTTTCCAAATGTTTGAAAAACAGAGTCACTCACAACAGAAGAATCAACTTCTGAGTTGTAGTTTCCTAGAGAACTGGTAACATTTGTGCACTTCCATCCTGAATAAAAAAGTGAAATGGTACATTCATCGAACAAAAGGACAAACTGCTAAACACACGGCCATTGGGGGTGTGTGTTTATTTTAAAGGGTATCACACTTTCTGTTCAACAAGGAAAATGATAACAAAGGGCTTGTCCACACTCTTCTGCTTGTCCAGTGCCTAGAAAGCAAAGGTCTCAGCAGTTATTCACTTGATTTGAGTCTTCTGGGCATGGATCCAAGCGGTTATGCCTTTGCCCATTGAAAACCTGCTCCTTAGCGCTAAATCGGAACAAACTGCAATCTACAGAAAACCTACTTGCTTCTTGTTCTGATTCAGTGCGAAAGATCGGGTTTCCCCAGGGGGAAGTGTTGGGCAAACAGCAGTGTGGATAAGCCCTAAGATGAACCAAGGAGCCATAAGGAATGTCAGGTTTTCCTTCGTCTAGAAAAAGAAGCTGTATTTCCATCCCCCAATAATGCAAAAGTCTGTGTATGTGAGGTCAACTGCAGTTGCAGATATCAATATTCCACTGTAACACAAAGTGTCTTCTATCTTCTAGTGGTGATCTGGATTATGAATATGTCTGTTGGAAATATTATACCTATAAAATCAGAGCCATTTCCTACAAATCTGATTTACAAAAACCTAATCCTTTGGCATGTTTTGCTGAATGCAGCTCAATGGTTTACCTTTTTTTTTTATGCCTATCCATACAGAGAGATAGCATGAGGAACCTAAAGCACAGATTAGCCAATACCAAGGGGTCTTCCCCCTCCCCCGACTTCATAATTCTGCTAAAGCAAAACCATTGACTTCACAGTGGTTCCCTGAAATAACTGGTTCTGATCCTATAATGACTCTAATAAACCCCAGACCTGTTCAGTTTTTTTTATCATTATTCTGCTACAGCAACCCATGGAGGTCAGAAGAGTTTAACAGAAAGGAATGGTAACCATGAAACCCATTGGTCTCATGTAATAATTATGGGGAGAAAAAACTCATGGAACTTTTAGCATGCCATTTGGGGGCTCTGCAGTTTAGGCTTCCCCAACCCGATACCCTCCAGATGCTGTTGAACTACAACTCCTATAAACCCTGGCTAGCTATTTGGCTGGGGTTGGTGAGAGTCCAGTGACAACCGAAGAGGCTGTATATGCACATTTAAAGGCTCACAAAAATGACCATTTAAAATGATAGAAGTGCAGTGAGAAACAGGAGAACCTTTTGCTACACCTAATGGATGTCTGTGGACTGTACTCGTTAAATTTGGTAAATATATTATCTAACCCCCCCCACACACACACACACTTTGCATAAAGCAAACAAATATACCCCTGCTTCTAATTTATGGCAGACAATTCACACACGGACCCTTCAAGCGTGTGCTTCTGGTAAGGGGGTGTCACATTTTCTCAACATTTACTCCAGTCTTTTGCTACTGAAATGTGTTGTCCTTATCCCAGGTATGACATTCTCTCTCTCTCCCACTACCATGTATGTGTTGGCAGGGGAAACAGAGTTGCTCAATTTCTAATTTTTATAATTGCTGAGGCTGTGCTCTCTTGATCAAGGTGAGACATTCTCAAGGCAAATTCTGGAGAAACGGCTTGCATGTTCACCTTGATGACAAGACCAGCCGACAACCTCCTCCAATAGCTACCTTCTTCTGGTGGGGCTTGCTGCCAAGATGAACTGGCAACCTCTGAAGTAGCCCCTTGTCAGTTTCACACCTGCAAACCAACCCAGTTAAAGACTCTAGGTAAAGTCTGGAGGCTTATTTTTTATTATTTTAGCTCTTTAGCGGTTGTTTGTCCTAGACCATTCTGGCATTAGAAAAGCTATTTTGGAGGTCCATTGCCTTCCTACCAAAATCTTGAATCTGGAAATGCTCTACAGTGGTGACCCAAGTCAAAGAATTGCATAAGCCTGTGACTTTCTGCTAGTGAATGGCCACAATCCAGAGAGCACTACTACAGGTACGTGCACACTTTTCTTGGGCAAGCCAAGTGGGATTTCCCCCCCCTTGCAATATTGCAGGGAGTGGGAGCATCTGCTCTTCAGACTGCTTTCCAAGTGCCCTCCATTTTAGAAGTAGGCTAAGTGACTCTAATCAGTGAACATCAGCTTACAGTTTTATGTGTTTGTTATTCTTTGAAACAAACAGCTGCACACCTTTTCCCCCTAAAAGGCAGAACACTCATTAGGATTGGAACAAAGTTTCTCTTGTGCTCCAAGACTAGACTGACTTTCTTAATTGGCTTCATTTCACTCTATCATCCCCAAGACAAGTGTGTAACGTTGAATGGTAGCCAATTCATTTATGCGTTTTGGTATTACGAAAAGCAAGGAGGTGTTGCCAGGTGCACCTTTATATTTTATGAGGTAAGCAAATGTAGTTAGAAAAGTCTACTTCATTAATTAATGTTCATCTGGAACATTAGCATGCCTCCATCTCTGGAAAAACTGACACTTTCTATAGGAAATCTGGCTAGAATAGGGGGGGGGGGAAAAGATTTTAAAGCCTGTCTTCTTTAGCATTTGCAGCGGGCATATTTTCAGAGGTTATTCACACATTGTGGTAAAACTTATAACCTATCCTGGTAAGAAAACCATGGAGAGCAGTAAAGGGCTGGAACAAATTGGCCATTGTAGATTTACAAACTTAAGTTAGGCATTTGCGCCCTTGAACAAATATATGAATTCATATTTGCAGAATTCATATAATGAAAAACCACTTAACTGGATGCTTTAAGAAAGTCCTTACAGGCCATTAAGGGGTATTAATGCTATAGCCCTCACCAACCATCCTTGAGGGCACCTTGGCATCCCCTGAGACCCATGTAGCTGCCACAGCTAAGTCTTCATCTGCCCCATTATAATTTCATCTCAAAGCACACCCGGTTTCCTCTGATTAGGCCAGTTAGACATGATTGGTCCCTTTTTTATTTTCCAGGCCACTTTCTTCTTTTTTGCATATACAAACTGCATCCATACTTATGAGAGCTTGAGTTTCATGGCTCAATTTGAAGCTCCCTCTCCAGGTCTACAAAGCTGCTATGATATTTGTAGGTGCATTATCAAAATTACACCCTCATGAGCGCATCTGCAACATTTTGTAGCAAGTCCCACTTCTAACACTAATTGCCCGTTTTGCAAAATACAAAAGGCGGGAACCATTTGCACTTTGTATCCTTCTCACCCCATCATGCATGGTGCCCAGCATACATTTCCTGCCACTTACACTTTTCCCATTGGCTGAGCTGCCACAAGCAGGGGACAGTGTTTTTTTGGAGAGTTCAACATGCCTAATGGTGTACATAAAAGTCCAACTAGATTTTGTGCATATTTTATTCACAGTAAAGGTTTCTTTAATGATGACTCTTTTCGTGTGAGGGTTTTTGTTTTTCGTAGTTGATGAGGGTTATTTTGTGGAGGTGTTTTGTTTTGTTTTTACATACATAAAGATGTGTCAGCTTAAATAACCAAATAAAAGCAAAATTATCAAATCCTAGTGTTTTTTCCCTCCCTGACCCCAGTAGGTACCTAAAGGTTTAATATTAACTCTAACTTGGCACTCTAGCTAACCTCTCTAGATGTCCTTTCTAATCAGTAACTCACAGTTTGAATGGAAACAACTAATCCGATGCTACTTTCAATTCAAGCAAACCATTTTAAGTAATTGCAATTACTTGCCCTCAAAACACTGCTTTCTGCATCTATTTCACAGACCATAAAATCCATAAAAATAGTCTTCCTGCTCATTAAGTGTGCAGTCACCAAGCCATAAGATTTTTGTTTTGCTTTGTTTTACTATATGTCTGCAAGTTGGAATATTCTAGGCTGTCGTAGCACAAAAGCACAGACTGTTAAGAACACTTCTACAAACAATGTTTTCGTAGAGTGTTTTTCCCCCTTGTTGTTTCACCACTAACCCCTTACTCCGTAAGAGCTCTATTCACAATGTCTGATCTTTTGATAACTTGACCTTACAAACAGAAAATAAGAAAAAGGAAAAAAAGCTCTAGGGAAGATGAAGAGAGCCAGAACCAGAATCCTTTAAAGGTACTGCATGTGCTTTTACCATTTACTCAAAACTCTACAGAAATTTACTATAGTTAGGGCCAGCATTGTCCAGCAGAGGCAGGCTTCTGGGCATATCAGAGCTTCAAATCTGAGTTTAATTATAAACACAGTGAATAGGAACATAGGAACCCACATTGTACAAAGCCAGACCACTGGTCCATCTAGCTCTGTATTCTCCATACTGACTGAAGTTTCAGGCTCCCCATCCCTCAAAAAATCCCTATTCACATGTTACTCAATAGGTTGGAGAAAATAAACTACTGACATAAACCAACATGACATGGAAATATAACTTTCCTATAGAATAGCCACATCCTGTGATACCTCTGCAACAGTCATGGGGAACATGTGGCCCTCCAGACATTGATTAGACTACAACTGCTGCCACTCCCAAGCACTGGCCATGCTGACTGGGGCTGATGGGAGTTGTAGTCCAACAACATATGGGATGCCACATATTGCTTTACATGGCTGTTATGAGCATGATATAAGGGCATGCTGCATCTAAATCTTATTGGCATTCCTACATATAATACACCAACTCCACTTGGCATGTGGAGGAAGGAAGGTGTGTCTTACCTTGTATCCACCAATGCGATGCTCTTGCTTAAATTCTTTGCCATTTTTTAGCCACCTCATGGTTGGTAGGGGGTTTCCTGTAGCTGGACAACGGAACTTGACAGTGTTAGCTGCTGGAACTGCATGTAACCGCTTTTCCATTTTATCAGTTTGTGTCCATTTAGGTCCTTCTGTTTCCAAAAATGAAAGAGAGAAAGAGAGAGAAGAAGAAGAATGTAATCACTTGTCATTTGCATGATTTCCAGTATGACACAACATACTTTAGGGGGAGCACTGAAGTTCTACGTTGTTGATTTATGTCGCCTTTGGCAAAGCATACAAGACACTCAAGTACCTTAGAAATTTCAGTGTGTACCTAAAGACAAAGATCTACCCTGCTTCAGCTAGAGTTATTGCTTGTGATTCATGCCTTACAGCAAGTAAGGAAAAGTTATTTCAAGAAAGAGAGAGCAATAAAAATAAAATGACACCTGTCACCTTGCCATAGCCTTTAGGCTTGAGGTAACCATTTTAAAATGCAGAAATAAAAATTGTACTAAAATGCAGAATGTTTGAAACTTTGAAAGTTTGCCTGTGTGAGAGAGAATCAGAGCCTTCATTTGAAATGTTGGCCTTATTTTCCTTTGGCTTGGACTATAATAATCAATGACTGCCTTTCAGATAACATGCGTGTCTGTGTGTGTTTAGAACTGCTGTTTTAAAAAAGGAGAGAACAACTATGACAATGAACAAAATCACTGGAATTGTTTCATACAAGGATCTGGCATTTTCCCCAACGCAACCCAACCCAACCCAACAGCAAAACAAGGTCCTCTCTCTGCTGCTGATCTCTCAACTTGCAGTACAACATGGTATGAAATTCAATGTCAGAGTTTGGATGGGAAGCAAACAAATCTCTGACCAGAGTGCTTGTTAAAACACCATGGTTTAATTCTAGGAAAAACAGACACTCACTCTAACTAGCTACTCAAAAGCTATTCCATACCCAGGGGAATATTCCTGATGTTCCCTCTCCAAAAATAAAACAAAACAAAAAACCACCACCAAAACAGTGCGCTAACTTCAATAGAAAAGGAACACTATTTCTAATCTCTCCTGTCCAAAAAGTTTTGTGAAAGTTATATGTAGATTTGGTTAATACAGATAACGATGGCATGAAGACAGATGTGCCTGTTCCAGATATTTGTACTAATCCACGCCAAGTGATCAACTCTGTCCCATGTTTACTGATCTTACATACCAGGAAAAATCAGCCTAAGTATAAAATCAAAGGAAAAAACAAGGAAGATTCTTGTAACAGGTGGATTAGAACACCTAGCTAAGAACCTACAAAATGACCATCCCCAACATTAGCAATGTTTTATTTTCATTTTGAAATCGGCGTTTCTGAGTGCAGAATTTTTTCAAAGCAGTACCCTAAACAATCTTGGCCCCCCCATAGCTCCTTTGACATCCAGAGTTTGGTAACGATGCCCATTAATAATATTATGTGGGTTTATGCAGCCAATCCGATACTATGAAGAAAACAAATGTTACATAACATATTTGTTTATCCCCAATAGAATAAATCCTCTCAGTAGTCTCCAAGAAAAAATAAAATAAATACAAAACAAGCTGTTTAGAAATGACTGGTAAACCTGTGTCCCCCTCTCGATGTTTGTGGACTACAACTTCCATCACCCTTGGCCATTGGCCATGCTGGCTGGAGCTGATGGGATTCAGAGTCCAATGACATCTGGAGAGCCACAAGTTCTCCAGTCCTGTCTTAAAACTATAAAATGCAATACAGCAGAAAATGAGACAAACAGAGCTCACAGATCTGATACATCTTTAAACTCCAAGAATAAGCAAAGATCTGTAAACCACTAAATGGAAAAATAAACAAGGACTTCAGCTGGCACCAAAGGGATCACAATGGGGGAGCCAAGAGAGTCTCTCTGGGAAGGGTGTTCTACAACTGTGGCACCACCACTGAAAAGGCTCTCTCTTTCTCATAGCCATGAGCCCCAGCTCATTGGGCGGAGCCACATTATATAACATATGCCATCTGGACATCTCTGTTGGCCAATAGACACTACAAAACACCCACTGGTAAGTTAAAATAAAGGTAAAGGGACCCCTGACCATTAGGTCCAGTCGTGGCCGACTCTGGGGTTGCGGTGTTCATCTCGCTTTATTGGCCGAGGGAGCCGGAGTACAGCTTCCGGGTCATGTGGCCAGCATGACTAAGCGGTTTCTGGCGAACCAGAGCAGCGCACGGAAACGCCGTTTACCTTCCCGCTGGAGAGGTACCTATTTATCTACTTGCACTTTGATGTGCATTCGAACTGCTAGGTTGGCAGGAGCAGGGACTGAGAAATGGGAGCTCACCCCGTCGTAGGGATTCGAACCGCCGACCTACTGATTGGCAAGTCCTAGGCTCTGTGGTTTAACCCACAGCGCCACCCGCAGTCCCCACAAAACACCCACTGGTAAGTTACATTTTGACAAAAAAATGATGTTACTGGATGTCAACACATCAGTGATGAACAGCAGAAGACTGAATTTTCAAAGGTAAATAAATGCTTTTAAAGGGGCACCGTAGCTAAGCCCCCTCCTCCCAAAAGCAGGATCATTACTAACAAAACTGAAAACAAATCTGAAAGCGTAAGAACTGCATTGGCTTAGCTGAAATTACTACAATAGGTTTTCCGTATCTATCCATAATTCTCCTGCTGTACAGTAGTGACCTGAGCCCTCCACTGCAGATAACAAGAAATCTGATTAACTGCACAGTTATATAATGACTGTGCTTAATTCAGTTCACTCATTTACCTGTTTAAAAATTAAGGATGGAAATCTATTTAACGGTAAGGACTTTTAATTATTTTACAACAGATCCTTCCTGAAATAAATCCATTTACTATGGACATTTTTAGGACCAGAGGGGTCCAGAAACATAACCATTCCTCTCTCAGCCTTAATTCATTTCCTTTATTACAAGCGACCGCTCCATAACAAACAAACCCTTCCGTTCGTCAAACGTTTATGGCAGTTCTTGAAATCAGCACACATAGAATTCCTCCACTCCACTTCCCTCAACAAACCAAAATAAAAATACAGCTGGAGAAGAATACAGCAACAGTCCTTAACAAGCCTCCTCACTGAAAAAATATATTCAAATTTAAGCATTAAAATTATTCTAGAAATGATACTTGACTATTTCATTTTAGCCTGAAGCTTTAAAATTTAATTAAGTGGAAAAATCAATGGATATTTGGAACATGCAGTTGCAAGCATAACACCAGGAAAGTTATAAATATTTAAAATTAAACTGCACAACCAACAAAATTTTAATTATTCCAAAAGATACATAGGAGAAAGCGCCATTAAAATGATTTGTTAGATACAAAATGGCAACAACACTACAGGGGAATGTGGAAATAAAGCAGTTAAGTCGAGGATCACAACAAAAAAGGGGGTTCATCTAACATGAATGTTATTAAGTACCGATACATGAGTACATTTTTCTTTTTTTGTTCTAGTGCTAGCACGTTCCACAAAGCAGTTTCTTTTCATCAGACAAATAACCCTGCTGGAACAAATCCCAAATTCCTGATAAAGTTAATCCAAACGGCACATGAACAAGATTGGTGCTAAAGAGCACAGGAGTCAGCCGGCGCTGCTATAATCACAAGAACCCAACAGATGCGATGATTCTTTCAGTGCTGTGAACTCCGTTATCAGTGACAAGCACTTTGGCAAGAGCACAATGGTTACCCGATTTCTAGTTACTGGGCCTTTCCATCACACTGCCATCTTGGTTTCTCATCATTTCCCACCACCATGATGATTATAAATCTGAGAACAAGCAGAGTAAGAAGCACATAAGCTGGCCCTGGGCAAAGCAATGTCTCTCAGGGTGAGACTCCCTTTTTACTATGGTCACCTACTCTCTGGTTTATTGTACATATTACTAATATGATCTGAAACATTTTGTATGCTGCACTGTTTCGATAGCATTTTCTGATAGTTTCATTATTGCTATTAGGTTGCAGATCGATGAAACACAGCCAATCTTGGGTCTATTTATTTATTACGCTGTATTCATCAACAGCGTTTAAGGACCATACAAAGGTGCCTTTAGGCCAGGTGTTACATAAACCCCTATTAACCTCTCTGTAGTCTTGGATCTTGCGGGATCCATTACATTGGCAGCTACGTAATACTGTAACATTAATGGTTATTAATGTTTTTATACTTTTTACAATAAGAAATGGAACAGGATAATAACGGGAAAGTGTGGAAATGAAGTGGGAGAGGGAAATTTACATCATGGTATAGAGTACTATATTAAGGAGAAAGAGTTTCATAGGGAACGGTTATCTGTTGCTTTTGAATTCCAATATTGGATGGTCAAGGGCCATCTCTTGTTAAATCTACTTTACTGGTTACTGCTTGAAGCTTTCCTTTTGTACAGTGGTGCCTCGCAAGACGAAATTAATCCGTTCCGCGAGTCTATTCGTCTTGCGGTTTTTTCGTCTTGCGAAGCACGGCTATTAGCGGCTTAGCGGCTTTAAGAAAAAGGAAACAAACTCGCAAGAACTCGCAAGACGTTTCATCTTGCGAAGCAAGCCCATAGGGAAATTCGTCTTGCGGAACGACTCAAAAAATGGAAAACCCTTTCGTCTAGTGAGTTTTTCGTCTTGCGAGGCATTCGTCTTGCGGGGCACCACTGTATGTTAATTCTAATGATAGAGTGTCCCCCTACCCCACCCCATTAGTCTGTTACAGCCGGAGTGTTTTTATTTCTTCAGTGTTGAGCGATGCAAGGTTTAGCACCGGTCAATAAGCCTGTTTCCAACTGCAGAACTACACTTCTGATTGTAACATGCAGGAGTATTGTTTTCAAGTTCCTGGATAATACGTACTCAGCAATTTCCTGTTTTATATCCAATACTGTGGCCACAAATTGGGGTTGTGTGTGTGTGTGTGTGTGTGTGTGTGTGTGTGCGCGCAGCTGCAAAAAACATGCATAGAATCAGATCTGATCCACTTACACCTCCAAAAGAATATGTTTTCGTGATAGGTTGATTTAAAGAACGCTTCCTTTAAATTAACACTAATTAGTAGTGTTGGTATAGATTTTTGTGTTTTGTATTCTTGTTTTGAATTTCTCTGTTGTTAATAGCCCTGGGATCTTCAGATGAAGAGTGGTATATTATTATTATTATTATTATTATTATTATTATTATTATTATTATAGCAAGCATTCCCATTCAGCTTGTTGCATTGTAATATTACTTGCAGGCTTCCCATGAGCATCTGGTTCACTAACGTATTAACAGCATGATGGACTAGGTGAGCCACTAGCTTGACCCAGAAAATATTTATCTATTTAATCAGTTTTTTCCTCTGCTTTATGGCCAGAGATCTGCATTTTTTGCTGCTGCTATGTTTGCCCCTCATGGTAAAAAAATAACATTCCAACAATAGGTGGAAGTAATATAAAGCACATTCAGTATACTGCTTGGATTTAATCTAACCTATTGTTTTCTCACAGTTAGGATATCTGCCCACAGATGAGGTAAGAATTTATATATACAATATATATTAATAAGTGTGTGTCTCCATCACAAAGTTGCAGTAGAAATAAACATGGCATAAAATGACAAATGAAAATGACCCACACACATATACGTAAAGTTCAGAGTCTCCTCCTAAAGCAACAAGCTGCAAAGCTTTTCCTTACTTTTCACATTATAAATCTAACACTCCTGTTATCACTGATCATTACAAGAAGTGCCATCTAAGCCTATCTAAAAGCTCACACACGTAGCTGGGCTTGCCCCTAAAGCTATAAACAACCTACGCCTGTGAATAAACACGGCTCTAATTTGCAAGTCAAATAAGCCCACCTACAAATCACATAAGCCCACACTAGCATTACCCGAAAATATACTCACCCCTCCCAGAAAACTCATAATAATTCAGCATCTGGAGATGAAAGGTTCTAAATCAGGGATGGGGAGCCTGTGGACATCCAGGTGTTGCTGAACATCAACTTGCCTCAACACCTGCCAGCATTGCTGATGCTCAGTGTTCCAGGGAGAGGCACTCCTACATCTGGAGGGTCGCAGGTAAGCAACCACTGTTCTAAATGTTCAGGCTAGAGGGTACTTTGTATAATTTAACACCATGGCTTATTGGAAATGAATTGTCCCCAAGTTAAAGCTTCTTCACAACCAGGGTTCTTTACAAACACTCGTTGACTTTTCCTTCCACAAAACGTTTTCAATACTCTAGCCACAGCAGGTATTTGCCTCTATGGGACTCTGGTTTCTTAAAAAGAACCTCCAGAAGCATCAACCTAGGCAGAGGTTCCATCCCCTACCTATTCAGGGCCAGCAGTACCATTAAGCAGAGTGGGGCAGCTGCCTCGATGTGGCAGATGATGAGGGAAGGAGTGTGGTGTTGAGGTGCTAGAGGAGAGGGCTGTGGCTGCCCCACAGAGCCTGCCCGGCAGCCCTTAAGCCTGCCTGCTGGTCAAAAGCAGTGGAAGATACCAGGATTGAAATTAGATTCAGCTGTCCTTCCCACCATCTTTCAATATATGGAATGAAGGGGGCAGAAAGATCTCATCCTTTGTTTCAAGCAGCAAAAATGTCTTGGTTGGGGGCTGCTGAGCAGTTGAGCTGGTCTTTTGAGCGTTGAGCTTCAATCCACAGTATTTTATACTATGTTGGGCAAAATATATTGCAGCAACACTGTTGTGGGTGAGTGGTCCTGGGGTGGGTGGTGCTCCTGTTAGGATCAGAGATGAATCAAACTATTTCTCCAAATGCTGATCTAGTACTTTGGAGGATTTGTGAATTCTTACCTAGGACCATGTCAATGAGCTTGCTGGGCCTTGAACCTTAAGACTTTCTATTTGCAAAACATGTATTGTACCCACCAAGCTATGAGCCTTCCCTTACAGAAATTCTCACCTCCTTCTGCTGCATGTGTAAAACTAGACCAGTTTTAAACATTTGGTAGGCCTAATAAAAACTACATATTAAGGTATAGAATGCTAAAGGAAACATTTGGTTTCAAATTCTTCGAACCCACATTACTAATGTAGGAACAACATATAAGCGTCTGCCTAGACAGCTAACCAAGTACAGTGGTACCTCACAAGACGAATGCCTCGCAAGACAAAAAACTTGCTAGGCGAAAGGGTTTTTTGTTTTTTGAGCTGCTTCGCAAGACGATTTTCCCTATGGGCTTGCTTCGCAAGACGGAAACGTCTTGCAAGTTTGTTTCCTTTTTCTTAACACCGTTAATACAGTTGCGACTTGACTTCGAGGAGCAACTCATAGAACGCGGTGTGGTAGCCTTTTTTGAGGTTTTTAAAGACTTTGGTGATTTTTGAAGCTTTTCCAAAACTTTCCCAGCACCGTGCTTCGCAAGACGAAAAAAATCGCAAGACAACAAAACTCGCGGAACAAATTAATTTTGTCTTGCGAGGCACCACTGTAGAGTATATTCTTTGGGACTAGACCATACCATCATTAGGAAACCTGAAGTTGGAAAGGGTCATTACATTCTCTTTTCATAGATTTTTCTTTTCACTACAAAATTAATTACAATTCAATTTCATAACCATCACTTGAATATTGTCATTACAGGAAATTACAACTCTGATCCAGAAATGAAGAAAGAGGAGGTGTCAGTACAGAACATGTTGAGTTAAAAAAGAAGAATTGCTAAAAGGTTAATGGCAACTAAGACAAGAAAGAATAAACAAGCAGGCAAGAATATGATAATAGTTTATTTCCATGTTTCAGAAGACCAGAAATACACAAAAACAAAGAGGAAACAAGCCAGTTGAAATCTACAGCAAATAGATTGCTCATGCGTTTAACAGCCAAGAAAGTGCTTGAAGAGAGTACAGAAGATTAGGTGGGGGAAATATTTCCATATGGATTCTGCCAGGCACCTTCAGCAGTCAGAGAGTTACTTACTGATTTGGTTGTTGTCATTCACAAAATCCTCAGAGCCATCGTTGTCATCTTCATCATCTCCAGATGAAAGAACATCTGAAGTTTAAAAATTTAACATTGTTCACCTACTACACATTGCAAGCAAGCACACCTATTTTCTGGACTCATGTTGTTTCTTTTATGTCACATCTGGAACAGATCTTCTTTAAGAGAAGCAGCATCACACACTTTATGGCATATATATATATATTGCCCATGATCCACTGAACCTATATGTTTATGTAGGCAAAAACTGCGTACACAGCCAGAGGCTTCTTTGAAGTATCTGCTGCTAAGGAACCTCCAACTGAGTGCACCGTTCATCCCTGCATGTACATATAGTCTAGTTGGGTCATGGCCATAGATGTTTCCAAGCAAAGTTTCTTATTCTAAAGGGCTGCTGCTATTTTCTCCCTTTGAAAATTAAACACAAAAAAATGACAACAAGAAAAGATTATTTACTTGTTTCTGAACAAGTGCATGTGGTTTACAGGGTGTGTGTGTGTGTGTGTGTGTGTGTGTGTGTGTGTGTCTTTGAAGGTTTCGATACTTTAAAAAAATGAAGTTCTGGTATAGTTGATCATGGAGAAGATTTGGAGAACAATTTCAAATGATGGGTGTTGTTATTTTCTAACATGATTGTGCAGTAGAACCAAGTATTGTCTCCACATTCGTTACCCAGTTCTCTTAATTATCCATACACACTCTGCCCCAGTCCCAAGTATACATCTAAACAGGCCCACATAAATTACCAGTCATTTGAACCAAATTAAGGTTTTTTAAAAAAATTATCTCTTTGTCAATGAATCAGATTTTAGGTTATATACAAGTGGTGGGGAAGGAAATGCAGAAGGAAATGCAGCTCTTAAGCTGAAGAAAGGTTCCCCATCCCTGCTGTATAAAGTTTGTGGCTGTATGTACCAGAGTGGGAGGGTAGAACTATCAAACAGAAGTTTTCTTAAACTGACATCACTATAAACTTCTTTTATATTATTTCATTGAAACATTATTCTACCACCCTTCATCAAAGCTGACTCCAAGGTGGCTTTATTAATACAAATGCATGGGGTGGCTTTTGAAAATAATGGGACTATGCAGAAATGGCAAAACTGACAGTGAAATGGTGAATTTTTTTAATAGAATGGAGGACTTCTGTGGACTATTAAAAAAAATATTATAGTCAAATCACGGGCAGGAAGAAAAGTGATAAAATAATTGTAATAGAGAAACTTTTTTGCAATAGATAATGATATAATGCAGCAGAAAAAGTATGAGTAAAAACATTGTGGAGGTGAGGGTGGGAAGTCAACTAGTGAAACAATGTAATTATTTGATTTGAAGGTTATTGTGAAAATGTTTGAAAAATGTATTTAAATATATATATTTCATAAAGCAACAAATAAGATATTCCACATTATTATTATTATTGTTGTTGTTGTTGTTGTTGTTGTTGTTGTTGTTGTTATTACCCCACCCATCTGGCTGGGGTTTCCCAGCTACTCTGGGTGGCTCCCAACAGAATATTAAAAACACAGTGACACATCAAACATTAAAAACTTTGCTAAACAGTCCATAGCATTTATATATAGCAGTCCATAGCGTGCGCACACACACACACACACACACACACACACACATCTCTCTCTCTCTCTCTCTCTCTCTCACACACACACACACACACACACACACACACACACACACACATTAGGTGCTTGAAAGAAGAACAAGCTTTTCCCCCTGGCACCTACGGTAATAGAGCCACCTGAGAGGGTGAATTGCCGGGTACCACAGCTAAAAATGCCACCCACTTTACCATCCAACAGGGGAAATGATCTAAGAGCATGAGCAAGCTGGCAAAATAAAGAATATTATATACGACCAGAATGTCTCTTTAATGCTTGAGCAGAAACTGGCTATACATACGCATATAATAAATTTAGGTTACAGCTATTTGCATGTAGTAAAAAAGCAAACTCACCTGTAATATTTATAATGAAGTAGAGGGTCTCACTGTCTACAGCCCTAACAGCAGTGCAAGCATAAAGGCCTGAATCTTTGGGCGAACTATCTTTAATCCGCAAGTATTCCCCAGTCATGATTGTTCGATTGCTGGGCATTAAATGGACCCCATCTTTAGTCCAAGTGATCTTGATTGCATCTTTCAGTTGACAGTGCAACATCAAAGAGTCTCCCGGAAGTATAGAGTATACATCAGGCTGAGAGATTTGATATTTGGTTGGTGGCTCTGCAAAAGTGGAAAGTAGGTGGGCACAGAAGAAGGGTGGAGAAGGGACAAAGGGTGGGGAGAGAAAATTTCCAACAATTGTCAGTGAAGGCCCTCTTTGAAAATGTGTGAATTTTTCATAAAATTGGGGAAAGGCAAGCAAAACTGATGAAGCAGCTTCATCCACGATGTGCTGCAAGCTTACAGGACAGAGTATAAAAAGTAGAAGGCATGGCTTTGGATAAGAAAACCACAAGTTCGAGGAAGGTGGCGATGCTTAGGCCGGGAAGTGTGCAGTCTGACTATACGCTACAACACAAGAATCCTAGTAACTTGATAACCGCATCTGATGAAGTAAGCCCAGAGCTTATGCAAGCTCAAGTTGCAATAAATTAGTTTTTTTAAGTGCCAAGTGACACTCTGTCTTCTTTGCTAATAATTTACAGCCTCCCATGCTGTGGAGTGCATGCAAGGAGAGGGGTGTATGAACAAATTCTCAGTATTACAGCTAATCACTTCTAGCTCTAGAAAAGGGACTTGGAACATGTGGCCATTCAGATGTTGTGGGACTCCCAGCATTCATCAGCCCTGGCCAGCAGGGCCAATAGTCAAGGATGATGTGAATTGAGAGTCCAGTGAGTCACAGGTTCTCAACTCTGTTCTAGAGGGAAGGCCATATACAACACAATTATGAATACATTTAAGTGAGAGATGTTCATTTCTTGGAACAGTGTTCACAATTTATACCCACTTTGGGGGAGCAAGTGTTGGCAATTTACAAACCCAAGCGCAAGGTAGGTAGCCTTCTCACACTTTTATTGTCCTTGCAATGTCCTGAACTGGACAAGCTAAGTAGCATGTAACCTTCACCAAAATCAGAGGTGTGATTTGAGCTACATCCTGTTTCTCTGTCGGTAGAATTTCGCACATGAGGACAGTGACTAATCCTTCCGTAAATTAGCTCTGCAGAACCACTGATTATTTTTCCACATAAAAAAATGTTCCCCTCACAGCCTCTTCTCCAATTTGCACCATCAAGGAAAAGCAATTCTTCATTTTCACAGAATAAGATTGTGTGACTGCTATACATACTGAAACTGAGGCCTAAACAATATTTTTATACAAATGTTAACATTTTACATGTTTAGATTTTACAACTGGGTCTCAAAATGTTCAACAGATCGAATTATTTGGCAAGCAAGTATTCTATGAACTCTCGTACAATTTTACACTTCTTTTTTACAAACTTGATGAGGTAATTATGGATTCCATCAATCCATTATACAGGTGTTACAATTTGCACCAACCGAGGGTTGTTAGGAGAGCGGGGGGGTCGGGGTCATTATCCAGATGGAGAATGAGCTGTTTTCTGCATATATATTTTATATCAGTAAAAGGTTAAATCCAAGAAATGTAGCAAAAATGTCACAGAACGAATGATTGATTTTAGGTTTGCTGACACTTCAGAACAAGCAAGACTGGTTTACTTTATAGAATTGCATTCACTGTTCTCCGTAACCACTGCAGCTCATTCTATCTGGTGTAGTAAATTTGTTTTACTGAGCTTAGTTGTGGCCAGCATTTCCCAGGAGTCTTTGAAATTGACCTTCAAAAAGAGTGTATATACAGTGGTACCTCAAGTTACAGATGCTTCAGGTTACAGATGCTTCAGGTTACAGACTCCACTAACCCAGAAATAGTGCCTCGGGTTAAGAACTTTGCTTCAGGATGAGAACAAAAATCGTGCAGTGGTGGCACAGCAGCAGCGGGAGGCCCCATTAGCTAAAGTGGTACCTCAGGTTAAGAACAATTTCATGTTAAGAACCGACCTCCAGAACGAATTAGGTTCTTAACCCAAGGTACCACTTTATGTAGATCACTTTATTAAGATACCAATTTTGTCCAGTGTCTAAATAACCCAGTGAGGGACTTTACCAACTATTTTTTTTAAAAAAAAAAAAACCCACCCCAAAAGGCTAGAAATGGAACATGTAGCCACAACATGGCAGGTTGATGTTAAATTCCCCATTTAATAATCCAGTGATTATAAAGCCAGGAAGAAGCATTGGGTCTTCATGTTTCCTGCCTCCCATTGCACACCAGCTTTCATACTGTGAGATCCTAGACCATTCAGATGCAGCCTTCACTGATCGTATGTTCTTCAGATGTTTTGGACTAGAAATGGATTTGATGGAAGCTGCAGTCCAAAGCATCTGGTGAGAACCAATTTAGCGAAGGCTACTTTAAAATACAGCCCCATGTTAGAACTGAAACATAAAACTGTGGCTTAATGTTTATTTACTAACCAGGATCAAATCATGGTTTAATTTCCTGGTCAGTAAACAACCATTCTACCAGAGCTCCTTAGTTTGGACAAAATGGGAAGTTAGTCTAAAGAGATCAGGACTGCGGCGCCCAAGGCAGTGTGTGAAGGGAGAGGTGAGGAATAAGCAGGCACAGCTCTCATTCCCAGCTTCCTAAACCATAATTAAAGAATCTGGGAACATTTCAGTTGAAAAGGCCTGAATGTCTCCATCCACTATTCTGGCAGCACTTGCGTGCTAAAAAACCCCACTCTTTTTTACTTTGTTTTTTAATAAGCATCCACTGAGTCCACTTTCAAGAGATGGTAAAAGTTAAATTTGACCATAGTTAGGAAAGAAATTGCTAATGATTCAGAAAAAGAAAAGTTCTCTTGGGATGTGCACTGGGCATATAATCTACAGTATAATGCAATTTCAGGATACTCCTTAATACAGTATTCTTATTCCCACCAAGTTTTCCACTTTTTCAGCCCAACCAATTCTGTGGCAACTGAGCATGCTTAGTCCACATTGGGCTGAGGTTTCCTCCCCTTGGTGTTCTTTTTCGTTAAAGATTTGTTTGTACTTCTGCTAACCTTGGAGAATGCCGCCGCCACCCCAGAGTGGTGCTGCCATTACATGAACTACATGAGCATCATCCTTGAACTTCAAAATTAAAAGGAACTGATGCTCCTCCTGTGACTAAGAATGCCGTGGCAAACATAGGATATCAAGAATCCTCATGACATATAAATTAGTTTGGAAATCAATATCTATTTCAGGTAAGCTTTTTGTTCTGCCAAATTCAAATCTAACAGCACTTAAAGACTGTCACTTTTTATAATGTTTGCCTATAAACTCTCCCAGCACAGTTTTTGACGATGTGCCCAAAAGCAAACAGAGAACAGGTGGGATACTACAGCATTGTGCTGTCCAATTCTTTCATGTGAAAAGTCCTACAGGTTTAAGCACTTAAGGAGTTCCAGCCAACATGGAAACTGCTCTGCTCTGCAGAATTAACCCATCTCCCACTGTAGTGCTCTCCGCCAAGCTTGTAAAAATACTTATTACACTTACATGGAGCTTAACACACAAAAAAACTATGAAAGATAAGCTCCTGCACTGACTTACAACAAAATTTTGAACTCATTGCTTTACGCGTCCTATGGGTGAAGACTGAAGAAAGGAAGTTCAGACCCCCGTAGGGTCTTTCAGCCCATCACATGACTTGACTGGCAGCTGCCATTGGAGTCTGTGCAATTCTCCAGCTCCTAAAGGAGAGAGACCTTGCTTCCCAAGGGATGCCTCCCTTGTTCCAAGTTTAACACTACAGCAAGCAAGATAGCTTGGCCCTTAGTGCTAGCCAAGGAGATAACATCTTTATTCCTTAAGCAGCAAAGTAAGCCTCAATTTGGGACGCAGGTGGCGCTGTCGGTAAAACCTCAGTGCTAGGACTTGCCGATCATATGGTCGGCGGTTCGAATCCCCGCGGCGGGGTGAGCTCCCGTCGTTCGGTCCCAGCTCCTGCCCACCTAGCAGTTCGAAAGCACTCTTAAGTGCAAGTAGATAAATAGGTACCGCTTTATAGCGGGAAGGTAAACAGCGTTTCCGTGTGCTGCGCTGGTACTGGCTCGCCAGCTGCAGCTTCGTCACGCTGGCCACGTGACCCGGAAGTGTCTTCGGACGGCGCCGGCTCACGGCCTCTAGAGCGAGATGAGCACGCAACCCTAGAGTCGGACATGACTGGCCCGTACGAGCAGGGGTACCTTTACCTTTACCTTTAAACCTCAATTTCCCAGTCTAACCTGCAACTAATTATTCAGAGCTGGCTGGAATAGAAAGAACTAAGAGAAGCTACTCGTTCCTCTTGGTTTTTTTTATATCTGCTGCATAACAAGTTTGGTGAACTGGTTACCTGCAATGCCTTGCCAATTGCTGTGATAAATAAATATCGCCAGACCGCAGCTCACCAGATTTCTGATCAGATGCTAATATTTGGCAAAAAATTCCCTCAGCAGGATATGAGAAGTCCTACTCAGGTGTTTAAGGTTCATTTCATGGAGATGAACTCAATGTCTCTGCCCCCTCTGTAGTATTCCAAACAGCCCATCCACTGATTTTTTAATTAATGAAAAGCAATTTTCTGATGTCTTAGAAAGTGATATAACTGTTTATATTACTTGTATAGCAAACTGATATAACATGTTTATATTACTTGTATAGCAAGGCCAACATCTTGAAGTTGCCGTGCTTGCCTGATATTTTATTTGCAACTGGCATCCATTTACTTTTTGCTAATGAACTCACGAAATGGAAAAATTTCCACGGGAAAATACGGCACTGGTATTTTTTCTGGAGGGGAAATTTATTTTGGAAAACCTTGTGTAGGCTCTCCATATGACTCAGAACCCCTGAGCTAGTACAGAAGGCTCCCTTCTGCAAACAGTCACACTGCATTGTCTGGAGCACTGCAGAGCTAGGTTGAGAGCCAGTGGCCACAAAGAACACATCCCCACAAATCTTTCACTTGATGAAGAGCATGTGGATTTCAACGCCTGAATAGGGCTAGAGACATGCAGCTTACTAAGTTCTTTCTACTATATGAACTGCCCATCAGTAGGAGAAACTCAAAAGTAGCCAAGTGTGTCTCCTAGAACTGTAGGAGGCTGAGCTCATCTCTTTCTGCCGAGGAGGTGGAACCCTGGAAGCAATGGGAAGCTTGTTCTGCTGCCCGTTATAGATAATTTATCCCTTTATCCCATTCAAAACTTGGATGAAAAAGCAGTGACACAGGCACAAACCTAGTTTCCTGATCAAACCTTGGGCCCTTTTTCAAAGTCTGTTCTTCTCTTTAAGGAAATATGAAAACATATTCCAGTTTTTTACAACCAAGAAATATTACATGCTTGTTCTAAGAAGCAGGTATTGAAGGTCAAAAAAATAAATAAATTCAGCAGGATGTTGCAGATCTTTCCCATGTCTTTTACTGGTGCCATAAAAAGGGGCTGAAGTAAAAAAGAAAATTGGAGCTAACTTCTGGGTTGTTATTGCAAAATTCTCATGGACCAGTCTAAGAATGTGCTATTGCCCGCCCCCCAAATGTTGTAACCAACTAGGGTTGCCATACATTCAGATTTTCCAGTTGGCAGTAGTGTCTGGGCGGAAATCCGGAAAATGTCCAGGAAAATCCGGACATATGGCAGCCCATGGCAGCAGTGCCATTTTCCCCATAAAAATAGCTCAAAAGCGGCATTTATTTTTGTGCTTTTGCCCAAAAAGCTCAACAACTTTTTTGTCTGGATTTTCACTGTTTGAAATATGGCAACCCTACAACAGACAGATTGTTTCCCACTGCAAGATGTCTCTAAAATAAAATTAAGAGGATGCTGAGCTTTAGACGAGCTGCTAATCAAAGTATAGACTTAACCGTGTTTGTCATACGAAAAGTCCTACAGAAAGTATAAAAAGCCCACCCCACCCCACCCCGGCAACATGCTTTAAGAGACAATTACACAAGTGCTTTGGATCAAAGAACATGGCTTCTATTAAAATACCATCCTCAGAAATAGTCTACCACTGACTGCCTTTTAAATAATAATAAAAATACAAAATCACCCAACTAGCTCACAGCTGCTTCCTTATTTATCATCCATCCATGGAATCTAACGAAACGGGTTTTGTAAACACAGGCTACAAATATTAGGCAAACACCATCAATTAAAAAAAAACCCACCTAAAGTATCATTCTTGCCTTATACGTATGGTAAATGCTTCCCCATTTTAAAAATGTATCTCTTTTTAGCCTTGTGCAAAGTGGATTGTAAACCTCTGAAGTTATCTCTCTCCATCTTGGATCAAGTAATGGCCAGTTCCTGCTTAGCTTCTCTGGCATAGCTGAGCCTTACCCTGTACTGATACCATGGGAAATGAGAAGGCTGTGCAGGATGAGTGGATGAAGTGGCTACATCCATCAAAGGACACCTTTCCAGAGCCAATGGCACTGACATGGGAAATCATTTATCCTGCTCTCCCAAGTTGGGCATCTACAGGCATTTGTTGCAGAGTGAGGCAAAGTAAAAACACTCAAAGTGGTGAGCAGGCTTGTTTCTCTCTCTCTCTCTCTCTCTCTCTCTCTCTCTCTCTCTCACACACACACACACACACACACACACACACACACACACATGATAAATGTAATGCCTGTACGTGTTGCCTCACATCTCAGGTTCTACAAATGCTAAAAAACAACAAGGAAAGCTGAGAAGGTAGGAATTATGGTTACTCAGGGGAGGGAACTGCTCCCACTCTAGGACTCCCATGCCTCCCAAACCATAGAGCCTCCCCATGTCAAACATTTATTGGTTTGGCATGGGGCTTGGCTTGAGCATGCAGAAGCAGCAACCATAAAAGATCGGCCCTGAATAGATGCTGCTGCCAACTGACATACTACTAGACAACTTCTCATCCTTCAAATATTAACACTGCAGGCCTAACAAAAGCCCTATAATGAAGTACTACACATTTTTAAATGGTCGCTCCTCCTTCGGGAAAGCTTTGAAGCCCGCTTGTTTCCAGTAGTCTACTCAAGAGGGATTTCCTATACTGCACTGTAGAATTGTAGAGGTGGAAGGGACCCTAAGGGTCATCTAGTCCAACTCCCTGCAATGCAGGAATCTCAACTAAAGCCGTCCAAACTGTGCTTTGAAACCACCAGTGAAGGAGAGTCCGCCACCTTCTGAGGGAGTCCGTTCCACTGTTATTCCTCAGAAAGTTATTCCTTGTGTTTAGTTGGAATCTCCTTTCTCATAACTTGAAGCCATTGGTTTGGGTCCTACTCTCCAGAGCAGGAGAAAACCAAGCTTGAACTTCTTTTGTATGGATTTACCTGCCAGATTGTTGGTTGGCTGGTTTGGAAGGGGGGCAGAGGAGGGATATGTATTTTTAAAAAAATATTTTTTCAACGTTGTGAAATATTGTTCATGTTTATTATCTTAAAATTATTTATTCTATTTATTAGATGAATAACTAGTCTCCAAGTGACTTACAACATTTTAATAGCATAAAGACTATTGTGAAATCAGAAAATTAATTATTATATTTTATTGTATCACTATTATCATTTGTATTTTGTATAAGTCACCTGGAGTGAGCATGACTCTTGAGGGCAGCCTATAAAATTCTTGAAGTAAATAAATAAAATATTCATTTAGGTTGCTCTATGGTTTGATATCAACATATCTTCTTTTGGTTTTGTTCTTGTTTTTAAATAATGGATTGGGACCTAGACACTGCACTTAATATGCTGAGCAGAGTTACGGGGGGGGGGGAGTATTTTATTTTAATAAATAAATGCCATTGTTCTCATGTTGTCCTGTTAGTAATTTGAGCAACAACAAGAAAAATAGCACAGATTTTTACATTAATGTCAGGGCCAGCCAAGGTATTTTCCTACCTGAGGCGCAAGCGCAACAGGTGGTACTCACCTCACCTCAGGCAAAGTGCACAGTTCCCAAGGCCTACAAAGCTATTCTATCACCTGAGAAAGAAAATCCAGTGTCTCTTCCACCTGCCCAGGAGTAAAATCAAAGCAATAAGAAATTCAGTAAATCTAACAATTTGTTGCCTTTTTGTGACATCAAGATCAGCTGACAGAGGTGGCAGCTTCATTCTACCTAATGGTAGAACCGGCCCTGATAAATGAATAGGTCAAACCACTTCTGTGCAAGTCACAAATCATTAAGCTTGCCTAAGCGCTTATCTGTGCCTTTATCTTCTACCTGTGCCCCTTCCCCCCTTACTCAGAGCTAAAATTCATGTTACTCAGGCAAAGATGCCCCATGGTCAGTATTCCATAGGTAAAGGTACCCCTGCCCGTACGGGCCAGTTTTGACAGCCCATCTCACTCTAGAGGCCGGGAGCCAGCGCTGTCCGGAGACACTTCCGGGTCATGTGGCCAGTGTGACGAAGCTGCTCTGGCGAGCCAGCACCAGCGCAGCACACGGAAACACCGTTTACCTTCCCGCTAGAAAGCGGTACCTATTTATCTACTTGCACTTTAGGGGTGCTTTCGAACTGCTAGGTGGGCAGGAGCTGGGACCGTAGACGGGAGCTCACCCTGCCGCGGGGATTCGAACCGCCGACCATGCGATCGGCAAGCCCTAGGCGCTGAGGATTTATCCACAGCGCCACCCGCGTCCCTATACCTTAGCATAAAACCACAGAGTTCCATAGAAACTTTGCCACTGTGCATGCACCAACTTTTTCTTTTGGTATCGGTGAGAAACACAGGATTCCTTAGATTCCGAATTTTACTGTGTTGAAGAGAGAGATTAAAAAACGATGCTGCAGTAAATGAAGCAGCAACATTATGAAAGAGAACGTCCATGAACCCAGTTTTCTGCCAGCCTAGAGTACATTCTGTTGATCAGATTTTGGGGGGCAGGGGAAGGAGGAGTATATTTTTTTGTTGACTTCAGACAGCTGCCTGTCCTATTAGCAGGCAAGATGATGGGGTGCAACCAGATCTAGGAGAAAGAAGACAGAGCATGTGGGCTAGTCTGGTGTAAGGGAGAGACAGGGCAGGAGTTAGACACTGTGCTTCTCAAACTTGGGTCCCCAGCTGTTATTGGACTACAACTCCCATCATCCTTACCTAGAGCAAGTGGTCATGAATGATGGGAGGAGGAGTTGGAGGTTTCCCCCTGTATGAACAGGCACACATACCTTTATAAGTTTAAAATATAGTCATACCTTGGGTTACAGACGCTTCAGGTTGCGTTTTTTCAGGTTACGGACCCGCCGAAACCCAGAAGTACTGGAACGGGTTACTTCTGGGTTTCGGGGGTCGTCCATGCTCAGAAGCGCCGAATCGCAACCCATGCATGCGCAGATGCGCCACTGCGGGTTGTGAATACTGCAGGTTGCGAACGTGCATCCCGCACAGATCACATTCGCAACCCAAGCGTCCACTATATAACTATTATCCTTTTTTATTATTTATTGAATTTATGGATTGCTTCCCATGAAAATATCTCAGTGTGATTAACCATTTTTTAAATAATGAAAAAATCATAAATAATAAATTACATCAAATCAAAAACAGCCATGGACAATTCCCCACCCCCCGCTAAACTTCTGTGCACCGCTCAGCAAACTGGTCTCAGCATTAAAAAGCTTTGAAACCACATTGTCCATATGTGGGGTTTTCTGTGCAACTATCAACTTTTCCAGCTGTGCTGATGAATATTCAGTAAGCCCATCATAAACATCCTCTTGGACGATGAAAGTCCTCCTCTGCCAAGGACAGCCCTACAAAAAGGCAGTGAGTCCTCCCCCCCCCTCCTCTAAATACAAAAAAAGACTTCAGTAGCAGAACAATGCAAAGGAAAGGAATTTGGCTGAATTTTCGAACTCTTTGACAAACTACCAAACTCATACGCTGGGAACTTTAATTATAATATACAAGCAGGAAAGTGTGATAAATATGAGATTGTTGTTTGTGCATGGGAGGGGGGGGCGGAGAGCTGTTTCTCTCATTGTACTCTGAGGCAGATATATCCAAAACAAAGAGCACATTTTCCAACACTTTTATAGGAGGACTCCTAAATCTGGAAATGCAAAACTGAGACTTAAGAAATCTGCTGTTCCGTTATTACTGATATTTAAGATAAATGCAAAAGGGAAAATGGAGACTCTGCTTCCATTTACAGCCACACAGACTTTCAAGGCTCAAGTTATGGCTGAGGAGTTTTCAGAAGGGAAAAAGATAATGCGAAGCAGCAAACACAGTAAAAACTGGTTCAAGTTATAGTGTGCCTGAAAAACAGAACTGACTACTCATGACCGGAAAGGGGAAACTGGCCCCTTTGGAGTCAGCTGGAATGAGCTCCCTCACCAGACACGCTACTCTGCTATAGGTGAGGGATCCTGTGTTTCAGACTCCGAACCATATAACTAGCAGGGTAACAGTTCACTGCAGCATGAACTGTGCTTGCATCTTAGGTCACATTTACATCACACATTTAAAGCATTATGACACCATTTTAAACAGCCAAGGCTTCCCCCAAAGAATTCTGGGAGCTGCTTAGTGCTCTGAGAGTTGTTAGGAGCCCCCCTATTCCCCTCACAGAGCTGCAATTCCCAGAGTTCCCTGGAAAGACGGATTGCTGGTTAAACCACCATCAGAACTGTAGTTCAGCGAGGGGATCTGAAGTCTCCAAGGTCCTATTTCAGCACTCTAAACCAACATGCACTATTGTGCCCAGGGAAGGTCTCCGTAAATATAGTTCAAGCATGCACAATGTGCAAGAGACCGATTGCCTTTCCTGCTCAGGAAATGTCTGCACTGGCTTGGCTCTCTTACCCTTAGATATGCCCACATTTTACTGGATGCCAAGCCAAGACACCCACCCTCCATTCTGGGCAGAGGAGAAATGTGAAAAGCTTCATTGTGAGTAAGGGTGGCGGTAGCTAATACAGGTGTTTTCCTAGACAGTGGTACCTCGGGTTAAGTACTTAATTTGTTCCAGAGGTCTGTTCTTAACCTGAAGCACCACTTTAGCTAATGGGGCCTCCTGCTGCTGCTGCACCACCAGAGCACAATTTCTGTTCTTATCCTGAAGCAAAGTTCTTAACCTGAAGCACTATTTCTGGGTTAGCGGAGTCTGTAACCTGAAGCGTATGTAACCTGAGGTACCACTGTATATGGGGCAGCTGATGAGGAAGAATATGCCTGCCTTACATGATTTTGGGATCCCACCTCTTTTTCACCTGATTTAAATCTGCCAGCCATGTTGTCTTGTGCCATGCCACCACAGTAGCCATTTTCTGACTGATGTTCACTGCCCTTTCTTGAAATTCCAAATGTGTCCACTGGCCTAAAAGGGTTGGCAAGCCCTGCTCTAAACACTACACTACTACTCACACACTTCAGTGCTTTGAATATTCAAAAGTGCCATACGAATACTAAGTATGACATTTATACTGATACCATCTGCCCTGTGTGAAGGATGAAGAGAGAAGGGAAAACAAACAAATACACCACCAGGGTCTGCTCCAGACAGGCTGTCCCCTCCTCACTACAGGGCCAGCTGGCACCATCTGCCCTGTAGGAAAGGACATGTGGTGTTGGCTCTTGTTTCTTTGCCTGTTGTTTGCTTTTGTGAGTGTGTGGTTCTTGGTGTATCTGTTGTGTTTTACAAACGATGTTAGCCACTTTAAGAAACCTAGTCAAAAAGCAGGGTATAAATCTGCTAAGTAAATAAATAAATGAACTCTGTATGACAGGAGTCTCTCCCCACCCCCCACCCCAGGGAACCAACAAGGGGAATCAACAAGAGAAACCAACCAAGATCCAAGTATTCCATCCAAAGAACAAAAAGTGACAAAACAGAGGACCCAGTTCTAAAATGCAGTGTAGCAGGAAATTACTCCACAGGACTATATGGCAATGATCTTGGCCCCAACATGCGGAAGTCTACCATTACCTTGTCACCAGCTTTACTGCAGGGCCAAAATGGATGCAGCAGAAACAAACCTAGTTGCCAAAGCATGAACATGCATAGAAAAATACAATATTTCACTCAGAAGGTGTGAATTTCATTGAATAATTTAACCAGCTAAGCCCAGTTCCAATAAAAATAAAACAATACTGCACCATACTGCTCTTAACTCAAGAGTATCAAGTCACGGTATTTTCACATTGTGAAAAGCAGCCCGCATTCAACCGAACTAAAGCCTTTCAATGACTTTCTTCTATGCTGTCATATGAAAAGAATATTGCACTTGGGTGGCAAGTTGTGGCCAGACAGGACAATTGCTCCACAAAAGTCAGAGCTAATCACTCACACCTATTAATCACTCACTATTCCATTACGATTTTGACAAGATTTGCCCCATCAGTGGTAGGCACCCATGAGGTCTCTCATTTTCCCCAGGATAGACACACTCAGCTACCTTAGCCATTTAAACTGCTTAAGCACGCTTGCTATTAGGAGAGCCTGACTAGCTATTACCTTACACACACACACACACACTGAGATTGAAGGGCATCATAAAGCTAAATGACAGAGACATGACTATAGTGTCTTGCCTCTTTATTTAAAGATAATTAGCTGACATGGAGGTGCATGGCTTTGAGTGTTTTTAAACCCAAAGGTATCATCTCTGCCTTGGCCTGCTTTGTGACAAGAGAACCTGAAAATGTGTGCACACAACATTAATCACAACTTAGCTGCACAGTGGGACCCACGCAAAACATAAAACCTTTATTGGCCTTTTAAAAACCGATTAATATTCTGTGCTGAGGACCAAACTAGTCACAAAAGAGCAGCCTTTTGTTTTAGGTTCAGTTGCTGCTGAGTGCCTACAAAGAACAGAGCAAGAAGGAATTAAAAATGCAGCATAGGCTGAAGTGAGGGAAGTTGAAATGGAACCTTCCCAGGACTGTGCTTTCCCTCCATCCCCGGAAACCATTTTAGAGCCATTTGTCTTTTAAAAGCTTAAAAACTATGTAGGCTCTGTTGACTGTATGCCTGTGAATGGTGTATGTGACTCAAACTAAGCCTGCAGCCCGCAAACCACTTAGTAACGTCAACAACACAGAAAGTGATCTGAGCATTGTAGCCTAAGTATTATAAAGAGAAGACATTGTCATAATTAAACAAGGCCACCCTTCCTTATTGAGGTGGCCTACCTCACATTTGGGAGCAAAAAAACACACACAATGGGTTGAAGCATGAACTAGTCCAGTACAATCCTATGTGTATTTACTTGGAAGTTCAATGGGGTTTACTCACACATAAGTGTACATAGGATTGCTCTCTCAAGTACTGTAACTTGAAACTCTCACTTCCAATGAACTGATTTTAATTCACTGGCCTCGTTATAATTTTGCTGACTTTCTCTGGCCACTCAGCCAGTATTCCAGCATCGTTTCAGACTTAGAAAGAAAGAAACCTTTCCTACGGCCTTCACCATTTTCAAAGCAGCAATTTCCAGATATCTTGCTCTATTACCTATACAGTACTTAAATTACACAGTCCTTTTCTTTATAAATCTATTTCCAAATAAAATATTTACTTTAAGCAGGAATTAAATATCTGGTTAAATGAGGTACTAAAAGTAAGGAGATTAAAATGTTTCTAGCAAAGTTGGAAAAGGGGATCTACAAAATATTAAGTGTCACGCTGCACTTATTACGGGCGCGGATTGACTGTTTGTTGCCTCATCCATTATAAAACCATGGCTTCCCTTAAGAACTCTGGTCCTGTCAGCATTTTCATGGTAAACTCTCTTGTCGCTTGTAAAATGTAATTACAAATTCTCAGGCCACAATAAACTATTTTAAAATTTGGCCATTTCCCATTTTAATCATCGGTCTATGGAAAATAACTAAGAGTGAAGGGTTCTAAGGAGGCTATGTAGGATGCTGGGTGTAGGATGCCATGTGTGGGTTCCATGAAGTAGCTTCCCCAACCTGGTGCCCTTCCCATTATCTCTAAAGGTAAAGGGACCCCTGACCATTAGGACCAGTCGTGAACGACTCTGGGGTTGCAGCGCTCATCTCCCTTTACTGGCTGAGGGAGCTGGCGTCCAGCTTCCGGGTCATGTGGCCAGCATGACTAAGCCGCTTCTGGTGAATCAGAGCAGTGCACAGAAACACCGTTTACCTTCCCGTCGGAGCAGTATCTATTTATCTACTTGCACTTTGACGTGCTTTCGAACTGCTAGGTTGACAGGAGCAGGGACTGAGCAACGGGAGCTCACCCTGTCGCGGGGATTTGAACCGCCAACCTTCTGATCGGCAAGCCCTAGGCTCAGTGGTTTAGACCACTCGCATCCTTTTCCCATTAGCTCCCTATTATCTCTAACCATTGCCCATGCTGCCTGGGGATACTGGGAGTTCAGCAACCTCTAGAAGGCACCAAATTTTTCTTTTTGATATGCCTAGAGCAGGCAAGAAAACTCCTACCTGCAAAGGCAGGAAATGGAACTGGACCAAGTGGGTTGTCTCTCCCCTGAAGTATCCCTCAAAGCTTTTTTTAAGACTTCCTGCCAGTGGGTGGAGACAACCCACATCATGGATCCCAACTCTCCCCTACAGGAGGTGGTTATCTTCCCTTAAACAGAAGAAGTTGCCCTCTACAGACAAAAATCATTGGTCCATCTACCTCAGGACCGTCTCCATATTGACTCACAGCGACACTCTGAGTTTTCAGACAAGGATGTTTTCCATGCCTACTTAGAAATGCAAGAGATTGAATCTAATCACTCCTGCATACAAAACATATTCTCTAAAAGTGAGACAGCGAGTTAGATCTGAAATATATCTCTCCAAAATTAGTAAATGTAACTAAGTTCCTGAATTCAAC
The DNA here is from genome assembly GCF_964188315.1 of Podarcis muralis. Taxonomy (NCBI): domain Eukaryota; kingdom Metazoa; phylum Chordata; class Lepidosauria; order Squamata; family Lacertidae; genus Podarcis; species Podarcis muralis. The sequence continues at coordinate 54,063,840 of NC_135660.1, forward strand.
GTACAATTTTAAATGAAAAGCACAACTGCTCAATCTGAAATGCAAGGCTTATATTAAAATCTAGGGCTGTATGCAGGAACTCAGGTGTCTGAATCAGTGGCGTAGCGTGGGTTGTCAGCACCCGGGGCAAGGCAAGTAATTTGCGCCCCCTAACCCGTGGATTTGCGCCCCCTAACCTGTGGATTTGCCCTAACCCCAGATGTTGCGCCCGGTGCGGCCGGCCCCCCGTGCACCCCCCACGCTACGCCACTGGTCTGAATGCATGCACACCTCATTCCACAAAATCCTGAAATTTGGTCCAAAATTACCAATCTCTGCAGGAATTGTAAAGTTCAAAACTTTGAAATTTCAAAAAAAAGAAAAGAAAATGGTTTCACACAAATAGTTTTGCTTCTAACATATGGCAATTAATAAAAGCCCTTTGCTCTTGTTCACTTCTACAGCATTCCCTAGTAAGATCCATGAGAGGAAACTCACAAGATCATAATCTGTGAACATCTGAATGCTCACAGTATAAACCTCTTTGAAAAACAAAATGGAAGTTTGGAGGCAACCAAGACAGGAGCTTAAGCTTGGGGTCCATGATGTGGCACCAATAGGGGCATAATGCCCGCAGATACACATTACCATGGCATCTGTGAAGACCCCCTAATTTTTAATGGAAAAAAGACCCTGAGCTTTTACCAAGGGTGGTCCTAAGTGGCTAGAATGAAAAGCAGTCATCCAAACACTCCACCTTAACCCTAACTCTAATCCTAACCCTCTCTTTCCCAATAAAGCCTTTGGCCCCTGCATAGATGTGGGTTTTGCATGCTTTTAAGTTTTTTGTCTGTTCTTTAAGACTGGGGTGTTTTGCCCAGTTTTTCTTTTTGCTTAGTAGGGGCACTTTGCCTGTTTTGTAAGGGAGATGCCATCTACTTTTTTTTTTTTTTTTTGCATCTGTTTTATTGGGGGCGGGGCTTGTTTGAAGATGGAATTCTAAGCATCACCAGTTTTCTTCAGTGAAATGGATCCTCTGAGGCCCCCATGACAGTTTGCGGTGCCCTTGAGCCAAAAAGGTGTCCCTGGCTTAAAAACTGTACCTTGGGAAGATTGTAAATACTTTTGTTTTCAAAAATGAGAGAGAAGTTTAACTTAGCAATGGTTTTATTTAAAAACCCAGTGACAGTTTGTCTGTACACCAGCTGAAAAGGGATTTAAATGCCAAAGAGAGACCAAATTAACTAGCCCAGCAGGTTTCTCAACAGACAACGTGAGTGAGAGAAGGTCAAGAGTGAGCTTGCTATTTATCAAATACATGTCTAAACTAATTATTCAATTCAACGAAGTTGTCTTTCAACCAGTATGTGCGGTCAAACCTCCCATCCTTAAGGGTTAACTTCATTAGCGTTCACTCTGTGACAAGAATGTTGATCAGGTTTAAAAGCCTCTCTCAAGACACAAGGCATTCCACTTACACAATGCAGAATTAATACAGATTTCCTGCTTTAAAGGAACTAGCAAAGAGCAACTGTAGGAGGCAAACTGCAGCTCAAGTCTCACTTTTTATCAGGAAGAGTCGCTCCAGGGTGATTTACCCTATGATTGACATGTTGGAGATTCCTTAGAATACAGCCTCATGTAGACCGATCAAGATTTACCGCATTTCCCAGAAAGTAAAATTTTACAGATGTTCAAAAATATCTGTGCAGAAGAAAACTTACATACAAAAAAATTAACCTCTTAGCTTCCATTCTAAGTCATAAAAAGAAAATGGGGGGAAGTAGAATGGTACTACTTAGCCATGAAGCTCTAAGGGTGACCTTGGGTTTCCCACTCAGCCTAACCTACCTCACAGGGTTGTTGTTAAGATAATATGGTGGGGAGGGAACTATGAACGCCACCTTGAGCTCGTTGGAGGAAAGGTGGAATACAAATGCAATAAATAAAGAAAATAAATAATATTTCGCTAAGCCTACTCTCTTTCCTTTTATTGACACAATGCATGTGTACAAAAGGGTACAATGTAAGAAAAGCACCAGTACATCGTCAGTTGTCTGTATTTAATATGTGGCTATACTGCAAACATGGGGCTTGGGAAAACCCTCCATGTGCCAAACCTGTGCTCAAAAAAGCAACTGCATATAAGAATCTGAAATCATGATTGTGTCTAGGATTTTTAAAAAATTAAAAACCTTGTCCCCTCTGATTCAAGCACCATCTCCCAGCCCAGCAAAAGTGCCACGCGTTCAGTTGTATGCATTCTACCACGAGAGTAACAATTATTAGAACTCATGTTGCTGTAAGGAAAAGCGGTGGGAATTAATTATGTTTTAGATGAGGCTTCCTCAACCTCGGCCCTTCAGATGTTTTTGGTCTACAACTCCCATGATCCCTAGCTAGCAGAACCAGTGGTCAGGGATGATGGGAATTGTAGTCTCAAAACATCTGAAGGGCTGAGGTTGAGGAAGCCTGTTTTAGATCAAATAAAAAGAACCCCTGCTAGTTTGTATCTAACAGTGTTACCCTACTGATGGATAAGGCTTCCATCATGGGGGGGAGGAGCGGTTTCTGCTGTTTCCCTTTGTCCCCTCTCCCCTGCAGCCCCCACTCCTAATATGCTCCAGTGGGTTCAGAGACCCTCCAGAGCAGATTTAAGAAGGATGCAGGGGCTGTGGTAGTGCTGTGGGAATCACCAAAATTGCTTCCCTCATTGTTCTGCTGAAAAATGCCTTATATCAGCTGACAGGGGGACGCGGGTGGCGCTGTGGGTAAAAGCCTCAGCGCCTAGGGCTTGCCGATCGAAAGGTCGGCGGTTCGAATCCCCGCGGCAGGGTGCGCTCCCGTTGCTCGGTCCCAGCGCCTGCCAACCTAGCAGTTCGAAAGCACCTCCGGGTGCAAGTAGATAAATAGGGACCGCTTACTAGCGGGAAGGTAAACGGCGTTTCCGTGTGCGGCTCTGGCTTGCCAGAGCAGCGATGTCACGCTGGCCACATGACCCAGAAGTGTCTCCGGACAGCGCTGGCCCCTGGCCTCTTGAGTGAGATGGGCGCACAACCCCAGAGTCTGTCAAGACTGGCCCGTACGGGCAGGGGTACCTTTACCTTTATCAGCTGACAGGACCACAGGATACAACACAGCAGTTAGTACGGTACTTTGTAGTCTCATCTGTTGGAGAAAGAGCTGATGCTAGGATTTTGAAGGCAATGGCCAGGAAGAGCTTATGCCCAGTTACAATCTACCAGAAGACCCTCAGTGTTCAGCCATGGGCTGCTTGCACAATAGCAAAGACCACAGTGGCATACTTTTGGGTTGTTGAGCCAGGATTATTATTTTTAAATTTGCATACATTTTGCCCATCTAAATTTTCCAGCAATGGCATTTGCTCAGTTCGCGTACAGAAATTCCATAGCATTCCATGCCTTGTTACACCTGGAAGAAATTCTAGCACAGATGGCAATTTTTAATATTATCTAGATGAGATTAGATGCTTGGGATTCTAATAACAGGCCCCCAAAACTGGGAGCTACATGCTGGTGTTTCTTAACTACGTGCAGCCTAGCTCTGCAGTTACTCATGCTACTTTACAGCACTTCACAACAGAATGCAGTTGTTTTAGTCATCTGGGGCTGCGCTGGTAATACTGTGTTGTCTTCGTGACTATGCTTGGCAGCAAACTTGATACCACAAGGTGCAATGGCGTGCTTACAGCAAACATATTCCGGTGTACAAATATGGTTTATTATTTGCACAACAGCAGTGCCTGAAGGCTGCTCTCCAGACTGGGGTCTCATCCATTACTATGCAAACAGCAATTAAGACAACATTATGAGACACTGCCAAGCAAAGAACTGATCATTGACACATGTAAAAGTTACTTAACCACCTTGAAAATGTTCCCATCAAAATAATGCCATATAGTGGGTTTGGTGGCACTGTGGGTAAAAGCCTCAGTGCCTAGGGCTTGCCGATTGAAAGGTCGGCAGTTCGAATCCCCGCGGCGGGGTGCGCTCCCGTTGCTCGGTCCCAGCGCCTGCCAACCTAGCAGTTCGAAAGCACCCTCGGGTGCAAGTAGATAAATAGGGACCGCTTACTGGCGGGAAGGTAAACGGCGTTTCCGTGTGCTGCGCTGGCTTGCCAGATGCAGCTTTGTCACGCTGGCCACATGACCCGGAAGTGTTCTCCGGACAGCGCTGGCCCTCGGCCTCTTAAGTGAGATGGGCGCACAACCCTAGAGTCTGTCAAGACTGGCCCGTACGGGCAGGGGTACCTTTACCTTTACCTTACTAATCAAATTAACTGAATTGTTAGTAATTCATCATTCTTGAATGAAAGCACATATTCAATCAGATACTCTAAATGCCAAGCGTCCCTGAAGATGTGCCAAGACGGAAGACCCAACGGGACTCACGAGAGTCTGCTAGGTATATTCTTTCATAAATGGTGTTGCTTCATTTAAAAATCCATGCTTGGAAGTTCATAGAAGTCTGTCCTTGAATTTTAGGAGAAATATCTGAAATAAGAAGGCAGCCTACATGAAGGTGCACCTCAAAGATGCTCTTCCAGGAGTACTGTAGTACCACAAACACCAAAGAGTCCCTGAAATGTGTTAATGTTCAATTGTTGTAATAGCTTTAGGACTTCATAAATATTCTGTAAATGAGGCGCACTGTATTCACAACCACACTGTACAGGCATCCCTGAAAGAATCCTGGGAACTGTAGTTCTTTAAGGGTCCTAGAAATTGTAGCTCTGTGAGGAGTCCCCTAACAACTCTCAGCACCCTTAACAACCTCACAACCCTCAGCACCCGTAACAAACTACAGTTCCCAGCATTCTTTTGGCTGTTAGGGTGGTATAAATGTGCTTTAAATGTATGATATGGATGGGACCCAAGTGTAGTAAACGAAGGGGAGAAAAGCTACTATACCCCCTTCCTTGGGAGTAAGCCTCATCTCACTGAACTCAATGGGTCTTACTTTGGAGTAGAGATGCTCAGAGGATATGACTGTGTGCTCACCAGTTAAGTATTAAGATGCTATAATATTTATGTGGTGTTCTGAGAACTTTCTCTTTAAATAAGATAATATGTTCAATTTATTTGTAGTTTAAAAATCATTTTATAATAATTTTGTTAGATGAGGTTAATCCAAATTTAATCCAATCTTACACTCACATTTTTAGAAGAAGTCCCAGGCAAACTTTCCTGGGAGTAAGCCCCATTTTACACGGTGGGAGTTGCTTCTAAGTAAGTATGTGCTGGATTCTGATGTTAACCCAATTCACTAAATAATTCCTTTACAGTCACACGAAGTGTCTTACATTCTATTCTTGACTCAAGTAGTAAGGCTTAGGGGGGATGCTATGGGGTCTTTAGACCTCCCCAGAGAATAAGCATGGCTTTTTTCTCTGCAGAATGTACCATTGAAAAAAACGACAACAGCGTAAAAAAGTAGTGTTTGCAAAAGGAGCTGAGCAAATTATGGCGTTTGAATTCCATTATCATCCCACACTCCTGCATCTCTTCTGCCACATGAAAGTTCTTATTATGCCATTAGGTTTGGAAGCCTGTTTTCTCTCTGCTAGTAATTCTCCAGTGTTCTCACATCTGAAATTGTTTCATATATGTAAACGACATTTCTGCCGCAGGAAAAAAACACTGGTTGTTTTTCAATAATGCCACATGCTGATAAGATCCAGATTCTGAACAGTGAATATCTAGTCCAGAAGCAAGATGCTTTTAAAATGCACACTCCCTTCAAAGAGCTAATCAGAAGATAACCCCTGCCCCTAGAAAGAACAAATAACTACTATGAACAAATAACTACCACTACCAAAGAGTGGATTCTTCCTTTACTACAACATTCTGCGCTGTGCTGTAGAAACATCCCTGCTACTTTAAGCCTATGATCAGGGGGCTTAGAATAGGAAACAGCCAGCAAAGCAAATTACTGAACATAAACCAAGAAGCACACAAAACCTTAAACTTTCTTTGGAAAACAAGTATAGCAGGCTGCTAGCCCTCATGGTTGCAGAGAAAATCTTGAACACATGTTGGTGATTTATCAGAAGCAAGATGGAAAATGCATTGTTTTTCCATCCTGTTTCTACCCTCCCAGCACCTTCTCCCAAAACGACCTCTTAATATTGCTAGACACCTTTTCATTCCAACTTTCCCCCCTCCGCTATTCTAGTCTATACTGATGGCAGCAGCGAATGCCTGTAGTGGAGGAGGGAAAATAAACAGCATAGTAACATCAGGACACAGGATAAGTTGTTCTTCATATTATGCTGGGGCTGATGGGAGTTGGAGTCCAACAAGGTCTGGAAGGCCTCTGTGGAGGGAATAGAGGACCAATAAGATATTCAGCTGCCCTTAAAACAGCAGGGCTTTAGTTGGATGCATTCCCAAGGCAGCAAGCAAGCAAGCCGCAGGTGCATGCCTTAAACATGTCACGAGTCCTGCCTCTTTTAATCTCACCCAATCCAAAAAGCCATCTCTAGTGGGCTCGGCTGAAGACAGGCTGCACTATCACTACACTTCATTAAGATTTTTTTTTCTCCTAGAAATGCATAATTCAACCGGATCACCAATGTAAATAAACTCTATGAATTGATTCTCAATTTCTGGGTATCTCTAGGAAGGCATAATTTCATATACAAATGAGTAAGCAAAAAGAAACAGAATCAATTATGCATTCCAACAGATGGAGGAGAGGGGTGGGAGAGGGAGGAAGCAAGCCCTAGTCTTATATGATATGCAGAGGCCAAATCGCCTCAACAAAGCATCTGGGAGAGGACACGTTTCATGAACATTAGACTGATGAGATTGTTTTGACAGTTCAGTTAATATAAATGTGTTAGCTCATTGTATTACAAGATAACAGCAACTATATTAAGAATGCACTAGGCTCCTTACTGTGAGGCCCAGAAGGTGGGGGGGATAGAGCACAGGGCCCCTCTATTCCATTCAGCATAATGCAAACTTTCTTACTCCCAATACATACGCTGTAATCAAAAACATCATCTTAAAATTCCAAAAATACCACAGTTTGAGGAACTTGGGAGTCTGGATGTCCCTAAACGAATATCAGCTCCAGAGGAGAGTTCCAAACGATTACGGCTGCAAAAACCCTCATTTGTACAAGACACAATAGCAATTTGAAGTGTTGTCATTCTTCTGTGTTTTCTTTGGCATGCACCGGCATGCAGATTTTGTTTGGATTTCAGAACACCCCCTGTAGCGTTTGCACCGCAGGATTTTTCTGCGGCTTAGAAACAATAAGGGGAAAATTCGCTAGAAAGCTAGCAAGAACCAAACATACCCACAAAAAAGGGTCCATTTTTCCATTAACAGCCCAACACAACACGCTACTCATGGACTAAATGTGGCTCCATATGTCTGTTTTCGGGGCCCACCAAGGATTCCCTTCATATGCACCATTTATCAACTCGGTGCTATCCAAGAGTTGCCATCTTTGAATATTCACAAGTCTTTAGGACAGCTTCCCAAATTCTGGGGTGCACCTTTTGGCAGTACCTCCACAGCCCTAAAACCTACCTTTAGACACTGCATCTATATGGGGATGGTATCCACAGATTCTCCACACACACACACACCCAATGACACAAAAGATGCCAGTACTACACCTTCATGAGCTAATAATAATTGGAATAGGGGACTTGGGATGAAAGGAAATGCAACAGAGAAATCCTTAGCAGGTGCGTAGATAGTAATAAATGCTAATGCAAATCTAGTGATGTAGACATCTATGAGTCCAATAAACATGGCATTGCTCTGTCAAGTAAATTAAGATATATAAACATTAATTGTGCTGCATGTGGTTCATGAGACAGCTAAAGGTCACCCCCAATTAATGATAAGTGGTAATAAAATGGCTTTTGTGGCCATTTTTGAGCTATGCATCTCTTTTCAATAGACTACCTGTGGACAAAATTACAATGAACAAACAGAAAGGGATTGTTGTTTTTTCAAACAAGAGAAGCAATCTTTATGCACAATGTTGCCTTTTTTGCTCTGAAATAGCTCAGCATGAAATTTTGGACTGAATCCCAACAGACTGCTGTTAAATACTATGGTTTAGAAGGCCTTATTCCTCTTGAGAAATGACTAAAGCCTTATTTGACGATGGATACCCCAGTGGGAGCCCCTTACAGTCTTTTTTCATGTTACTGATGTCATGTTTCAAGACTTAGTACAGGAGATGATGACCTTTCAGAAATCAAAGCTTAGCTCAAACAAAATTCATGACGTTATTTGTAGGCTTAAGTTGTCAAACAATGAATTAAGCTCCCTATTTTGCAAAGATGTACACATCTCCTTAACCAACCAAGAAACAGTGCAAACCTATAAATGTCTATTCAGCAGTAAATCCCAGTTTTCAGTGGCTTTTCTCCCAGTTAAATGTGTACAGAATTGCAATCTTAACTTTCTTAAAATAGTAGTAGCTTACTTGAGAGTTCTAAGGAGGAAAGCTTTGAAAATACTTGTTCTAGGGGCTCACACTATAACCAACATGGTAGTTACATATATGTTACCAATACATCCTCCTGTATTTTGTCCATAGCCACATTTTCTCCCTTAGCACTGTAGCTAAAATAGTCATACCTGGAATTAGCCACAGCATCATTCTTCTGTTGGGTCCAATAGAGCAGTATCAATGGTAACAACACAGGTGACAGAAAACTAAGTTCCTGTGTGGAAGAGTTTCCACAAGTCACACAAGTGATGAGATCACCTTGGTGCTGGTGGTACATGGTTATTTATACAGAGCCTGAACTTCCTCGGAAATTAATGACCCCATTTTAAAAAAAAACTTAAAACAAACAAACAAACAACAACAACAGTGACTCACCTTCAGGTTCCAAAGTGGTGTCTTCACCAACTAAATTGTATGATGGCCGAGCCAACGAAAATCCAGCCATGGTGATCACCACCAGGCAGATAAGGCAACATGAATTCCAACTGACCATCTTCTCAATGCCAGTCCCTGATCCTCTTCCATACCTCCATGTGGACTTTACTCCCATCTGAGCTCCTCTACGCAAGCATGGGCTGAAAGGAGCACCTTAAGCCTTGATAATAAGTACCTTCTTACTCCCGATTGCTGCTGGTTCTCCTAAGGGAAAAGAAGAAGGACATTTGGTGAGTTAAGGAAACCAGAATTTCTGCATTTAAATTGCAAAATCCCCAATCATGCCTCCGTTTTCATCAATGGTTCAGACAAATCCAGGACCTGCTCCATTTTTTATTTATTATTATTATTATTATTGGAGGACTCCAACACAGGAGGTTCCCTGGATTCCCGAACTGAGTTGGAGGGAGAAGTAACATAAGCAACAGGTTGGGTAGGAAACCGGGTGCAAGCCTATGTGATGCAAAAAGGCTAAAGAAGCACAGAAAGGATTACAAGGAAGCTCAGAGCAGGATTGCCTGGGTGTTTGCTGACAAACTTTCTCTTCTGTTGGAAATCCTTCACTCTATCAGAAACTGCTACAAATTGCACATCATTAAGCTTTAGCTTCATTTTCAAACGGATCATCTGAGGCTGAAGAAATATAGTCATAGCGGTCAAATACTAAGACCATTCTTTTGGCAAAGCCTACATAAGTTTCAGTAGGCTCTGGAACATTTGTATTCAAGTTCTACATCTACTGACTCACTGAGCCAATTTAAAGCTACAGAAATAACACATTGCACCTTACTGGATGTTACTACTTTACTGCAGGCAGATGACCTCCATGCCTGAATATTTCAACACCTAAAGAATTCCCCTCACACAGAAAAGTGTGTGTGCCACTGAAAATAATACCATTTCATCATTTTCCCCTGATGGGCTCGTTTACTGTATTCAGGGAGATAGTTGTGTTGCCTAGAAGTGATAGAACATGCAATCAACCACGTGCACCCTGAACTGATATAATCAAGGAAGAGTTTTACTACGTATGTGCCATATTGCTTTTGTTTCTCCCTCTTTTATATCATAGCAACAGACAATAAACTAAAATCTCTCGCTCAGCCTCAGGTCTCAGTCTGTGAACCTGCCTCCAGGGTTGTTCCAAAGGGAAAACAAAATAAAGTGCACTTAACATGATATAAGCAAGAAGGAACAGCAATACGCTACTACCAATCTAACCTTCAAACACTCCTAACACTATGGCTTAGTATACTTTCCCCCTGCTTAAATTATATAACATATTCCAGTTTTCATTCTAAAAGCCAAAGTCAAATATTAAGTACTGACAGTAACCATTTTAGGTGTATCCAACTGACATCCAGTCACCAACACGGGAGAACGGGAGCAGAACGGGGTGGAACACGGGTGGGGAGCACAGGAGCCAGGAATGGAACCCCATGTGAAATGGTCACTGCCTCCAGTATTAAGTCATCAACAATGCAGAGTTCTAAACCTGAAAATGCAGATTACCAGCTCAAGGCCCAAATAACCATGCAATATTCTTTAGGATTTAAAACAAGGAGCCCATTTTCAGTTTTGAACAGATACACCTGACATTTGAAAATACTCATTCTATACATGCAAAGCAATCTTGCACATTTGCTAGGAAGTAAGTCCCACTATGCTGAATGGGGCTTATTCCTCAGTGTGTTTAGGTCTGCAGCTTTATTGAACTAGTAAAGCACAGAAGGTAATTGCACTGTGCCATTCCATGAACATTTGCATAGTTCCATGTTTTGTTCATTGTATCCCAGTTTTTAAAAAAAACTTAAGAAAAGCTATTTATAACCATCCTATCCTAAACAGTATAAAGACAGTATAAAGTCTGTTTCAGAGACCTAATCCAGCCCACCAACAACTTTGGTTGGCCCTTCACTTCATCAAACCTGGCCCTCTTTAAAAAAAGTTTGGACGCCACTGGGTTAAAGGCAGCTTCCTATGTGCCTATGTACCTGTTGTATGACTATCTGTTATGAAGCATGAAGGCAGCACCCTCTGTTTCTAAGAAGAAGAGGAAGGAAAAAGCAACAGTGTGGTTGTCCCTCTTGCCTGGAGAGATGCAGCAGCAAAGACAGGGAAGGAGTTGCTCCTTTGGGGAGGAGGAAAAGAAGTATTAATGGGACCCATGTCTTCAGGATACATGAATATTTCTTCGTGCTCTTGGGCTGAGGAGTTTTCAGATGCCAGCACATTGCTTAAGGGAGCTACTTTAATCAAAAAATATCTATGAAGTTTGTTTTAAGCAAATAACATAATTGTATACATGTGCAGGCCCATCATGTTTCGTTTTACAAAATTACCACATTCTATTTTTGCGCTGTGCAAATCCTTCCATGAATTTGCATGGCAGAAGGCCAAGAATCAATTAGAGCAGACTCTCTCTCTCTCTCTTTATCAAGGTACACACGGCCAGACAATGCAAGATAAAGATAGAGCAACTCGAAGCTCTGTTCAGGGAGAGCTAGCCTTACATGGTTTGGAAGTGTACAATAAAGTGCCCTTTCATGCAATTAAGTCTGAAATCTTCCAAACATTCAACTCCAGAGCATTCTGTTCTGGAGCAAGTGATTACAAGACTGAACATTCTGGAGTATGTGATTTGTGGGCTGAAATGCGCATTTGTCTATAAAAGCAGTTGTCCTGAAATCGGGAACTCTGGATTCATCTTGCTGACATCTGTTACTGTTATTGCTCAACACTCATATGGCGCAGACCATACAAGGGATAGAGTCCCAGTCCAGGAGGCTTGCAAGCTAAACCAGGCAAGGGGAAGCCGGGAAGAAGTGATGCTGTGGAAATGGAGTAAAGGAGAGCCAGGTGCCAAAGGAGAAGCAGGTAACATGAGTTAATTTTACCCATGATTCCTTTTCGCATCTATTGGAGCACCTGCACCTCACCCATGAAACTCAGTCCTTGGTCTCAAGCAATTCACCATGCTTTCATCCCCACTCCCCTACCTGCAGTATGGACATAACAGTGCTTCCACCAACTTAAAGGTAAAGGGACCCCTGACCATTAGGTCCAGTCGTGACCGACTCTGGGGTTGCGGCGCTCATCTCGCTTTGTTGGCCGAGGGAGCCGGCGTACAGCTTCCAGGTCATGTGAACAGCATGACTAAGCCACTTCTGGCGAACCAGAGCTGCACACGGAAACACTGTTTACCTTCCCACCGGAGCGGTACCTATTTATCTACTTGCACTGGTGTGCTTTCGAACTGCTAGGTTGGCAGGAGAAGGGACTGAGCAACGGGAGCTCACCCTGTCGCGGGGATTCGAACCACCGACCTTCTGATCGGAAAGTCCTAGGCTTTGTGGTTTAACCCACAGCGCTACCAGTGTACCTCCACCAACTTAGCAGGACACTTAGAGAATCATAGAGTTGCAGAGTTAGAAGTGACCCTGAGAATCATCTAGTCCAAGCCCCTTTAATGCAGGAATATGCAATTGTGCCATTCAAGGATCGAACCTGCGACCTTGGAGCACCCACTCCAACCAACTGACCTTGTAAGGATTGATTGAGATAACGTATGCAAAGTGCTTTGAAAGGAGAAGCGCTGTGAAAGAGAAGGGGTTGTGCACACCCACATTCAATGCACCAGAGTGTGAGAGAAGTAGCTGCAATCTGATAAATCAGAGGGCCAATGAGATACACAATTCAGCCAAGGCGACAGCTCCCACGAAAACTCTGTTGGTCTGGATGAGAACAACATTTATGAAGCACCTTAGTAACTGGACCAAACAAAAACCTCTTTTGTTCCCTCACACAAACACAGCACCCAGACTTTAGGAGGCAAATAAATCAAGCAGCCATGGCAATTATGCTCTTCTGTGCGATATGGTCAGTGATGGATTTCCAGAGGTTATCTGTCAACTGTGAAAGAACAATAGATAAAGCTATTCTCATTTTACCTATTCTGCTCTCATTCCTGCGCTACCCTCTTACACTCTGAGCACAGCAATAACTCAAGAACCTTTGTTCCCTTTGGATGCGGGAGACCCAAATTCCAGTTACTACTCTTTGTTTAGCCTGTGCTCTTTCTTTCTCTCAACCTAACCTACATCACATACTGTGACTCTATAGGGGTAAGATGCAAATGTAAAGAGCTTTGCTCATTCAAAGATCTAGAAGTAGTATGTTATCATGCTGCCCACACTAGTTATCTCAAGGTATATCAGGGAAAAGTAATTATGGGCAAAATCCTTCCAGCTCAATATCTGACATAAAATTGCCAAAACTGGACAATTATTGAGACAATGTATGCTGCCCAATAGAGAAAATGCAATCTAGGTTTTCTAACGTATTACAGTGGTACCTCGGGTACGCTTCAGGTTACATACGCTTCAGGTTACATACGCTTCAGGTTACAGACTCCGCTAACCCAGAAATATTACTTCGAGTTAAGAACTTTGCTTCAGGATGAGAACAGAAATCGTGCTCTAGCAGCGCGGCGGCAGCAGGAGGCCCCATTAGCTAAAGTGGTGCTTCAGGTTAAGAACAGTTTCAGGTTAAGAACAGACGTCCAGAACGAATTAAGTTCTTAACCCGAGGTACATCATGCTTCAGAAACAGCACATGCAATTCCTTAAAACTTTTACCAGTAAGATCTTTGGTGAAATAAACCCTTCAGTGCACAATATTTTCTTGAAAGGTCACTGTTGATTTGATACTTAAAGCTAGAAAATGGGACTGAGTCAACCTCACATGACATATTAAAGAAACTGGTGAAATATATTATCAATAAAGGGCATGGGAGGCTTAAAAGCATGCAATCCTTTTAAATAAATTTAATTTCTATAGTTGCATAATGGTTATAGCCAACCACGGAGACCCATTTGTTCTGCTCCTACAAACCCTGTAAAGTGCTTCTCTCAAACTCATCAGTCCCTCACCAGACTACTGATGCCTTATTACAGGATTCATAGTCTCTCTAAGAGTATACAAGTTACCCATAACTCTATCTTAATGGAAATATAGACTGTCAGAATTTTAAAAAGGGATATAACATGAGGCTTTCGGGGGGGAGCAGTGGGAGAAGAGGAGACAGAAGAGTTTATTCTATGAAGCTGTAACAAAAGTGAGACTAACATCTTACAACACACTTAGCTTCAACAAAACTACCAGGCAAGGAACACTCTTTCCCTATAAGACATTGGAAGCAATATAGCCCTTACACGTCAACAAGCCTTTGAATTACATAATTCTCACTACATCATTTCCACAGGGAACATTAGTCTCCCCAATTACGGAGTCCCACTTCCACCTCTCCAAGCATATGGGCCTCTCTAGAAGGTGGAAGGGGCGGGGACCCAGACTCCAGTTCTTTCCCTTATCTTACTTGCTATAGTCGCTGCTAGATGGTTTTATAGGGAGACCTCCTACCCTGGGGTAATTATGTACCTATCTCAATGTTTGGCACACAGTCCCAGCATGCTTCTTGGCCTTCACAATTCTGGCTTCCTGACTACAATAGCATAATCCCTCCTGGAGTCTCAGGCTCAGTGAAAGCCACACGTAGTGTTTATTTTTCCCCTTGAAAGGGAACTCTTTTCTCTCTTCTATACTGCCCTATACTGGGGAAGGAGTTGTCAGCCACCCATGATTGATGGCTTGCCTGGCCACCCGCTCATCAAGTCAATTTTCACCTCAGTCACATACCTGCCCAAATGTCTTTGCCAAACTGACAAGCATGGGAAAAAACAGCCTGGGGTTGGAGCCCTACCAAATTCCTTCAAGCTGCCACATTTATTTACTTTTTTTTTTTTAATGCGCACGCAAACAAGTTGTGCTTGTTCTAGAGAGGCAGTAATTAAATCCAAGCCTAAGTATTCATTTTAATCTAGCTCCATTGTTATGTGGGCAGTGTTTATCACTCCCCAGGGAGGTTGTAATTTGCAGAGAGTATGTCATCCAAATCAATACTCTGACCTGTGTATCCTCCCTAGGCATTTAGAGTACAGCCAAAAAAAAAAAAAAAAATCTGTGCAAGTGTGGATCAATGTCCTCCACCAGCTTATAGAAAATTAGCTGTATAGCAATTAAGTGACAGTAGACTGGGTCTGATCGCAGGAGGAGAGTGAAGCCCCACTAACCCCTTCACACTGCCATCTTCAAAGGGATCGGCTATTAAACATTAATTCTGGACGGTTATTCGGGGAAAACAGCCTGGCAGCATCAATAGTTTTGCTTTGTCTGAACTTCCTTCATTCACTTTTCTTGGGGACTAGCCTGTTTTTCTCCAAGTCTTCTACGGATCAGAAAGAGAGAGGGGGAAATCTGCATTTTAATTGACATTCCACAGAGGTCCAGAGGCCGCTTATTGCAGTCTATTCAAACCAAACAGGCTTTTCAGATGAAAATGAGTAAAGGCAAGTAGAAGATTTACAGGGATTTGGTACAAAAGAGACAATGGGGTTTGAAATGTTGATGGCGCTTCACACCAGCCACATAATGGGCCCCTGTTTGAAAGGCACTTTTATACACAGAATATATATATATATATATATATATATGGGGTCTCGTCTTTTCCCTTTTTTTAGAGGAAGGAAAATTATGGATCGCATCACTCACACACACACAACCTCCCCACGAAAAGGACCTCCTGTTCTTTTGGTTTGTGTTACTTGTACATCACGTTTCCACTAAGCTCCATGTAAATCACTTCTCTCCATATGCACAGATTGTTGCAACAGTCACTAAAGGATTCCATGTGGTGTTTTTTGGGAGGGGGGGTGAGGGTTCCCCCCCCCCTAACTAGGTCCTTCCACAGCACTATAGGCGAAAGAATCTGCACAGGCTACAGGTTTTGATGTGTTCAGCATCGCTAAAGCCCGGTTCCCCTTCTTCCTGCAACTGAATAAACTAGATCCCCTCCCAATTCCCCCCCCCCCTTCAAACAAAAGCCCTTTAATGCCACGCCAATTAAATCATAGCTCTACAATTTGGGTCCTGTTACAACCGTAAAAAATCCACAATGATTCCTTTTCTTTATGGAATACATTCTGCATATCGTCTTATCTGGAAATATAAACAGGGATGGGGGCTCAGCGGGGGTTTAGAGCCTTAAAAAAATCAGCTGCCAAGTGAAAACCTCTGACCTAGGAACAACTGTCCTTTATGGCAGCTCAGCCAGCATGGGGAGGCACTCTGCACATGCTCAATAGTTCATCTTGTCATCTTTCCAATGTCCCAAGCCCTGGCAACAGTTTTTTAAGCTGGTACACCTTTGCTCAGATTATTGAACTCAATAGGCTAACACGCCAGACGAGGATGAAATATGCATAACAATACTATTTAACCTTTTTTTACTGTGGAGAAGAAGAAGAGGAGAAGTGGTTCTGAACTTCGCCTGCTTCTTGAAAGGAAACAACAACCTTGTCACCACCTTTGCCACCCTAAGCACTTCCACCTGGGCGCAAAGCCCCCAGGAACCCTTGGAATTTACGCACTTCCAAATCCATGTGTTAAACCGCAGCCTCGCCTGCCATGCCATCTAAACCACATCACTACGGAAGACCTCTGAGCGAAAAGCGCCGCTCGCGAAGGGCTAAAAAGTAGAGGCTGACGACGGAGGAAGAGAGGGGTGCAAACTGTCAACTGCAAGAGGAGCGGGAAGGATTCTTGCGGGCGCCCATTCGGAAAGGAGCTCCCGCGCTCCCAGCCCTTCGGGTGGATCCAAACCCGCGCCAGGCCCCACGCCACCTGTGGGGGGCACCGATCAGACCCACGCAAAATATGGAGGGCGTGCGCTTACTACGCCTCGGCAGTTGCCACAGGTCGCTCGGCGCAAACATCCCAAATGCCAGGCTGCGCAACGTCGCGGCTCCGGGAGATGCCCCGGCTTTGCAGGGGGAAAGCTCTTGCGAATTTCGATCGCGCAAGCGGCACACACGTTGCTTCACAAATGCACAAAGCGATCGCACGGAGGTGGCCCAGGGAGCCTCACTCCTGGAGATCCTGAGGATTCCTCTCTCACACTTCCCCGATCGCCCCCCTTTCCTTTCCTCCCCGGCCCCCCTCTCCTCTCCTCTCCACTGCAAGCCAAGCCCGGTCCAATTACCTGGTATGAAAAGGCTCCGCGTAAGCGATCCGCTCTTCCTTTGCAGCAGGCGTGTGTGCGGGATGAAGCCCGGCGGCGCCCGCAGCCTTCTTTTTCCCCGCAGCGGGGAGAGGAGGAGAAGGAGAGGAGCACCTCTCCGTAAAAAAATAAAATAAAAGCCCCACGATCTCGCCTCTCCGCCTTTACTCCGCGCGCAGCCGCTCCAACCCGTCGCTGCGAAGCCCCGGACCCGCGCGGGGAGACTGGGCCACCGTCGCCCCCATCACCGCTGGCGAGCCAAACGCTGCCTTCTTTTCCGGCGCCCCCAAACCTCTCCAAAAATCAAAAAAAGCTGGACGGAGCAGCAGAACGGGGCTGCGTTTGCTCTTTTTATTTAGAGAAGGAAAAACTAACAGGGTTGAGAAAAAGGAGGCAAGCAGTGTGTCGCGATTTTTCTTTTTCTGTTGCTCTTCTCCACTTCTCTAAAGATCCAGGTTTAGGGAGAACTTTCCCAAAAGTTGTCGTTGCTCAGTAAAAGGAAAAAGCACAGCTGCCTTTAAGTCCAGATCCAGTCCATTCAGAATCCCTGTTGCAAGCAAACTCGAAAACTTTATCAGGTCTACAAGCCCTTTCTCTCTCTCCCTCTCCCTCTCTCTCTTTCTTCCCCCTCCTTCCTCTGGTCACTCCCCCGAAGTTGAAACCTGAGCCATTTCCTGGACAGTTCCTCTGCCAATCACAGCAGTTCAGCAATAGTTGAACTCCGTAGGCTCTTCCCCTCGCACTGGAGATGCATTAAGGAGAATAGGGCTCTCTTTCTCTTTCTTTCTTTCTCTCTTTCTCTCTGCCTCTCTCTCCCGCAACCTCATAGAAAGCACTCAGGGGGAAAACGCCTCCAAGCGGCACCACAAAACCAGCAAGCAAAGAAGTAAAATAAAATGTCATCTCTGCACACACACAGAGAGAGAGAGAGAGCCTCCTGATGTATTGCTGATATTCACAGCCTTGACTGGAGTTTGGAAATGATGTTGGAGCCCAGCATCTTATGCTGGGCTGTAGATGCTTTAAAAAGAAGAGATTTCAGATAATTGAGTGATCACTTTTTGCCCCTGGAATCTCCACCACCTGGTGGGCGCAGGATGACCCGCTGAAGATGTCAACACACAAACACATGCACATCAAGACCAAAGAGAGCTGTTTTGTGTGGCAGCAAAGATCACTTTTGTCCAGTCCGCAGGGACATATCTTAACGTTTTGGGAAGATGACTAATCCATAATTAATTCCTTGTTGAAGCAGCACTGGGCATAAATGGTCATAGAACAAAAACTGAAATGGATGCAGCAGTCTGCTAGTACAGTGGTACCTCTGGTTACGTACTTAATTCGTTCCGGAGGTCCGTTCTTAACCAGAAACTGTTCTTAACCTGAAGCACCACTTTAGCTAATGGGGCCTCCCGCTGCTGCCGCGCCGCCGGAGCACGATTTCTGTTCTCATCCTGAAGCAAAGTTCTTAACCTGAGGTACTATTTCTGGGTTAGTGGAGTCTGTAACCTGAAGCGTCTGTAACCTGATGCATATATAACCCGAGGTATCACTGTAACATCTTGTAGAAGCCAAGATGTGAGGAGGTTAAGGAGAAAATAGAGAACAGGGGGAAAGGGCTCCCCAGGGGAGAGGAAAAAATCAGATTTGAAAAGATAACTCTCTCCCTGCCTCCCACCCACCCACCCACCCCAACAAATTTTTCCAAAATATTGGCACACCGACCACAGATTCGTAGAGTTGGAAGGGACCATGAGGGTCATCTAGCCCACCCCCTTGCGATGCAGGAATCTTTGACCAATGTGGGGCTTGAACCCACAGCCCTGAGATTATGAGAGTCTCATGCTCCACCGACTGAGCTATCCCAGTATGTTCCATGTGTCCATAATCTATTGGAAAATTCTCATGTGTCTGTTGAAATTAGTCTGTTTCTGTTCATTTCAATCTCAATGTTTAAAGGAAAACTTCCAGATGGATTTTGCACAGAAGTCAGAACAGCCTTAGATCAGCTTTCCCCAAGCTGGTGCCCTCCAGATGTTTTGGATTACAACTCCCAGTCGCCCTAGCCAGCAAGGACAATGGTTAGGGCTGAGGTTCGTTGGGTAAAACATCTGGAGGGTGCCAAGTTGGAGAAAGACTAGTTTAGATTTTAGGTTTCCTACATGAAAACACTGGGGGGGACGGGACAAATAATACATATGGAAACAGACACTTCTAAATCCAAGTTGCAACACTAAATGACCATATCATATTCATTCATTGTCACCATCTATTAAACCTAACACAATCCATCACAGAATTAGGTGTGCTTAAACCTACTTAAAGCAATGGACTTAAGTGTCTATAACTCTACATTGAATTGCTGCCATGATCCTGCAGACTGCAAGTACTCCTGAGTAAGCCAGTAACCTGAGGGGTACATCATGAGAACTTGCACAATTGCTTAACTTTCTTTATTATATTATGAAAGCATTAATCACGTTGTAACCATGCCCCAAACTCTCAGTCTCCAGTCCCTCTAATATCAACCTTGGTGGCTCAGCAGGCACTAGTAGGGCAATGAAGCAGCCACCCACAACACAGGGATTTATGCGTATTCAAGGGTATGGAGAATTTGCGCGCTCTCTCTCTCTCTCTCTCTCTCTGTGTGTGTGTGTGTGTGTGTGTGTCAGAGGGAGGGAGAGGGAGAGACACCCAAAGAACCTCCACAACAAGGGCTATATATGAGCAAATTCCTTTCCTTGGGACAAAAAGATAGAAACTGTCATGAAGTGATGATAAGGAGAGGATGGGAGGGAGGCTATTGATAGCTGGGAAATACAAATACAGTAGAAAAAGATAGTTGGTCTGAAAAATGCAGCTAACAATGGAGAGCTGTTGGAGAAAGAGAGGTGGGGAAAATGAGGGTTACCCATGGGACCACAGGCCAATTTCTGAGACTGAGTAGAAAGAATTTAGGAGGAAACTGATAGGAGATAGTTGGCCATCCATAGGGGAAGGAAGAGAGAGAGGGAGAGCAAAATTATGACACTGCATACTGATAAAACCACTGTACTTGAAAGGCAACAAGAATAGGAAGAAGGAACATTTCTCAAATAGACTGAAACTGTTGTCACACAAAGTAGATATTACTATCATAGTGCAAGTGTGTGAACCCCTGAACACTTTACTACTACTATTCCTGCTGTGTGCTAAGCCATGGTTTGTCTTAAGGTGTCCTCTGAACAAACCATGGTTACAGCTTATGCTTTATCTGGGGCAAAACAAACTATACATCTGGACTTGGGTGCCATGCTGAGCTAAGCAATGGATTACCTCACCCCAGCGCAGCCGCAGCAGGACCAGAGGTAGAGCAAAGCAGCTTAATCTCTTCTTCTGGAATCCACACATTCTTGCTCAACCATGATTTATTATTACTATTACATCTATTTATTTAGGATTTTTTTATTTGTTTATTTAGATCCCACCTTTCTCCCAGTCTGGGATTCAAGGTGGCTTTTGGTTTGTGTTACATACTTATCAGGTTATAGAAACTTTGTACAATAAATTGGGGCAAAACAGTAGGTTGCTTACACCCAGAAAACATATATGTTTTGAAATGGCAGGAAAATATAATACGCACAAAACATAGCAAAATTGGTGTGTGGGTGTGGGTGTGTAGAGGTAACAAATAAGGTAAATGCAGATGCATTTTTTAAAAAGTGAAATAAGAAAGAATGTTAGACACATCAGTATGTTTATTGAGAGTATTGCAAGGACATATAATATGTCTACATGACAGTGAGATGATGGTAATTCTTTTTTACCAAGAATAGCTCTCCAGAGTGCCAAATGCATAATCAGTTTTGATGGAGGCAATTTGACACACATGTGCCAATATTGCTCAGGGAATATTTTAAGTGTGAATAAAGGGATGATTGTTACTAGATATGGAAAGATCACTGTCCCTTTTGTAACATGCTCAAGATTTTTACAAAATCTTTTCACTGTTGAACTGCTGACAGCATTTCTTAGAGAATATTCACCAGTAAAACAATACATTGTCTTTGGGAGACAATCCAAACATTCACCTTGGATAGAAAGTACCCTGTTTTCAAATATAGGGAATAGGTGCAGCAAGAAAAGGCCAGGGCCAAAATAAGACAGTTTATTGCCAGTCCCCCATTGTTTTTTATTTTATTTTTTGTCACTTAACAGCACAAAAATGATTGCTGAGGTGGAGAATTTAATAAATAAATAAATAAAATGATGTTTATTTTGTGCCATTTGAGGAGAATTTTTCATTTTAAATTATTTTCAATATTTTGGTTTAATCTTTCTTTATTTCCAACCTTTACATATTCTTTCACTGTTAGCCACTTTTCTTTTCAAAGCAGAACATGTGCATTTTGGAAGTCAGTTGGCAAAAACACATTTTCAAGGAGGAAAAATAAAATCTGCCCATACCACAGCAAATCAAAACCACATTTTATTCATTTTTAAACTCCTCTTTATTTATGACCTATTTTGAAATGATTTTAACTAAACAATCTCAATTAAATTATTTCTACAACCTTATTACCATCACTAAAAGA
Source organism: Podarcis muralis (assembly GCF_964188315.1). Taxonomy (NCBI): domain Eukaryota; kingdom Metazoa; phylum Chordata; class Lepidosauria; order Squamata; family Lacertidae; genus Podarcis; species Podarcis muralis. Next base: position 54,085,445 of record NC_135660.1, read on the forward strand.
TAAACAAAGCCTGAGAAAGTGTTTGCTTTCATGAGTTAATGGTGGATATTCAATTTTAGATCAAATCCTTAATGATACCATGAGGATTTCAGAATTGTTCTTTTAAATCTAATTCTTATAGTTTCAGATAAGTGTTTGGCATGATTTAAATACAAAAATGGAGAAGTTTAGCCACACATTTATGTGAGAGTTAGTCCATAAGACTGCATTGTTAGATCGTGTCAGTTTACACATGCTCATGAATTATAATTCAACAAGAAGAGTATCAGAGTCCAGTGTGAACATTTAAGATGGACTGTTCTGAAATAAATCTATTTAATTTTGACTGAAATATTCACTCATCCGTGTGCAGAGAAATAGCCTTCCACATATAAATATACCAGACAAGGAAGGCAATAAGTTTCTTTATTGGGGAAAAGCACATACCCAGCATTGATATAACATATGAATTAGTTTCCTCTAAAACCCTCACCAGCAATGCTATCTTGGGTAGTCAGAAGCCCACTATTAAAGCAACACATATTTCTAATAATGATTTGACATTTGTGCTTACAACATTATTTAAAGGTAGCCATCATATTCTGCTGTTCTTACTTCTTTATAAAACACGGTCACAAAAGTGCATACCATTTTAACAGAGCCAACAACCTTCTCAAATTCAGACTCAGCTCTGCAATAACAGGGGAGGAAAAGCAACTTAAACTGCTTTCACGTTGACTCGGAATAACTTGCACTGCTTTGGCCCATATTTATGTTCAGATACTGTAGTTAACGATAACAGGTTAAAGCAAACAGGAATCACGTTTCTATAAAGTCTGTGTTACCTCTTTCAACTCAAATAGAGGCTTTCCAATTCCACTATCTATCCCCTAAACTTTATGAAAATTATCCAGGTGGCATCAGCGGTGAGTTCAGGGCAGAGCTGATGAGTAACTGATGACAAAATTGGCTTGCCTTAAGCCTAAAGCAAAGATGGTGAATCTGTGGCTCTCTAGACATTATTGGACTCCAACTTCCATCAGCCCCAGCCAGTGTGGTCAATGGTCCAAGATAACAGGAGCTGTAGTTCAAAAGCATTTGGTTCCCCAGATTTGCCTTAAAGGGTGAACACTTATTCAGGGGAAACAGAATGAGATATGAATTCAGGCATATAAAAATAAGCAAAAAACAACAACAGTGAGCCAACTTCGCTAAGATGAACTAAGCAGTGCCAGGGATCTAAAATGCAGTGAGCTTCTTGCCCCCATCTGCATGCAGTCAGTATTGCACGGAGCTGTTCACATCAGCGAGGGAGGCAGGGATGTCTTCACCAGACGCACATGACCTTTTTTGTTTCCCAGCCCCTGAAACCCACCTAGAACTACTATTCATTAGAATGATTGAATTGTAGGGCTGGATGGGATCCCAAGGGTCATCTTGCAATGCAGGAATTACAGCGGAAGAAACTCTGACAGATGGGCAGCCAGCCTCTGTTCAAGAACCTCCAATGGAGGAGAGTCCTTCACCACCTAACTATCATCTGCACTTGGGTGCTCATCTGTGTGCTGGCTGTTAGGCTATATATGCTCACATTAACACTTACTCCACATCCAGTTTTCTAATCAGGTTGAAGCTGGTCTGATGAGGGGTGGGGATCAAACAGCAGCATTTGTCAAGGGCTGATATGTATTGTGGCTAATGTTGTGCAAATGCAATTTCAAAAAATGGAATGGGGGAATACTAGATGTGGAGTAAGCAGTAATGTGAACAGTTTCTATCCAAATGCGATTTTGGTTTAAACGCAGTGTAAGGAGTCTCTATGGGAGTATACTGTATTTTAAAAATGGGGTATCAGAGTTTTTATGGGGCTAACCAGGTTGGGATAGCAGGCTTGTTGGTTTTGAATGTCTTATGTAGATTCCCCCCCCCCCCCAATTTCGTTGTTCTGTATGGGACAATGACAACAAAGATTATCGTATTGTATCGTATCGTATACACTAAATTACAGGAAACTGCAGCTGTCTAATCCTCCTGCTGTCTTTCCCTTTCCTGTCTCTGTGGCTCTTCCTTCCATCCTGTGGAAAGCTTCCCTTTCCTCACCTCCATCCACCCTGGCTGTCCCTCCTGCTCTCTCTCTCTCTCCTCCTTTCGTTTTGTTCACCTGTCCTCTTCTGTCTCTCCCTGACTCAGCCATTTGTCACCCACCCACCTTGCCTGCCAACTGATCCCAGCCATGTTTTGAAGTTGATCGGGTGCCTGCAGCCCCCTCACCACTGGCCAAGGCTTCCAAGTTCCCCACCGGTCACCAAGTTGGCCTGCAGCATCCCAGCACCCACAGGTGATATTAAGAGTGGACGCCAAGGTGGTGCCCAGGAGGTGAAGGGACTTCCTCAACTGAACCCAACACCTCCTCATCACAGGGCCACTATCTAATGGCTACAAGCAAGCCAGGGCTTAGGGCTTAGTTCTCCTTAGGTCCTGGATCCTTAACAACTGCTCAGCAGTGTTGAACAACTCGGTTAAACAGGGCATACGTAACTATGGTATCTGATCCCAGAAGATGAGGTGATGGTCAACATTTTGGAGGATTAGACAAATTCATGGCAAAGACGTTGATCAGTGGCTATTAGCCATGATGGCTATGTTCTACCTCCACAGTTATGTCCTTATGACCCATGACTCTGGAATCTGTATCTTTACCAGGTCTAACATTCTAAAACACTGTACTTTGGTCAAGAGATAGAAATGAGTGTATATAATAGCATATATTATAATGTCATCACCAATATAAATTATAAACATCTTGGGAAGTAACAAAAATATTTACGATGCCAGAAACAAATTGCATATCTTATTAAGCCAAGATAGACAGTTGTCTAAAAAGAAACGCTCCATCAGGAATAATCTTAGTATGCAATCCAAATCTATACTGCAACTTTATTGGTTCTCTCAACTGAAATAAAGCCAATGCAGATTCCTACTAAATTTAGTAAGACTAAGATCCTCCATCTCTATACTTGCATTCTTGCAGATATCACAAATTTCCTTACAAATTTCCAGAATTCCACTCCTGCAACTTTATGCCCCTGTTGCACAAAAAGCTTTTGCTGAATTGCACCTTTATTTTATTTATTTTTTAATCACCACACGTCTTGGTACAAGTTTTGAGTTTTCTAATTCAGAAATTAACATGTCACAAGCATGGTACAGATTTCACAGCTCCAAGTGTGTCTCTCTCCCATTGAAAACATTGTTAACACATTCTCACATAAATTACCGGCAAGCACAGGAAGTAGCAATAGCTTTACTCCATTCATCAATAAGTTGGCTTCCTCTAAAAAAAGAAAAAGCTCCCCCAAAGATGACAACATATAGACACTTAATTTTTATGTCTGGAAGCAGTTTTCAGAATTTATTCTTTCGGGTGATGAAAAGACAACAATTTATCAATAGCACCCTCTTCATCTAAATGAGCCAATTTTCAAGCTTGGTCACAACAACCCTCTCAGTTGAAGAAAGGCAGAAACATGTTTGGCAGTTAAAAAAAAAAATCAATGCTGTCATCATATTTAGGCTTCAAGTGATCTCAGAAAGCCCAGGAAGCTTTTCACACTAGTTAGGATGCTGAATGAAGGAATAATCTCTTTACGGGTTTTTTTTTTATATATTATTATTATCATCACCATGCCCCTCTTCTTCTCAAAGTGGCCAGAATCCTTTTTGTCAATTCTGCTGCACGTGAATAGTGTGGCTAATAAGCCTATTAATGAGGTTCCACAGCGGAGTGTGAATAGGTAAATAAGCCCCAATCTGTCGAGGTTCAGCAGCAAGGGCAGTAAAGCCATCAAGAGCTAAAGGTGACAGTTTGAACTGAAATAGGAACAACAGCTCCAGGTTTCAAGCCAAAGAAAAGGCAGACAAGGCGCCCATTCAGAAACTTGCTACCCCCAACCGAACCCTATTATCTTGCTGTTTCTTCCCCCTTTATAAAATGCCTCGAGTAGTCGCTGTTTAAAAAAAGCTCTTGAGACGTCCTTTTTCATTCTGGTAATGATACATCAAGAGGGAATAAGGAAAATTAGGACCCCACTACCCCTCTGCACCACAACTTTCAAAAGAAGGAATAGTGCTGCCTCTCAGCATATGGACTAAGTGAGAAAGGGATGCGGGGGGGAGAGAGAAATGAAAAAGGGGGAGGGAGCTGGCATTCCAGATCCATGGATTCACTTTGTCCATGGTTAGTCTGTCTGTCTATTTGGTCACTATTTATGTATCAGATTTAATACATAAACATACCCTCCAACTTTTCTCTGATTAAAATAGGGCCATCCTATTCAATATTTATTTGTTTGTTTGTTTGTTTGTACGTACGTACATAGGGATATGGGTGGCGCTGTGGGTTAAACCAAAGAGCCTAGGGGTTGCCGATCAGAAGGTCGGCGGTTCGAATCCCCGTGATGGGGTGAGCTCCTGTTGCTTGGTCCCTGCTCCTGCCAACCTAGCAGTTCAAAAGCACGCAGTGCAAGTAGATAAATAGGTACTGCTCCAGCAGGAAGATAAACAGCATTTCCGTGCGCTGCTCTGGTTCGCCAGAAGCGGCTTAGTCATGCTGGCCACATGACCCGCATGTTGTACACCGGCTCCCTCGGCCAGTAAAGCGAGATGAGCACCGCAACCCCAGAGTCGTCTGCGACTGGACCTAACGGTCAGGGGTCCCTTTACCTTTACATACATACATATATACATACATACATACATACATACATACATACATACATACATACCCTGCCCATCTGACTGGGTTGTCCCAGTCAAACATATATAGTGCAGGTTGGAAGGATGACATGCGGAGGATGCAATAGGCAAGCACACACCCTTCCAATCAGTCCTCCCCACGCTACACCCCTGTGCAAACTTCACTAGGGCTGGAATTCCACAGTCTCAGGGCAATTATAGGAAAGAATCTTCTCCTTGCGGCTGATGCTTTCCCTTTGCACAGAGTAAAGCTCATGGACACAGCCTTGTCTGTGCTGAATGCGCATGGCATAAGGGCTTAGATAGGGATGGCGTGTTTCTAATAGATGTTGGTCCCGGACCTTGAAGGAGTTTAAAGCTAAGCACCCGAACCTGGTGCTGGGCCTAGAAACTAACTGGCCTCAGAATTAAATGGTTGGATGTGTTCATGTCTTTGCACTACCCATCTGTTAATAAGAGCACTTCACATGGCCCTCTAGTGGAAGGGATATGCCAGATCTGCTCATGTGTGTAGACATTTATTGACCTGTTTATCAGAAAACAGTTTCTGTAACCACCAGGCCTCCATCGAAGGACTACAGCGTTGTTTAGAGTCAAAGTGTATGGTAACCAAAGCAAGAAAGTCTTTCAGATACGTGTGTGTGTGTGTGTGTGTGTGTGTGTGTGTAATATTAATCAGCAAAAAGAAAGAAAATGCTTTGTACTGTAAATTTTGGAAATCAATCCAACTTCTATAGTTTCTTCCCCTCAGAGTCTCTGTCAGCTCTAAGGAATTCCCAGCAGTAACCTATATAAAATCCTGCCAAGTCCTAAGAAAGAGACAAGTGCTGATTGTACAATAGATTTGTGGGTCATGCAAAACGTTTACATCAATTTACATGCATTTTTTTCATTCCCACTGGCTGCTGGTGGCAAAATGCCCAGCACTGAATCCAGCAACAGTAGTCAACGGATAAGATCAATGTGATCAATATGGCGAAACTGTTTATTTGGATCTTTGCCACTGGCCAGAAATAAGAGAGGATTAAAAGGAGATTGTGGGCAAGAGTACTAAATTTCCAAGCTCTGCATAATATAAGTGCACAAACAGGGAGGGGAAACTTGGGAGTCTAACAACAGCTGGAGCATCACAACTTCTATCAGTCCCAGCCAGCATGGCTAATAGCCAGGAACGATGGGAGTTGTAGTCTAGGAACATCTGGAGGTTCCCCATGCCTGCGTTAGAGGCCAAATCACCCAACAGTGTGATTATTGTGAGCCAAATTTCCTCCACCACCCAAATTGAAGATTGCTTATGGTGGATATCATCCCATTGTGATTGGATGTGTACCACTACAATGGCTCCACAGCAGGATCAGCCATGACATACTGTGATATGAGCAGGTCTTCTGGTAGAGTCCTCATATTGCTCATAGGCAGGGCTTTTTCAGTTGGAACTCACCAGAACTCAGTTCCGGCACCTCTCAGGTGGGCACCATTGCCATTATAAGAGAACAAGGGTGTTCTCTTTTTCTAGAAAAATAGCACTGCTCCTAAGCAACCTACAATCCATTTTGAAAAATCACAACATCGCCCCATCACAACCTGAGTGATCAAGAATGTGTTGTTGTTTGCTGTGCTTAGTTTTTTTGTTCTGCATGTATATTTTGAAAGGGGAAAAAAGAAACCTGGCAGGCTTCAGAAGGTTTTATGGAGTATGCACAACAAGCTGTCCATCTTGGTAAGCCAATGCATCATCAAGCGATACTACAATAGAATGGTCTGTTGATTTCCTTTTGGGAAAGAAAAAACTCTTCTCCTAAATTTTACAGAATAAAAAAATATATATACAGATGTTTGAAACTGTGGATAAAATTATAAATCCAAGGAATTTCCAACAGTAACCTATAGAATACCAGCTCTTTAAATAGGACATTGTAGAACTCATTTCTTCTTACCTGTCCTTTTATTTTTAAGACATAGTGGAAATTTTAGTGGCCCTGGATCCAAAGAATCACACACCTAGTTCCACATGCCTATAGGAACTTTAGACTAGTATTTCTTATGCCACAACCCCTCATGCCACTTACCACTTCTATTTTGGAATAGAGAATGAAGTGTAGGTGGGTTCCCACAAGGCAAGGCACAGTGATAACAGCAATAACCTATATTGAACTACAGAACTGAATAACAGTGGCAAAGCAACTGCTTATATACATCTCTGAAGGCCTGAGCCACTCCCACTCTCAACGTGATTGGCTGTCTAAACTTCCAAGCTGCGAATCATGACTCAGAGTTGAAGGGCCAATGGCAGAGGCCCAAATCCTGAAATGTTCTATGATTGGATATCATGTATTGAATCAGAACACAGGAGCTCAGAATTCTTAGTCCAGACTCAAGCTCAGGCAAACGCAGACCACTGAATACAGAACAGATAACATCTTCCCAAAGTACCTTGCAACATGACATGGCAATCTGCCACTCAAAGAAACGAAAGGGGAAAGTCCCAGGGATTCTGGGCATAGGCTGCATTCACACCATGCAATTAAAGCACAAAAAGAATCCGGGAAAATGTAGTTTGTTAAGAGTACTGGGGATTGTAATTCTGGGAAAGGTAAAGTACATTTCTCAAGATTTATTGGGGAAAACATTGTGTTTTCAATGCACTTTCAATGTATGGTGCGTACGCAGCCATAACCTCTAATAAATGTATGGCTGTTGTGTGCTGTAAATTCTACGCTCAGAGCATTTACTTCACAGACCCTCCAAGTGTCCCTATTTTCCACGGACAGTCCCAGATTTACAGAAGCCATCCCAGTTTCTGATTTAATCCCGGAATGTCCGCTTTTCCTTAGGGCGTCCCTATCTTCATCAGAGAAATGTTGGAGGGTAAGGAATAGGACATACCTATTTTCACTGGATGGGACGCGGGTGGCGCTGTGGGTAAAACCTCAGCGCCTAGGACTTGCCGATCGCAAGGTCGGCGGTTCGAATCCCCGCGGCGGGGTGCGCTCCCGTCATTCGGTCCCAGCGCCTGCCAACCTAGCAGTTCGAAAGCACCTCCGGGTGCAAGTAGATAAATAGGGACCGCTTACCAGCGGGAAGGTAAACGGCATTCCGTGTGCTGCGCTGGCTTGCCAGATACAGCTTGTCACGCTGGCCACGTGACCCGGAAGTGTCTCCGGACAGCGCTGGCCCCCGGCCTCTAGAGTGAGATGAGCGCACAACCCTAGAGTCTGGCAAGACTGGCCCGAACGGGCAGGGGTACCTTTACCTTTACCTTTATTTTCACTGGAGGGTATGATTTCATTGTTAAGTTGTAATGAATGATTGAGGTTGGGATAGAGGGCAATTTCAAGCAATGCACTAGTTTTCAAAATATTTTGCTCTGAAAAGCAATAAAGAGGGAAGCTCTTGGACCGTAAGTAAATATCAAATCTGCTAGAAAAACTATGACTGCATTTCTAAATAGCTTGTCATTTCTAAATACCATGCAGTGTTTTAAAATACATTCACAATAAACTTAAAGCCATTTCTCAATAATAAAAATGCCAGCAGGATCCAAAATAGTTGCTATGCCTTTTAAATAAAAAATTTAAAGAATGTAATTTAAAATATAGGAATGCACCAAAAAATGATAAACACCAAGCTGGTACACACACGATATCATTATTCACCGATCTAGCTCTTCAGAGAAAAAAAGAATATGCAGGTTCACACTAACCATTTATGCAATTTAAAAAGCTGCAGCACAGAAAAGGACAATTTCTCGCTTGTGAGTTATATTCCCTAAAGCCTTACATTCAGCAATCTGTTTTCCCACCTACTCAGCATGTAGAAACAAGCTGCCAATTACATTCTGGAAAACAGAGAAGCTGACACATCTTGAACAGAAATGGCTGCATTCTCCAAGCGAGTAGGGAGGAATGAGGATGACAAATTCCTTAAAAGGGACGGTATAATTGAAAAATGAAAAATAGAAGAGGAATGTCAAGAGACAAGCAGAATGGTTAAGGCTCAAGTCAGAGAGTCAGCCAAACAGAAGACTACGCCCTTTCTCTTTTTATACCTGGAATCTAAAGAAGCAAAAGAAATGGCAAGAATAACGTAACAATAAGCAATCCATGTGGACTTTTCAGATGTGTTTATGGAATATGGACAACTGTGACTCCCAGCTGTGAAAATGGATAGAGTTATCCAGTGAAGGTCAGAATTAAATTATTTCAGCAAGGGCGAGAGGAAGCAGTTTGCAGCTGGCTGTGTGATCCGTATTTTGTGAACGAACCTAAAGCTTTCTATTCTCACCCCATCCTTCAGAAGTTTAAACCTGATGAAGTTGGGAGAAGGTAACGGGGCGCAAGCAATGCAAAGGTGTCACAAAACCTTTGCCCAAACGAAAGTGTCATTAATACTAAGCAATATCTGGGTAATCAGCTAAAGGTTAATTGTTTGATAAGTATTTCATATAATGCTGCAATGCTTCCCTAGCACCCCTGAACAGAGCACAAATCTAGACAAGAGTGGATATTAGGTTCAGACTGCACAAGTTACTGGCCGTATTTACAAAAAAAATTGGCTTATTCTTTGATTTGTTTTAACTGTTCTTTTTCTCCCCTAAGCATCTCCATCTCTTTTCATGTTCACTTGTCACAAAATAAGGATCATATCATCCCATTACTGTCAAAGGTTAAAGTGGAAGTTTGGAAATCATATGATAAATCAATTTGCATTGCCAGACTTTACAGAACTCAACCAGTAATTTTTATGTAGGGCATTCAGAAGCTAGAAGGAGTGAGCAATCTTTTGCTCCCAAGGGCCACATTCCCCTTTGGGTAGCCTGCCAGGGACCACAAGCCACTGGTGGACAAGGCCAGAGACAAAAGTGAGTGGGGGGAGCAGTGGATATAAATCTTATCATTGTACAGTAGGCAAATTTCTCCACACACTCACACACTCTTCTGTAGCTTCCATCCAGGCAAACAAGAGTCATTATTAGAAACTGGTGGAAGCCCCAACAGACCATTGAAATAGTCCCACTGCCATCATAACAGATTCACCCCAGTGAAGCACCTCAGATACACTGGTGGAATGCTTTCATAAATGAGCCATTTCACTAGCAAAGCTATACAGGCAGACAAGCTAAATGGGCAGGATGTAGGTGGCACAAGCAAGGAATACATTCATGCCAGATCCTATACCACTTCAGTTGACAGCCACATCCCCATAGACAGCATAGCTTTACATCAGCCACAGGCCCAATACCCAGAATTTCCCTCACAAAATTTGACACCTCTACGTCGCCCATATTACCATGATGGAGAATGGTACAGCTCCCAAACACAGCCCAGCTGTGGGGATTGGGACAGCATTCATTCATAGTTCAGTTTCCTTTCAAAGGTGGTCTCAGGAGGCTTGAGCATAAGTGGAAGGTTCACAGTATTAACACTCCCAACAGATTCTTCTTCTTACCTGTTAAGACTTCAAGATTCCTCTGTGCCCTAAAGGTGCTCCTAGCTTAGTTCTGATTTTGTCTTACAGCTGAAGCTTCTTAGCTAGTCTCTTTTGTTCTCATTTTATAAGGACCAAATTAGCACATTCCTTATAGGGAAGGGGAGAGAAAGGATTAAGCCCTCTTCTCCCATTCTCCCTCCAAGGAATCCAGGTAGGGAGTAATCTCTGTAACAAGGGAAGCAGTCGGAGCCACTGTGATTGTCTCTGGCAGTTCTACTGGTGCAACCAGTTGGGCACAACCCACTAATCAGGGCCTGTTCAGATGTAATCCAGACTAACCCCCAAAACACATGATGATATGAACCTCACACAGGGAGACCATAGTTCAGATGGTATGCTGTGCAGCATGGTGCAACCATGCCCAGGGGTAGCCAAAATGGTGCTCTTCAGATCTTGTTGGACTTCAACTCCATCAGCCCTAGCCAGCATGGTCAATAGTCAAGTATGGTAGGAGTAGGAGTCCAGCAGTATCTGCCTAGATCCCTAACAGATACCTTACCTGAGGACTCCAGACACAAATAGCCAAATGTAACAACCATGCCAACAAGTGAGGGTGCCAGGGAAGAGAAATCCAGCCAGGTAAGCAAAGAAAGATGGAATCCACTTTGTAATGTATAACTGTTGCAGCTGCTTCCTATGCTATTCAATAAAGGCTTTGAAATATACCCAAGGCTACTTGCAACATCCTTAAAACATTAAAAACCAACCAATAACACAATAAAGCAATACAAAATGATGGCGGATAATTTCCCCAAAGCTAGCAAGCTAAGAAGAATTAAAACAGAACAGCCTGCTAGGTCAAATTTTGACCAGAAGATAAAAGTCTTCACTTGCTGATGGGGTGGGGGGTGCTGGGACCTCCCTAACATAGGAAATCCCAAAGTTTTAGTGTCATCACCGTAAAGGTCATTTTAGGCAGCTGAGATTACTTTCCAAATAAAAGGTATAGAGATAAAAATTTAGCCCCTAACTTGAATTTTGAATAATCTAGAAGATGACCATCACATAGGGGTGAATCTTACAACAAAATCTGTTTATTGATTCAAATGTTGTCTGGCCTTCTTCATAAGCTAAAGTGGATGAACTATGTGATAAAGTTCGGTGAAGAGAAAGGCTCTCCAGCTCAGAGAAAAAGGGGTCAGGTGAAATCCTTTTTATCATGTATTAAACCAGAAAGATGTAAATGATGACATTTGATTGAATCCAACAACTTCCTCTCCCTCACCTCCTTACAGGAACACCCCTCCGCTAAAACTGATCCAGGTAGATGGAGGAAACCCCAGAACAGACGAGGGAGCAGTTTCAAAAGCCAAACGGAGAGAGGAGAGGGAGGGGAAGCTCCCTTGGACAATCAGAAGTCAATCCATGGAACTTTCACAAATCATTCCTGTTAAGTTGTGGGTGAACATATCAGACGACACAGCGATTCTCCAAACAGCTCTTGTTTATTCACAGGCCAGAACAGAACTGAACTGAAGGGTTCAGTCAGCCTGCTTATATAGAGCTCCAGTACAACGTAACTGTAACAACTTTCTGTAACTATCCAATCACTGAACGTCACTTTCGATCCCTTATTTGCATATGCGGACCTGAGTAAAAACTATCTACAGTATTCCCCTGCTGGCCCAGGGTGAGAACTTCAGTACATAACAATTCCTATGGCGATTATCTCCAGGATCACATGGCAGGAAGATTCCTCTACAATCAAGCTTCTAGTCACATTGCTGTGGACATTCCTATCCCCTCCCATAACTTCACATTGCTTTTTAATTATTTGATACAAAAATGTTCTTAAAATTTCAATGATCCCCAGAAATTACACTACTTTAGTCATCTCAACATACCCAAAAGATTCCGTTTTCTTTTTCTTTTGTTTCTATGTAGGTCTATTACGATATTGAATGATAGCAAGCTGTTTGGGTCACTGCAGTAGGATTGTATTTTTTAAAAACAACAACACAGAAATAAATTTCTTTTTTAAAAAAAGCTACACACATTTTGATTACCTCCAGAGGATGTGGGAGAGGTTTCTGTGGTGAACCTGTGGTTGATCTGTTTATTTGTTTGCTCTAAATTATTGGTTCTCACCCTGTGATCTGCAGACCGCAGGTGGTTTGCCAAAAAACTTCCCAATGCTGTTGACTCTCCCTCCCTCACTTCCAGTGGATGAATGGCATGTTTAAAAGCTTTTGAACACTTTCCCAGGATCTTTCTCTCCTGTCCATCTGATAGCTTGAGCTTCCAATGCTATGGTGTGAAAATGCAATGAAGCAAAACTCTACAGGGCAGCTGTGCCAGAAATTCAAGGCTCCATTTTTCATGGGGCTACAATCTTCCCCCATCCCATTTTGTGGACCATCTGAATTGTTTGTCACAAACATGACCACTCCAAACCTCCTAGCAACACACACACACACACACACACACACACACACACACACACACACACTTTCAACAATAGTTTCAGAGGACTCGTTCACCAAGTATGCCAGCCTTTCCCAAACTGATGCACTTGTGGTCAGCACACCCAATGTTCAGGGCTGATGGGAATTGTATTGCAACAACGTCCACAAGACACTAGGATGGGAAAGGCTACAAAGAAGAGTGGCAATAGGTGAATCATTGGTCTAATGATCCTGGGTTCTGATGACATATTACTAAGCCAAATATTTGCTTAGCTCTCATCCCATGCTGTGTTAAAAGGACAAGGGAGGAGCAATGGCACTGCAATATCCTTCTAGGAGCTAACATGGTCGCATGGTTCCAGTAAGCTCGAGTCATCAACATTCCTGGAGTGGGGTGGGGGGTGCATTTAAAATTTTGAGAGCAGGCTGGGGTGCCAGTCTCAAAAATGAATTTCATGGGGGTGGGATTACATGGCGGTGTGGCATACCACAACATTAGAGAGACAGCCACCACCACCTTCTGCTTACCACGGGACTTATGCCAAGTCTCCTGGATCAGGCCAATGGACAGTGGGTATTCAGATGACTATGGAAAACCTGTAAGCAGGACCCGGGCATAAGAGCCCTCTGCCCTTCTGCGGTTTCTACCAACTGGCATTCAGAAGCATTACTGCCTCTGAACATTAGTATTATTAACTGCTACTAATTATAGACATACATTTCTATAAGACCATGGAAGCAGGGCATAGCTAGTAGCCATTGATAGCCTTCTTTTCTGTGAACTTGTCCATTCCCTTTTTTAAACCATCCAAGTTGGGGACCATCACTGGCTCCTGGGGGAGCAAAACCCACAGTTTAGCAATGCGCTGTGTGAAGTTCTTCTGTCTGCCCTGACTCTTCCATCATTCAGATTCATTGGGTGTCTATAAGGTCCAGTGTTATGTGTGTGATAGAAGAAAAACTTTTCTCTATCCACTTTCTCTATGCCATGCGTAACCTTCGATAATGCTGTTCCATACTCACCTTTTCTGTGTAAACTAAAAAGTCCTAAACGGTGCAACCTTTCTTCGTGGGGAGTTGCTCTGTCTCCTTGATCATTTCGGTGGCTTGTTTCTGAACCATTCCAACTCTACAATATCATTTTTTTGTGGTGAGGTGGTCAGAACTGTACATCGTATTCCATATGTGGATGCACAATAGATTTGTATAATGGCGGTATGATACCGGCACTTTTATTATCAATTCCTTTTCTAATGATCCGTAACATGGAATTTGCTTTTTACACAGCTGCCACACACTGGGTTGACAACTTCATCGAGCTATCCACTACAACCCCATGGTCTCGTTCCTGGTTAGTCCCCGCCACTTCAAACCCTTTAGTGTATATGTGAAATTAAGATTTTATTTTATTTTATTTTTGTCATGACATGCTTCAGTTGACATTTGTTTATATTGAATTGCATTTGCCATTTCACCATCCATTCACTCAGTTTGGAGAGGTCCTTTTGGAGCGCTTTCTGGTCCCTTTTTAGACAAATTCTGTATGTTGATTTCCCCTCCCTGCAAATCATAAGCGCGAGCCATCAAAGCCTTCCCTCTATGCAGATACCTATAGATAGAGGAGTTCAGCATGAGCGTACAAAGGAAGATAAGACTGAGAAGATGCACACTTCACACTTACCAAAAAGCCTGACAGTGCAATCTTACATGTGTTTAGTCTGAAAAACGTCCCACAATGTTTGGTGGGGCTTTACTCTTTTGTAAGGGTGCTTAAGATTGCAGCCGGAGAATGCTTGCTTTCAATTGTGTCATTGGCAGCCCCTTGTCTCAAAACTTCTGTAATTGCATTTTGGATACTTATCCAATGATCACTTAGACCAAACAGAGAGGCAACCATGGCCTCTGGGAGAAATTCCTGTATAACTCATTCTGCTATCACATGCACCTTCGCAGTGACACACCCTGCCTGTGTTTGCTGGAGAGAACATAGATAACCTCTTCTAAGGCTTCAAAGGGATTGCCAAACCAGACTGAAACAAACGTGCAGCAAGTGTGTGGGGGAGGATCTTATGGTGGTGGTTTAGATAGCAATTAGATTAGCATCCTTGCCTTGGGGGGAGCCCAAGGCTGCACGAGTTAGGAATGCGCAATTAAACATTTTGACAAAGTGTGATATTTGACTCCATCTCAAACACTGAGGCAAAGGACCGCTTGGGTGGTAAATGATATCACCTTTCCCAATATCAGGCCACAGATAGCTACAAGGACAAAAATTCTTTTGGCCTGCTAGTATAGCAAATCACTAATCGCCACAGAAGCACCGAAAAGAGTTGGCATATGCAATGGTTGCACAGTCCAGTCGAAGATGCAGACAGTGTGCTGGTTCCCTATAGGCCATTTATCAAATATGCCCTATTCCGCAACCTGGATCCCTTCATGTTTTATGGACTATAACCCTCAATGACCCCAGCCCACTGATGGTGAAGGATGATGGGAGCTGTAATCCAAAAGGACTACTTCCTAGCACCTGAAGTTGGTGTGTTTTAAGGGAAGGATTTGTTTTTATTTTTAAAATTTCTGAAAAGCAGGAGCAGCTGTCAGGGAGTCGTGCTGCCTTCCTGCACTTACAGGAAACCTCAGACAATGGGGTTGCAGAGGGCAAATCACTGGATTACTTACAAAACCAACAAAACAATATTCACAAACACCCCTTGGCTACCTCAAAGGTAAGGTAAGTGCAACAAAAAAACCTGTGCCCCCCCAATAGCATTTTCTCTGATCTTTTTCTTTGAATTTCTCTGATCTTTTTTCAAACACAATTTCTTTTATTATTTGAGAAAAGTATGGAGAATGGTCAGGGAAATGCAGGGGGGAAATTCCATCTGGCTGCACTGGGAGAAAGCAGTTTCAACTCCAAACTACCTGCCTTTTGTCTCATGGGAGAAAATATATAGGTACCACATGGCACCTGTGGTCAAATCCACCCCACATTAAAACCACATGTTCCCCCCCCCCCAGTCCTGGGAATGGTAGTTTACCCACACACAGCTACAATTCCCAATACCCTTAACAAATGAGAACTCCCACGATTCTTTAGGAGAATCTCTATACTTTAAATGTGCTTCAAATGTTTGGTAGGTTGTGTTTGTTGTGTGTTTTTCCCCTTCCCCGCCTCCATCACAAATAGCAGCTTTGGCAGGTGGTGTTCCAATTAGATCATGAAAGCAGCATGGGGAAATGGGTCAAAAACTATCTCCTCATCATAGTGGCTGCTCTTTTGAGTTTTAAAAAACTCACACCCGATCCCGATGATAGATCCCACGTGCCTCCCCCGGTTGCGCCATCTATCTCAGAGGCATGTAACACATTTCAATATTGTAAAATAATATGTAGAGACACCTTAGATTAGAAGGTCGGTGTACGGGGTTAAGCAAGTGTTTGAACTTCAAACAGGAATTACACCATGCAACATTTTATCACGATTTCTCAATCTTCATGGGATGTTGCATCGTAATGCCTTTGCGTTATTCCTTCCCTGAAAGTGGGTGGTGAGACTGTCTCTGGAGTTTATGCTAGAAATGCAGAATGTGCAAAACTGAATGTGCAAAACTTACACATTGTAAGGGGTTGCATTTTTCTCACAACTTTGAAAATAGGGGGGAGGTAGGAAAGATTTTATGGCCCAGTGGCATCTCAGCTATGAATGGGCATATACTATGGAAGTGTTAGGATAGAGCTGGTGTAACCCAGAGTTGTGATATGAACATGGGAACCAAATTCCATTCCATTATGTTAGTGGCATTTCAGGTCACAAAGCAAAGAAGTGGACAAAAAGCTAACTTATTGCTCGAACGCTGAATGAGAATTTAACCTATTGTTTTGCTCTATTCAGCCAAACTAAACAAGGAAGGCTCTGATCCTGGAAAAAAATCAACAAAACCCATTGTAATGTATGTTACTAGAAGGGGGGGGGGAGAGAATGTGATTACTCACTATTCAGTGTCACTCTGAAGCTAGTTCAAGTTTGCAACTGGAAGTAGAAAACAGGAAAGCATTCGAACCGATTGCATATTGGTTGGACTCGATGGCCCTTGTGGTCTATTCCAACTCTATGATTCTATATTGTCTATTTGAAATATTTGACTTGGAAAATCAGCTCTAGGTGGTATTAACAGCCAACATTCTCGCCAGTCAAAAATGACTTGCTATGATTTTTCAAGAGGGAGGGAAACGACACATTCCCAAATTTGCAACATCTGCATGAGCACATTGATGTCTGCAATAGCGCTGTTCCTTGCTGCCTGTCACACAAGCATATCCAGGTCTGTATGTTCCTGCCTAAGCCTCAAAACATGAGAGAAGTGAAGAGAGAACATGGCACTGGCATTCAGACCTATTTTTTGATGGTACATCAAATATTCTTTGTGGAAACATCAGAATCTCTAGAAGCTAGTCAGTCTTATTGCCCTTGCACAGTGGGACCGCCACTTTCTCTCCATGCTGCCCCGGGTAGCCAGCAGCTAGCTGCATGGAAGGGAAGCCCAAGGAGGAGCTGCATGTTAAGTGTAGCTCATTCAGTCATTTGTTATTTGCATTGATTTCGTTCCAGGATTCCTGCCCCGCAGGTGAAGCAGCAATGGCTGGCTGAGCATCTAACACCCCTCCTCAAGTGAGGACAAAGATACATTGAAGCTCAATCATGGTTAAATTATGCACAAACAATCAGGCCAGATAATGGGCTGCATGGCAGGGACGGTAGCAGGAAAATAACTCCTGCTCTGAAACCATGTTTACTACTCCCCACTATTTCTAAATGATTTAAAAAAAATATATTTATATCTCACCTTTCTTCCATCATAGAACTCAAGGGAGTTTGCTGGCGGGGAGGGGAGAGTCACCTGGTAGTCTGTCCTCCAGGCACTGTCCAGACCCAGACCTGCTTAGCTTCAACAAGGTGTCTGCATCACATATCTTGCCAGAAACTGCCTGAGCAGCCTATGCAGACACCACAAGCCAGATAGCATTGGAGCATATCCAAAATGGCAGATATGCCGTACGTTAGCAGAATCTGGTGGTTTGAGTCTTAATTAAAACTAAGAGAGGACCATATAGAGCAGGCTGCAGAATTTAAATGTGTGCCATCACAATATAATTCAACGTGGTCCAGCTTACACTCATGCTAGTACCAATAATCATTTAGGATACGGGAGTTCTGCAAGAACACCCATGCACAAACCAAATGTTCCAGCATGTTTTGTTCACAGTGGTCCCTTGAAATTCTGCCCCGCTTGTATGAATGCTACCTTAGAAGTACTTAAATTACCAATGATTTAAACCAATTTCAAGGGTTAGAAACCCGAGTTGCAGTTCCTAAGTACAGCTTGCCACACTTTTGTCTCAAAGAGTTTGATGGAGCTTAAACCAAACTGAGTACATGATCAGACCAGCAATTGAAAATCCCTTAGAGAGATCTTTAGCTTCCTCTCCCCAGCCTCACCTTACATTTAGGCTGTGCTGAAAGCCTCCTGATGTCACCGAGCAAACTTGGGTGCTCTTATTTCACAGACAAACAATGGCCATTGATAATACTAAGATACAGAAATCAGATCCACTAAACCATTTTTAAACAGTAGAATCTCAAACCAGAGACTAATAAAACCCACATCTTCCTTGTCTTTGGAGTAAAGCCAGCTCTCCAATAGAATTAAGTGACTTAATCTATCCCATGCATGCCATGGGTAAAATAAATAACCCCTTTGAGATTCCTCTCAGCAGGAAAGCCAGAAGGGTCCACTCATCAGCACATTTCCAAAACAACTTTACTGATCCTCACTCTAATAAAGGCTAATCCAATATTTCCAAGAAACTGGCAGAGCCACTCCACTTATTCCTCACTTGCTAAAATGTTCAACTATATAAAACAGAGATGAACATTTGGCGGTTCAGCTATGGCGGTGGAGCTTTCTGCTGCTGCAACAGGAGGCTTCTAACAGTAGATGGCCAATGGCAGGCAAAGTCAGCTGATTCTAGTTTTGTCCCCCATCCTCCTCCTTGCAGGTTCTACAAGGGCAACACTGATACTTAGGAGGAGGAGGAGGAGAGGAAGCCAGTGCTACCACCTCAGCTGGTTGTTAGAAGCCAGGCAGGTAGGTGCTGGCTGAGGACAGAATGGTGGGGCATATGCCTGCATGGACCAGTCTCTACTGCTTATCCCATGAACCTCCTTTGCCACCAGCAGAGAAGGAAGCCCACAGCATCCAATAGCCTCAAATCTGCCCCCCCAAAACATAGAATTGCTCCCTTAATTTCAATTTTCTGCTGCTTTTAATGAATGCTGTCTTGATTTTCAAAAATCAAATGTTTATGTTCTTATTCATATCGTCTTAATTCCATAAAGCACGCTGGTACTTCTGACACCTTCATTATACTGTTTCTGGCAAATGTTGAAGACACATCTCTTTACACTGGTTTTTGACACTTGAGGTGTATATTTTAAGGACAAACATTATTTTTGTGAGTGTAAGTTTTTTTAAAAAACTGTTTTTAATGTTGTGTTTGAATGTGGAAACTTGCCCAGGGACCTTAGGCTGAAGGGTGAGTAAATCGTCATCGTCGTCATCCAGAACACTGTTTTTGGATAGTTCCATAGGCAACTCCTACTTTGGCTCTCCTTCAAACAAATCATAAGCCAAAATTTTAATGTTCATGCCTATAAAACTTTACGGATTAATAGCTATAATGTACTTGGTAATTCATTTAAATCACATCGGGAATGAAGGAGAGCTAGAGAATTTAGCATTTAGGGGGGCAATTTCTTTGCTGGTTAATGAAACAAGCAATGAAATGGGGGAGAAACTGGAATGCCACTAACGACACTAACAATGCAAAAAGCAACTTATTTGCCAATTAGGTATAAAGCAGTCAACTTTATACTTTATACACATAGCCCAATTAAGTTTGACAAGTTATGGCTCAGGTGGGCTTTCAATCAGTACCACCATTAATAAAAGCTGCAACAGCCAACTCACTCAGGACTAAGCTATACCGCTGCAAATAAAATGTTTTAAGTGTGTTTTAAGTGCAATATACAATGTGGCACTAGATGGCTATAGTGAATTTATGGAAATTCAATATTTTTTAAAAAAGACATTTTCAGAACGTTTTTTATATGTGTGTAGATTCCACCTCTGTCAACTGCCTCCTTTTCATGGTCAGTCTTGATGCATAAATAAATGTACTAAAATATAGTTGTACAAAATAGAGGTGAGCACAACATTTATATCAAACTTAAATAAAGTTATTCACAGTAGGTAAAGTTTAAGTCCAGTCAAATTTGACTATGGGGTGTGGTGCTCATCTCCACTTTCAGGCCGAAGGAGCAGGTGTTTGTCCGTAGAAAACTTTCTGGGTTATGTGGCCAGCAAGACTAAACCGCTTCTGGCACAATGGGACACCGTGACAGAAGCCAGAGTGCACAGAAACTCCATTTACCTTCCCACCGCAGCGGTACCTATTTATCTACTCGCACTGGTATGCTTTCGAACTGCTAGGTTGGCAGGAGCTGGGACAGAGCAACGGGAGCTCACTCCATCACATGGATTCAAACTGCTATAATTACAATTGGCAAGCCCAAGAGGCTTGGTGGTTTAAAGGCAGTATTCGAAGCAATCCTGTTGGACTCATGGACAGGATCATCTGCCTTAGGCAGTGGTCTGGGAGCAAGATCCCTATTCTTGATCTGTTATGAAGGGCATTCCCCTGCATGATTTATCTTGATAAGTAGTTAGAAACAGGATCTATATGAAATGCTTCCCCACCCCAAGGGTTGCTCCCAGTTCAATGCAACAATGTCAGATTTGCAAATGTGGAGACCAGCAATCATCAAGGAAACCTAGAAGAAGAAGAAGAAGAAGAAGAAGAAGAAGAAGAAGAAGAAGAAGAAGAAGAAGAAGAAGAGTAGTAGTAGTTTGGATTTGATATCCCGCCTTTCACTCCCTTTTAAGGAGTCTCAAAGCGGCTAACATTCTCCTTTCCCTTCCTCCCCCACAACAAACACTCTGTGAGGTAAGTGGGGCTGAGAGACTTCAAGAAGTGTGACTAGCCCAACGTCACCCAGCAGCTGCATGTGGAGGAGCGGGGACGCGAACCCGGTTCCCCAGATTACGAGTCTACTGCTCTTAACCACTACACCACACTGGCTCTCACGCATGCAAAGAGCTAACTGATGTTCAATAGGAGATATGGTTAAGGATAATGAAATCTGCAAGATGGCATTGTAGACACTGGTACAGTGGACCTGGCCAGTATGGTAATGTCCGGAAGGGACCCTTTCAGTAAGGCATACTCTACCGAATGGGGTAAAGGTGTTACAGGCCAGCCCAATCTCTGTGAGCAGTAGCAAAATTCCAGTGGTCTTGGTACTTAACTAGGATTGTGTTTCTGTTGGAAAATCAATACACAATGGAGACTGTCATCTTTATGAAATATGGTTTAGCAGGGTAAATATGATTGACAGATATGGTTTGTCAGGATAATGACTTTGTCATCACCTGCCTTTGTTCTTTGACAGCACATATCTACAACCTGTTTAAGTGGAGAGAGAGTTCACAGCATTTAAATCCCAAGGGGGGCTCATCCTTTCCTAGCAGCCCAGCATTGGATTCAGAGGCATCCTAAGCCCCATCTCTCTGTAACAGCCTGCTCCAACCAGCCAGCATGGCTGCTGCCCTTCAGTTCCTGCCTTCAGTCCCTGCCTACTTCCACCTGCTTCTTCCCAATAGTCATTGCAAGAAAACTCCTCCCCTTCTGCTTCCAGCATCCATCCCCTGTCACCCTGGCAACCTTCGTCTCAAAGGCAGTGACATCTCACCCCCTGTAATCCTGGTAGCCTTCTTCTTTCTTTTCTGATGCTGAATGTCTCACCTTTTGTCAGGGCAATTACTTTGTCATCACCTGCCTTTGCTCTTTGACAGCACCTCTCTAACCAAGCTCCTGAGGAAGCTGGCTTGACTTAAAAAATTTTAGGCCTTGCTAAATCCTTTTCCTAATTTCATAAATTATGGGGATACTAGCACACAGAAATGGTAGGAGACCCTTGCCCCCTGCAAACCCATCACTAGACAAAAGGAAATAGATGACGCTTCATCTCAGACTTTTGACTGCCCACTCATGGCTCTGGTGGTGGCAGAATTACAACCCACTCAAAAGTACTTTCCTAAGTAATTTGTATCATAGATTTTGCCATCAGAAAAGCGTCCATTTAATGGCTTTCCTTGTTTCAGCCTTATTCTCTACCCCAAATCTTCAAATCTTCTCCAAGAACCAATGAAGTTCACAATTAGCAGCAACAATTCATTGCTTCCTGTCACCATTAAGAGGTTGCTTGTCTGCAGGGGAAATGTTTACATGGGAGGAATCACAATGAGCATGAACATCTGGACACTGGAAAGCTTGCGTGTGGATGACACACACACACACACACACACACACACACACACACACACACACTGCCTGCTTACTCCCTATCTATATTTGTAGTAAATAGTATTATTAAGTACTGCAGCATTCATCAAATACTTAAACATATGGACCGTTTTCAGTAGGAAAGTATGTTCACAATAAAATAAATCCCTCTGCCTTTCAGGGCTGCAAATTCCATTTTAAAGGAGCAATAAAGGCTCAGGGAGTCTCAGAGGAAACAATGCATTACAAGTCTTCGCTAAAGGTTGCCTCAGCCATCTGACCCTTCTGTTCTTGGCTCGGTACGGTGAGCTCTCCAGTCACCAGTGGGCCAAGATGTCTTTTCTTCAAGTGAAATGCTTGGAGGGAAGTTCTCTCCAAGGCATATAGTCCCTGTATATCCACATCATATATTTAAAGTGCATCCAACACACATTTAAAGGCTGTGACTTCTTCCCAAGGAATCCTGGGTACCGTAGTTTAAGAGGGCTGGAAATTGCAGCCCTGTGAGGGGGAACCTCTAAGCCTCGTGATTTCCCTGCCTGCCTTGTTAATCACCTCAGCCACACTATTTCTTTCAGTATTTTTTCACCCCACCCCTCCATTCCAAAGTGAAGTTTTCCAGGCAGATAACATCAGCAACTTAAAATAAAAGCATACCATATAATTAACATAACCATTAAAAAACACGGTAAGATAAACCTAGGAAGAGCCTGCTGGATCAGGCCAGTGGCCCATCTACTCTGCCCACAAGCAGGATCTGAGCAGAACAGCATTCTTTCCTCTTGCAGTTTCCAGCAATTGATATTCAGAAGCATGCAGCCTCCACCTAAGGAGGCAGAGCTTAGCCATTATGGCTCTTAAGGATAAGGATAGCCTTATTTGTCCAACCCTCTTTCAAAACCATCCAAGTTGCTGGTCATCCCTGTCTCTTGTGTGAGTGACTTCCATACCATAATTATGCGCAGTGTGAAGAAGTACTTTCTTTTATCTGCCCTGAACCTTCCAACATTCAGATTCATTGGATGACCATGAGCTCTAGTGTTACGAGAAAGAGGGGAAAGCCCTTTCTCTAGCCACTTTTCCACGCCAGTCATCCTTTCTATACACTTTTATCGTGTCACTTATTATTCACATTTTCTTGAAATGAAAAGCCCCAAATGTTGGAACTTCTGCTCATAGGAAAGACTGGGTGGCAAATAAACAAAAGGTCTGTATTTCAGAAGGAGAAAACAAAAACGGACACAGAAATCAGACCAAAGGCCTTCAGATCACAATAGAAAACCAATTAGGAAGCGGTTTGGAGCAAGAGTGATATGAGTTCAAATCCTATTCCCTAAACATTCATGAAGCTCACATATGGACCAGAAACCAGTGGTAAGATATATTCCTACCAAGATCTCAGTCAAGAACGTGGTAGCTGTATTTTGAACTACAGTTTCTAACAGTCTTCAAAGGCCACCCCACGACCAATACACTACAGTACAGTGGAACCTCGGGTTACATACCGTCCTCCTTATGCACGCTTTGGGTTACGAACTCTGCTAGGCCGGAAATAGGTGCTCCTGGTAGCAAACTTTGCCCTGGGATGTGAGCGAAAGTTGAGGCGCAGCGGCAGCGGGAGGCCCCATTAGCAAAAGCGTGCCTCAGGTTAAGAACGGTTTCAAGTTAAGAACGGACCTTCAGAATGAATTAAGTTCGTAACCAGAGGTACCACTGTACTCAAAAGCCAGAGGTTACCAGAGCCTTAATTATATTGGTTGTACTTAGATGATTTAGATGATTCAAGTTTAGTCACCTCAGAGTGGAAACAAGTCCCCATGGTATAAGGCAGTGTTTTTTTTCTTAAAATTTTTTTTAAGGGTACTCTCATTTTGACTCAAGAAAATCAACATTTTATAGTTCAAATCGGGGAAAATAAATACAGTAAATGGACAAAAGTACAAAGAACATGCATTACTCATATTGAAATACTGCCCCTCAATGATGCCAAAGTTTCATCAGTAAAACACCACACATCCACATGCCACACTGCTTCACACATTGAACGCTCGCTTCCGTCTGAGACTCAGGAAACACCGTGACAGGAAATGAGGCCGCCATCAGGGATAGCAATGAAACTGGCGATTCACCGTGCTAGAGAAGAAACTAAATGTTTTATTTTTTTAGTTTTTTCTCCCATTCGATTCACAAAATGTTTAGGGGTATGTGTCCCCCTGCATCCCCCCAGAAAAAAAGCACTGGTATCAGGTAAAGATATCTCCAAGCTCTGCTACTACAGATGCTGGTGGTTAACCCTGGAATACCATCCCCATGCAATTCATGTGTTTTAACACCTGTTCCATTTTTTGGAAAACCTGAACATAAACATGGATACAGCACTGCAGGTTACAGTCAGTGAGTGTACACTCTATGTACCTGTGCACTTATTTACACGGCAACTGAGCTGTACTAATCAACCAATGGACAGCCTTTCACACAAACACCTGTACATGTACAGAGACAGCTTATACCTGTGTTCGGTCTAGTCAGCGAACAACAAGCCCACTGTAATAAGCTCTGTGAGAAATGATAAGTTGCAAGGCAGGAAATACCATCTCATAAAAGAAGCATGTTTCATTTTCACTTAACATTCTCATCAGCAAGGAAACATTTATGTGAGCCAAGACTTTAAAAGGTCAAATCAACTCCATGACTCTTGAGTCAAATTAGATGGCTAGCCTTCGGAGCATGACAGGTTGGCAACCACTCGCCTAATGTTACCTGAACTGGTTTTGCCTTGCAGAATTTCCCAAATCCCTTGGGATATCCATCCATATTTCCTCACATAACATTATGAGATACAGAGAAGCAGGCCATAGTGCAGGAATAGGGAATCTGTAGCTGCCCAGCTGTTATTGGGTTCCAACTCTCAACAGCCCCAACCAGCATGGCCAATGGTGAGGGATGATGGGAGTTGTAGTCCAGCAACAGCTCGAAGAACAAATGTTCCCCTTGCCTATCTGGATTTTTTTTGCCAGTGCAATGCTGCCTCTTGCTTGCCTGGATAGGGAGAGATGCCTGAATGAGAAGGGATGCTCACCACTGTTTTAGAAGAATGACATATTCAAGAAGAAGCACAAAGCAAGGCATGATGAGAACTAGGGAGTCTCTGGTTCTCAGTCCAAACCACTGTAAGTCAACCACAAGATCGTTTCCTCTGCATCCTGCCCAGCCAGCTCAGTAAGACCTCCACATGGTCCCTGCATGACCCACGCTTTAGTAAACAAAATCAAATAAGCAGCAGAAGAAGCAATTCTACATCGAGAACAGAGTCAAAATACAAAGGCAGGCAGCAGCGTACTGTGGCCAGCAGCTGTTTCCATCCTGATGCATATACGATTTCCCCGCCTCCAAATGCCGTGAAGAAAATGCACAGAAATGTGCCATCAAGAGGCTCTGCCTAGGGACCTTAGTACACGGCAGCCCAGAGCCCATTTAAGTACAGTTCAAAAATAAATGTCACTTTACCTGGTCTCTGTTTCTCCATTCAGTACGCAGAGGCTTGAGAAGCACGAGGCACTACGAGGGCAGACAAAGTGGTGCTTGAATAGGTGTGTCGAAGTAGCTCCTGCATGTTGCAGCTTGACAGCTCTCTTCTGTCATGTGGGTGGCATTCTTACAAAGAAGCAGAGACTTTGCAACTCTGAAAAATGATATCACAAGGCCAAGTTAACTCACTGGGTGCCTTAAGAGGCAGAGAGCAAATGCACGTCACAGAACAAGACAGTCTTCTCTTGCTGACAGCAACTGCACAATTGCTACTTATTTTGTGCGTGGGATCCAGGCGCCTTCGCTAAAGAAGAGGCTGCTTCGGGTGCAGGCAGGTTGCATTTTCTAAGCAGTCGACAAACAATACTGCGGAAAGCACAACTTGCTCAGCAACACTGTTGTGATTGCTGTGCACTTGTACAAATGTCACTGGCAGCTATTGAAAACTGCCTGAAGACAGGCATGCCATTATCTACATTCTTTCTGTTTTGTTTTGTTTTAAGAAAGTGTTAGATTTTGGGTGTTCCCTTGCTGAATGAAACTTGTGGAGGAAACCTGACCCAGTTCTTTTTAAACCAACAGCAGCAACTCCATTTTCCACCCATGCAGATAAACTTATTTCACTCATTTTTTCATTTACCTGCTCCTCTCCACTGTAAGAAAATTATGAAGTGGGTATTAAGGGAATAGCAACTCTGATCTCACCCTGCCAGAGCACAGCTTCTCTGACATTTGGCATTTCGAGTAGCAGTCCGTGTAGTGGGGCAGAGCTATGGAGTCAGCCTCACAACACTGCTTTCACCAAAACTTACTTGAATGGGGGTGAGGCACAGGGCAAGTGCATGGGTGGGGATGCACGGATCAACTAGCGCTGCTTCCAGGCCACCCACACAGCCCAAATTGTGCTCCTCCCCTGCCCTGGCAGGGATGCTGGCAAGTGCACAGGGGGCTCTGCATCTCTGCCCTACCACACTGGCCACATTATTTGCCACCACAATATTTGTCATGGCCAGAGAACGCACGCGCGCGCACACACACACACACACACACACACACACGTGTCTAAAATATATTATGCATAAAATACAACCCTATGCACAAATCATTATTTTTGTAATGTCACTGGGTGATATCCTTTGTTGCTTACACTTAACACTGTAGACCCAAGGAAATAAAAATAATTCAACAAAATTTTGCCAGCTGAGTTAGACGTTAACTCTACTAATGTTAAATTTCATTGACTATCTTCTCATGAAGGTTGCCATTCCAAAATGTATCAAATGGCTTATAGCTTCTTAAATTATCCCATTTCTCCTCATTTATTTGTTTGTATGCATATCTACCTCCTTTTTCTTTTCTTCTGCCAATACACAAATGACCACCCTATCCATTTTCTCTTCCTTTAAAAGAGTTTTGTCAGAGACTTAATCCTTCCACACAGACAAAAAGTTCTGGCCCATCGAAGAACGATTGAAATGTCCGAAATATTTTAAATGGGAGTAACATCACTCAGCATGAAAAGAAACACCAATGAATACATTATTATCTGCATATCTAATAAAACACTTCCAGAAAAACTCCTATTAGATATGATTCTTTATATTTCACTTTTTTTAAAAGGAAGCAGCTTATTTAGTGGCACCAGCTACTCACAAGAGGGAGGTATCAACAGGCTGCATTAGGGAATCCTAGATTTTGCAGAAATACTAGACAAACAAACAAACAAAGCTCAAAGCAGAGAAGCCCACCTGCTAAAACAGCCTAGTAAGTAAATACTCTCTTGTCATGCCCCCCCCCTTTATATTGTTATTTCCATCTTCAGTGATTTGCTTGGTCTGAGAGGTACAAAACATTTAAAAAGATTCCAGAAAACTAAACAATAGAATAACACATCGTCTCCCACATTTCCAGTGCTACCAGAATATATGTACAGTATCTATTGTGGAGGTCTTTACATGGATTGCATTTCATTTAACAAGGCAAGAGCTGGAGCTCTCACATGCACTGTTCTTTTTCCGTAGGTCCTCCTGATTGAAGGTTAAGTCTCTCTCTACCCCATCCAAGCGAGGCAGCCAAGAAAAAGAAGGAACAACGGCTGCTTCTGCCTGTGCTACTACTACTACCACAACAACTACTGAGCACAGAGGCCTCCTTTTTTCAATATGTGATTTATGGAATGAAGCTCTTGGCATGTCTGCCACAGGCTGTCACAACATGTGTCAGAACTCCAAGACTGAAATATTATCCCATTGCCTTCCAAAATGGATTGCGGCTTCGAGCAAATTCTTTTAAACAAAAAAAAGGGGGGGAAGAATTTGCAGGCAGTTCTTTTCTCAGGAGTCTCTGTTCTTTCTTCCTGCAGCCACGTGAAAAGAATATTAATCTGACGTCTTTCTCCGACAGCAACTTGGGATGCTTCTTATTGTTCTTTTGTTCTTTTAAGTGTACGTTCAGAGGATCTCAGGGTAGGAGAAGACGGCTTCCCTCTCTGCATTCACTATCTCTGCTATTCGGAGCGCTAATAAAACATGGGTAGTACTTATCCAGATTGGCTCAAAGACAGTGGCGCCTCATTACTCAACTGGAGCTCAGGGGCTGACCAGGAAAGCCGAGAAATGCATATGGAAGGGGCTGATGGGATGGATATGGGAAGGTGGCTTCCAACATTACACGTCATGCTTTGAAAAAGCACAAAGAAAGTGGCAATAAAGTGCATTCTTCTGTAAAGTGTCAAGTGTAAAAATGGTCAGATATGAGCAAGATTTGAGCCCAGCAGAAAAATTCCCAGGAACCCCACTCTACATTATTAATTCACCACAGTCACATTACCAAGACAAAGGGCATCAGCCATTTTCTACCCACTCCAGATGTCCTTTTTATTGTTACTTCATGATGATGTGTGTTCATGATACTATGGGGTTAGTTATACGGGGTCCCACCTTCAGCACTGTTTGTGCCTGCAACTTTCAGGGCAGACATGCAGCTTTGTTTTCGACTGGTGCGTGTTCTGTAGCTTCCTGCCAAAATTCTGTAGCTTTTTATACAGTGAATGCCCTTTTTGCATCCTACTCGTGTTGTGCTATAGCGCAAGGCTGCTCCTTCAAACAGCAATCACATTGGGGAAGCATCACAGAAATAATAAACTGAAATGATGTGCCGATGGTCCAATATAAATCCACTACCAATGTCCTTTTGGTGCATCAATGGTATGAATACACCTGCAAAAAACAAACAAACCCAAAAAACCACCAGTCTGGAGGGGTCCTTGCATTTTCAAAAGTGAGACTTCAAACTTATGGAAGTGTCTTGGAGTCCTCACACCTCCCCCCCCCCAAAAAATTGCACTAAGCATGGCCATGGGTATAGCCAAGTAGGGGGAGGGAGGGGCAGCTGCCCCCCCATCAATAAAAATCAATTAAATACATAGCTAACTGAGGTTCTGTTTACGCCCCCCCCCCAACAAAAGGCCTGCACCCCCAACAAAAATCTTAGCTACGCCCATAAGCATGGCCAGTTTGGGGCCCACCCATTCAATCTGAGAATCTGTTGGGTGGATTCCCTTCACCTCTGCTTTCTAAAAATGTTAATTTCTTGTTAATTTTCTGTTGTTATCTCTTTTGAACATGGCACTCCATTTTTGTCATGAACTTCATTAGCTCCTGCTCATCTCCTGTATTAATTGGAAATTGTATGTTTACTTCCATTCTTCTTGTGCAATTCACATCTGCTTTTCCTCCTGCTGACCACCTCTCTGCTATTAGCCATTCTCTTTGGAATTCTCTTCCCAAGGCTGGTTTCAGGTTTAAAGGAGTCCTGGGCAAAGTAGGGCTTCAGGTGGGCCTTTTCTTCTGTTGGCATATTCCCCTTCAGCTTACCTGGTTGGTAGCAGGTAGCTGTGCTCTGAGCAATGACACAAGAAGCAACTCAATGTCCAGGAATGATACTGCATCAGGTGCATTGTGGAAAATTCACTCCAGATTTTAACCTTTATTTAAAAACAATAATAATGGGAGAGTAATGTCAGCGGTGGGCTCTGGTAGCTGTCCAAGGATGGCAGGTGCTGATGCCAATCATGATTAATTCTGCTAGTATCTTGTTGCTCTTTCTTTGTCTAGGTTCTGATGTTTGTCTTCCAAAGGTTTACTATTGCTATTTCTGCTCTTGAAAGTACAGTAGTCTCTGTGGGACTACTAGCAATGGGCAGCTTCATAATGCTTCCATGTTCATGGTCTTGAAGGAGGTTTTGCTAGAGATTTCATGCAGCACAGGACCAATGACTCTGAGGCTACATAGCAGCTTCTAGACTCAGTCTGCGTAAGTATGGTCAATGAAAGTCCTCCCCTCAAGGATAAGGAACAAGAATAGGTGTAGGGGACGTCTGTCAGCTATATGTTACTTATTTATTATCATTTATTTATATAGCTGTGGGTTAAAGCACAGAGCCTAGGACTTGCCGATCAGAAGGTTGGCGGTTCGAATCCCCACGACGGGGTGAACTCCCATTGCTCAGTCCCTGCTCCTGCCACCTAGCAGTTTGAAAGCACGTTAAAGTGCAAGTAGATAAATAGGTCTCCAGTGGGAAGGTAAACGGCATTTCTGTGCGCTGCTCTGGTTTGCCAGAAGCGGCTTAGTCATGCTGGCCACATGACCCAGAAGTTGTACACCGGCTCCCTTGGCCAATAAAGCAAGATGAGCGCCGCAACCCCAGAGTCGGCCACGACTGGACCTAATGGTCAGGGGTCCCCTTTTCCTTTATTTATATAGCCGCAATATCATTTAAAAAATCAGAACACATTAAAAAAACAACAGAGACCATCAACTAAGATTTACAGAACAGTTATCACTTCCTTGACTCCTTTCCTTTAGAAATGTAGGTTCATAGGTTTTTTTAAAGAAGAGAATAGGAATGACAATATGATGGATTATA
The DNA here is from genome assembly GCF_964188315.1 of Podarcis muralis. Lineage (NCBI taxonomy): Eukaryota > Metazoa > Chordata > Lepidosauria > Squamata > Lacertidae > Podarcis > Podarcis muralis. The sequence goes on from NC_135660.1 coordinate 54,115,991, forward strand.
TAGCAGTGGCCATTATGTATTATATCTACTTTCAGTGAAGGGCTCTATCACTGTCCAGGGACTATCACAGGAGATTCTGGCTGTTTGCAGCTGTGTTATATAATGTTCCTCACTTCCAGAGGTCATGAGTAGGAATGGCTTCAGATTCCATTGAGTTGCCTTCAAGACCACATCCTGCTTCCTTCACCGAAGAACAGAAAGGAGCAGAGATGCTCTGAACCAGGTATTCTTTCTGCCCACACTCTTCTCCCCTTCACTGGCTATGTGGAAACCATTCAGAATTTTTGCTCCTAACAATCAGAGCACAGTGATTAAAGTATATCCATCCATGCCTGGGCTATAGGTTGCATGGCATTTCTATCAGATAGCACAGCTAAAATTGCAAACATCAGTGGGATGTTTATGTACTGAACTGCCTATGAGGGAGGGATGACATACTACTTAAAGGAGATCACCTAAAAGCAGTTTTGGAAATTTTATTCACCATCACCATTCTCTGCCTCATTCAGAAGCAGGGCCCCAGTGTATTAAATGCTGAACAAGCTATAGGATCTCAAAGAGCTCTTGGTGCAATCTACCCGTAATGGATATGTAGTAAATTGTTACTGAAAGCTAAGACACAGTGAAAGAGTGCCCAGATGATGGAACTAACCAGTATCCATCTTGATTGCTGTTGTATCTAAGCTTTGTTGCTCTTGCATTGCAGAAACAGAGGACGGACAGCTGCCTCATTAATTAGCATTGAAAAGAAACACAGCGCCATTTGTGGTACATGAATGGAATGATCTCTTAAGGGTATAACAACAATACTAGGGTAATGAACAACAGGGCCCAGGGGGACTGTGCTAAAACACAGCATCAGAAATGCATCCTTGCTAATTATTAAACTCAAAAGACAATTGGATGTAAAAGAAAATCATGCAGCCAGTTAAAAAAATTAAATAATAAAAAATCATAATGAGGAAACAATAAAGCGAATAGGAACTTGCTATAAATCCTTTCTCAATGCAATTTCAGGAAATGGCTTTAAAGCTCGCAGGATTTGAGTTTCAACTTGAATCATATTATTTCAATAATAAGAATTACAGTGACATTTTCATTTCATCCGTTGACTGAAAATGTGTGAAATGTGTGAGACCAGGCAGGCAGGCAAGTGGGCAAAGAGCAATGATTCTAAACCCTTCTGCTGACCAATCTTCTTAACACAGAATAATTTCACTTTAGAAAACCAACCACTGCATGTAATCAAATTGGTAAGCTGAGAACGTAAGTTGAATGGATCTCTGGGATTTGATGAGCTATGAATCCATTCAGTGGGCTGCTGAATTCTGTGCCCAGGTTGTATTTCAGCCTATGTCTACCAAACCCTTACAAAGTTTTTTAAAAAAAAAAAAAAGCTGAAAGGTGCAACAAAAATGTAAATTTAGCTGCAAAAATGTAATTTTAGTTGCCAAGTCTACCCACTCCATGAGGAATGCCCATGTAACACACAACTTTATGTGTATGACATCCCTGCCAAGTGCTCCAGGAAAATACATGGAACATTCTATTTTTTAATGAGAGTTTGCAGGGGCCCTTTTGGGTGCTGTAACCACATCAAACCCAATCTTATTTGGGCACATGAAGTGGGAAACACCAAAAGTGTCTCTCCTTGGGAATAAAATACAACCGTGATAAACTGAATAACTAACAATTTGCTGCTTTTTCATGGTGCCCAAAATCAGCTGCCTGAGGTGACCACCCCACTTTGCCTAATGGTTGGGCTGAGCCTGGAGTTATTTCACCAAATATGGCAAAAGATGGGATGCCATTTCCACTTTGCTTTGTATCCCAACTAGCACACACAAATTGGGAAGGAATTGGGCAAAGGTCACCTCTCCTCAGCAACCGCACTTGCTATTTCACCGATAGAATATGGCCATGGATAAACTTGCAGGATGGAAAATGAACCATTCTGTGTTTTTCACCTTTTTTAGAAGTCCAGAAGCTTTATCCTTTTTCAAATTGAGCATGTGAATCCATGCACTTTTATTAAAAGTTACTACTGTTGATCATGACCATACCAAATTGATTTTACTAGCTTCCCATAACTACATTTGAGCTGGCATCGCTTTAGACATTTTACTTCAGAGAAATGTCAAGTATGCATTCGTCTCCCTGACCGCAGCTCAATTCAAACAAACTAGACTAGACATCTAATAATAAGTGTTATTCATTCGAAAAGGGCTCCTCGATGAAACAGCACATAACTTGTCACTAGTATTTCATACTGTATCCAGCAAGATATATTAGGCAAGGAGGGAAGCTAATACTCTTTCCTTCTCTTTTAATGACGCTTTGCATTTTATCATGTAAGACCACAGAAGGCCTTCAACTGAAGCATGCCTTCAACTCTCATATTGGTTTTCATTCTCTTGCTCCTCAGACCGCCAGGATTTTCTTATTATTGGAAGCAGGAAAAATACACAAGATCCAACATTACAAAGCCTGAAAAGTCAATTAGAACTAATTGTTTCGGGTTAGTCTATGAAAACAGTATGGCAATGCTGTATTTACAGCCGAGTGCCAAAGTAAAGAACAAAAGGTAGCTTGCAGAGTTTTGTTTCTCATAGGAAAATTTATATTTTGAAGCTTAATTTCTAGCAGACTTGGTTAAAAGTTGGCCTAAAAGCACAATGTGAGGTCTCAATCCACGGATGTTTTGTGGTAGCTACTCTTTGTCTCTCTTTTTGTTGCATGCCAGGGGACCTCTTTTTTCTCTAGCATGTGATGACTTTAGAGTCACAGAGCTTAGGTGCAGAGGGACAATTTGTTTCCAGTTTAGAGCAGAGCCCCACCTACCAGACCCCCCTCCTTGATTCCACCCAGCATGAGAGCCTTTGTACTTCAAGTGGTCCTTTTCTGTGATGTATTAATGATGACACACAACCAACTCCCTTGTTCCCACCCTCCTGTAAAGAAAATCAGCACTGACGCATGAGCAAGATAGGTTGAAGATAAAGCTAGCAAGCATGGAAGAGCAGTGATCAAATACTGTGAATCTTCAGCTGTTACCGGTAATTTACTAATGATCTTGCTACCTAACTTAGAAACCAGTACTGAAGAGTTCTGAGAATGACTCCACCATTTCTGAAGCATCTTCTTCCAGATTAGCACTTGAGTTAGGTGAGCCCTGCTCATCATGCATCACCACATAAAAGACACAACAATTTGTGTGCGGTTTTCATCGTGCCAGAGATGTGCACAGTACCACTAACACATACAAACAATCCTTCCTTGGCCATCCTTGGCTAAAAGAAAGGGATGTATCAAACAGGATGCTTGAGCAACATCACCATCACTCATCATAAATCACAACATGAAGACTCTGAATGGCTTATATACTGAATGTAATGGTGGTGCGCCCCTTCAGTTGGTGCTGTTCAGCAAACCCAGGAACTCAACTACAGTCCAAACTAGGTTGGCCCAAAGGGGCCCTTGTAAAGGGTCAGCTCAGTTGTCTTGAATCAGAGTCAATAATATTCTAATACGATTTTGCCAATTTTTTGTTGCACGGTTAAGTAACCACTCTGTTTCCTTCTGCAAAAGAACATCAACTGGGCCCTGCTCAGTTTGTACAGTGCTGGAAGATCTGCACTCAGCTGGCTACCCAACCCCAGAACAATCTTAGGTCCCAGACTTGATCATTACCCCCCAGGAGGCAAAGAAACAACATGAGGGTCTGTTCCAATATACTTGCCATTCTTAGCTTGGCATTCCTTTTTGCTCAGCCAGATGTCTGATCTCCTTCCCCAGAACTTGCCCAGAGTATTTGTTTTTGCCTGCCTGAAGACTCACCTTCAGCATTATTCCTCATCCAGTCAAGACCAGATATCCAAAATGAAACAATCTTAATTCTCATATTTATTATAATAAACTACAGAGAGAGGAAGGATGGAGCAACCAAGGAACACTGTATCATCAAAGCCTGTGGCACAAACAAGGACTGTATTAAAATGCTTTCAGATGGCTCAAAAAAGGCTCTGTCCCAAGCAGTAGTTTTGGTGCTCTGAATAGACCCCAACGTAGAGTACAGGAGCCAAAAACTTTATTTAAAAAAAATGACCTTGTTTTCACTTGAACTGAAGCACAGAATTCTTTCATAAGCAGACATGTGGATTTGATGACATGCCAGTTTGACTTTCGGAAATAAAATAGAATCTAAACAGAGTTGTGCATTCACAGTAAAAGTCACACTTCAGCACATACAAAGTGCACTTTTAAAGGGTTATGAGTTAGCTCTATCTTACCTGTGTCTTCTTCGTGGCAATGCAAGCTGCTTGTTCCTAGTTACTGAAAGCAATTAAGCCATTCACAACATAAGGTAAGGGTTGGGGGTTTTTAAGCCTCCGTGGCTATCAGCCAATTTGACAAGAAGGAAAATTTTCTCTTGACAGCAACTATGGTACCATGTTAGACCCTAACCCTAACCCTTGATCAGCCTTTCCTCTGGTTGCAGAAACTGTTTGGCATGAGGCTCAGTGATTGTATAAACACAATATCCTCAAGCCTTACAGCAACTAAACTTGCACTTCTCATTCAAATGGCAGACTGAAAGTTTAGCTGGGTCAGGAAAGGCAACACAGTCTAAATGCAACTGTCCATGGAGTTGTTATTGTGCCTGCCTGCCTTTTTTTCTGAATTTTTTGTTTTCTTTTAAATCTGGGGGACCTGTGATCCTCCCAGATGTTGTTGGACTCCTGTTAGTCCCAGCCAGCATAGCTAAGGGACAGAGGCACTGGGAGTTTAGACCCAGAACTATATTTGGAGGGCCACAGCTTCCCCATCTTTGTTTTAATTTAATTTTTTTTTATTAAAGATTTCCTTGTTTTACAGAAGTATGTGTAATGTCTCTCTCGACATTGGGGGGGGGGGGAGATGGGGGGTGGGGTCGGGTGGCGATGTTTCTATTTTGCTTAATGTATGTAGGGTTTGGTGTCAGCGTTGCTCGTGCAGGTTCTCTGCTGTTCATTTGTGTTCCTTTGGTGGTGAGAGAGGTTGGGGTTGGCCTAGGGTGTGGTTGTTTGTTTGTGATTGGCTGTGGTGATCTTTGTTTTCGTGTGTGAGTGGGGTGGGTAGGTGTTTTGGATCAGGTTAGCCACATTGATTTGTATGCTGTCGGTGGATTTTTGTCACTGTCTTGTTGGGCTGTGTATGTGTGATGGGATGATGAGCTGCTTGTGCGTAAAATGCAAGTCCCTCAGAGTTTGATCAGGTTTTCAAACCTCTGCCTGTGACGGAGCCCCTCCAGCATGGCTGCGTCAATCGCTAGCAGAATCCGAAAGTGGTTGCTTTCGGAATCGTTTCCAACATAAAAGCTCCTTAACGGAAACACGTCTCCTGGACTCTCGGCGTGACAGTTTCCGGCGAGGAGTGGGTGTCCCTATAGGAGGTCCTGAGACCTCCTCACTGTTTTCGCTGGAAGCGTCTCTGAGCCATCCCTCCGACTCACTTTCCCTTGGAGTTCCTGATCTCCCCCTACTGGTTCCCTCTTCAGCTGCCACGTCTCTCTCAACCTCAGTGAGCCTTTGCACCTCCTGTCTTTCCAATGGCAGTTCCCTGACATCCACCTCCCCTCCAGGGCCCCCTTCACCCCCTCCCGTCTCCTCCCCTACGGGCTGTGAGGAGGTAAAACCCCTGAAAGAACTTTCCTCATCGTCCGAAGTTTCGAACACTTCCCTCCACTTGTTGCTGTCCCTGGTCTCTCGGTACTCCTCATCATCGGAGTCCATTCCCTCTTCCAACTCCGACTCCGCGAATCCTTCCAGTTCCTCTTCCTCGTCGGTGGTGCCGAAATACTCCCTCCTAAACCTTGCTACCGGCTGTGGTTTCCTCGGGAATCTTTGGTGGAACGTTTCTGTTAAAACCTCGTCATTGACCTCCCCTGCAGTCACCCAGGTGTTTTCTGACTCCAGTTCCCCTTCCCACGCCACCAAATACTCCACCTGATTTCCCTTCCACCTAGAATCGAGGATTTCCGCTACATGATTGCTGCGTTCCCTTTCTTCCAAGGCTGGTCCCCTGGCGTGCTCCCCTTCACGTCCCCCCCTGTATGGTGACAGTAACGACCTGTGGAACACTGGGTGCAATTTCATGTGGTTGGGTAACCGGAGTTTGAAAGCCACTGGGTTGATCTGCTGAATGACCTCAAAGGGTCCCAATCTTTTGGGTCTTAATTTCTTACAACCCCCTTTGAACGGCAACCCTTGGGTTGACAGCCACACCTGATCCCCCACCCTTATGGTTTCACCTTCCCTTCTGTTCTTGTCTGCCTGCTTCTTATATTGTGCCTTGGCCCTTTCTAAGTTGAGCTGGAGCTGATGATGGATCGCTTCCATCTCTTCTACAAAATGTTCGGCCACTGGAACGCTCCATCTTTCCCCTCCATCCCCTGGAAATGCCCTGGGGTGACACCCGTAATTAGCCAAAAAGGGGCTCATCCCTGTGGACACATTCTCCGCATTATTGTAGGCGAATTCTGCCAGCGCCAACTTTTCGACCCAATCGTTCTCTCTGTCATTGACATAACACCTCAGATATTGTTGGAGGATGCCATTTGCTCTTTCCGCCTGCCCGTTGGTTTCAGGGTGCCGGGCAGTCGAAAAATTGACTTCTACGTGCAGCAAGCTCATGAGCTTCCTCCAGAACCTGGAAGTAAATTGTTTGCCGCGGTCTGAGATCACCCTCAAGGGGGCTCCGTGCAACCTAAAGATGTGTTCTACAAACAACTTCGCTGTTTCTTTCGCTGTGACTGCATGTGAGCATGCTACAAAGTGGCACATCTTAGTTAACAGGTCTACTACTACCATGATGGCTGTTTTCCCCTTGGACTTCGGCAGATCTGTCATAAAATCTATTGATACCGCTTCCCAAGGCCGTTCTGGTGTGGGTAATGGTTCTAATAACCCTGCCGGCGCCCTTCTTTCCCCTTTGGCTCGCTGACATTGGTCACACCCTCTTACATACTCCTTTACATCTTCCCTCACCTTGGGCCACCAAAATTCCCTGGTAACCAACCACATGGTCTTGTGTTGCCCAAAATGTCCCGCCGTGGGGCTATCGTGCAACTGCTTGAGTACTCTCCCCCTCAATTCACCTTCTGGTATATACAGTGCCCCTTTGTAATACAGTGCCCCATTTCTTTCCTCAAAACCTCCGGGTTTCTCGCCCTCCCCCCGGAGACCTCTGAGCTTATCCTGGGCATATTCATCATTTTCCGTTTCCTCTACCAGTTCTCGTTGCCCCACCAGCGCCGCCCCACACACCCAGCGGTCTTCAGGGATGACATGTCTCTCTTCGATTGCCCCCTCCCCCTCCAAATACTCTGGTTTGCGTGAGAGAGCGTCCGCCCTGACGTTTTCTGGGCCTGGCACATAACAAATTTCAAAGTGGAATTTGGAGAATTCCTGTGCCCATCTCACTTGTCGTTGGTTGAGCACTCGAGCTGTTCTCCAATACTCTAAATTCTTGTGGTCGGTGCACACTTGCACCTTGTGTTGTGCCCCAATTAATAAATGTCTCCACCTCCGGAACGCTTCGTGAATGGCGAGTAGTTCCCTGTCATACACCGTGTAGTTCCTCTCGGATTTATTCAGCTTCCTCGAGAAGAAGGCACACGGTCTCCACTCCGACGTATTCCTCCCCGGTTGAAGAAGTACCGCCCCGATCGCCCGGTCGGACGCATCGGTTTCCACTCTCATGGGCCTTCGTAAGTCCACATGCAGAAGTTGTTCTTCCGAGGCGAAAGCTCTTTTCAGTTCTTCAAAAGCTCGCTCCGCCTCCGCCGTCCAAACAAATTTCTTCTTGCTGCTGAGGCAGTCGGTGATGGGCGCCGTCAAGTGTGCAAAGTTCTTGATGAACTTCCGATAAAAGTTCCCAAACCCCAGGAATCTTTGCACATCCTTCTTGGTCTTCGGTGTCTTCCATTCCAGTACCGCTTGGACCTTGCCTGGATCCATGGCCAATCCCTTGTCTGACAAGCGGTACCCCAGGAATTCCACCTCCTTGGTATGAAACTGGCACTTCTCCAGTTTCACCCACAGCTGGTTGGCTTGCAGTCTGCCCAACACTTCTCGAACGTCCCTCACATGCTGCTCCTCATTCTCCGAATACACCAACACGTCGTCTAAAAAGGCCACACAATTCTTGTAGAGCAAAGGTCCCAGGACGTGGTTCATAAAAGCTTGAAAGCACGCCGAGCCCGCTTGTAGACCGAAGGGCATAACGAGGTATTCAAAGGCTCCCAGAGGGGTGAACATGGTGGTCTTCCATTCATCCCCCTTCCTTATGCGTATCAGATTGTACGCCCCCCGCAGGTCCAGTTTTGTAAAAATCTTCCCCTTCCTCACCCTGGTCAAAATGTCATCAATTCGGGGCATAGGGAAAGCCAGGGGTTCCGACACTGCATTCAGGGCCCTAAAGTCCACTACAAGTCTCGGCTTATCTGTGTTTTTTTTGTCCACAAAAAACACTGGGCTGCCCCCCACCGCTCTGGACTCTCTGATGAAACCTCGCTTCAGGTTTTTGTCAATGAACTCCCTCAACTCCTGCATCTCCCTGTCTGACATGGCGTACAGCTTGCCCACTGGGAGTTGGGCCCCAGGGAGTAGGTTGATTTGACAGTCAAAGGGTTTATGCGGCGGCAGTTTGTCTGCTTCCCTTTCGCTGAATACGTTGCTCAGATCTGCGTATTGCGGGGGCACCTTCCCTTTATCCATTACTTCCATCCCGGCTAGGGTGACTCTGGCTCCTCCCGGAACCTTCCCCTGCTTGCAGTGTTCTAGGCAATGCGCTGACCCAAAGGAGACCACCCTCTGATGCCAGCCCACTAGCGGATCGTGTAGCGCCAGCCAGCTCATCCCCAAAATGATGGGAGCTCCTCCCAAGGTGGCCACATTAAACGCTATCCGTTCGGTGTGCCTTGCCACCCTCATTATCATCGGGACAGTCTGTTGGCTAACTTCTCCTCCCAACAGCTCTCTGCCGTCAATCGTGGTCACCTGCAAGGGGTTACTTAAAGGGATGGTCTGTATCTGGTGCTCAGCTGCAAACTCCTTACTCATGAAATTACAGGAGCTGCCTGAATCCAAAAGCGCCTTGATCTGCAGTGGGTGTCCGTTTGGCAGCTCTAGCAACACCTCTATCACTAAAGCAGGTCTGGGAGGTTCTGGCGTGGGCACTTTCACTGCTCTTTGGCCTGGCTGCTGTGCCCCGACGGTGGCAGCCAGGCGTTGGCTTTTACTTGCTCCTTGCTTTCCTCCTCCTTTTCCCCAACAGCTCCTGCCATCCCTTGCCATTCCTTTCTTTGTGGGCAGACTCTGGCAAAGTGCCCTGGCTGTTGGCAGAGATAACATTTCTTGGCGCTCTTTCCCTCCTTCTTCCGCCCTTCACTGGGATTTGAAACTGCGCGCGCCCGCGCTGTTCCAACTTCCATCGGCTCTGCCGGCGGGAAAGGTGGCTCTGGAATGTCTGGAATGCGGAAATCCCTCCAACGTTCTCCTTTCCCTTCCCGCCTTTCCAAAGCCCTCGCTTCCTGGCGCGCTCCTATGGCCAGCGCGGATTTGGTCAGCTGATCCATAGACTCCGCCCTGGGCCCCCGGGAAAGTTCATCTTTAACGGCCGAAGAAAGCCCCTCTTCGAAAAGCATCTGGATGGGTTCCGCCGATAGGTCCCACCCCAATTTATGAATCAACATAGTAAACTCAGTCCAGTACTCACGGACAGATCGGCTCCCCTGTTTGCAAGCCATTAACTGCCTTCGCACCACTCCCTGCTCAATGTCGCTGGAAAACATCAGGTCCATGGCACGAAAAAACTTCCTCGTGTCCTTTAGGATCTCATTATTCACTGCCATCAGGGGTCTAACCCAGTCCTTCGCCCCCGATTCGAGATGGCCAATTACAAAAGCCACTCGCGATTCCTCGTCGGGGAAGTCATCAAACTGCAGGTTGAGAGCGTATTGCATCTCTGTTCTAAAGGCATGATAGTTTCTGGGATCCCCCCCGAAGTTCTGCACCAATCCTGGCACCTTTCTGGCGAGCGGGGTGGTTTTCTCCTTTCCCTTCTCTGCATCCTGAGCCCTCCTCTCCTCAAGCCTCGCCGTTTGCATGGCAAGCTGGATTTCCAACGCCCTGTACCTTTCTTCCAGGCTTGGACCCCCTCCAGCTGCTCCTGCTCCTCCGGTTCCGGCTGGGTCGCTCATGATGCCTCTCCCTGCACAAGCTGGCTTTCGGTGACTTTCGGATTGCTGTGATGGGATGATGAGCTGCTTGTGCGTAAAATGCAAGTCCCTCAGAGTTTGATCAGGTTTTCAAACCTCTGCCTGTGACGGAGCCCCTCCAGCATGGCTGCGTCAATCGCTAGCAGAATCCGAAAGTGGTTGCTTTCGGAATCGTTTCCAACATAAAAGCTCCTTAACGGAAACACGTCTCCTGGACTCTCGGCGTGACAGTTTCCGGCGAGGAGTGGGTGTCCCTATAGGAGGTCCTGAGACCTCCTCACTGTTTTCGCTGGAAGCGTCTCTGAGCCATCCCTCCGACTCACTTTCCCTTGGAGTTCCTGATCTCCCCCTACTGGTTCCCTCTTCAGCTGCCACGTCTCTCTCAACCTCAGTGAGCCTTTGCACCTCCTGTCTTTCCGATGGCAGTTCCCTGACAGTATGTGATGAAGGGGAGCCATAAAGGCGTCTTCTTCTGTTTGTCCCCATGTCAGTTTCAGTTTATTGGTTAATTTTTCTAGTAGGGCTGTTTCCCATACTATATGGTACCATTGGCCCATGCTTACTCCTGACAGGTCTCTCCAGCTTTGTTTTAAGCAGAACAAGCACAACCATGACGAGGGGGATTTAGAACAGGGAATTAAGGTATAATGGGAACAGGTTATAACTGACAGGGTAAAAGGAATTGATGTGGTGTCCATAGATTGCTTCACAAACCTTTGTACAAACCCGCCACCCTCAAGTTACCACATGATGTCACCTTTCCCTCCATCATTACAGGAGATGATGATACATTTGAGTACAGTGGTACCTCTGGATCCGTTTTGGAGCCCTGTTCACATCCTGAACAGAACGTAAGACGCGACAGTGCATCTGCACATGCACAGGTTGTGTTTCGCCGCTTCTGCACATGCGCATGACGTCATTTTGACCATCTGTGCATGCGCGAGTGGCGAAACCTGGAAGTAATGCACTCCGTTACTTCGGGTCACCACGGAGCGCAACCCGAAAATACTTATCCTGAAGCGTATTTACCCCGAGGTATGACTATACTTATAACAGCCCAGTTCACTCAATAGCCCCATCCTGTCCTCATCCCCTCCCTCACTGCAAACCCTTATAGATTGCTGAAGGCTTTCCTCCACCTGCCAAGACTCTATACTGATTTACTCTGAAATAGCCTTTCCTGTACTGGCTTGAGAGGCAGGTGTGTTAGAAGCATATTTTGGCATTGAGTGCTATAGAAATAAATACATTACTGCTGCTGCTAACAATAATAACCGTTTCCATTTTGTTTATTTTTTATTTTATTTTATACCCTACTTTTGGGTCCTCTTTACACTCCTGAATCATTTTAAATAAAAAGTTTAACAGGAAGCTTAGTCTCACAATAAATCTAGTTAGACTTTCAGAAAATGTAGAACTCAGCAGTGCTTACTAGCAACTGGTATGAAAGACATAGGTGGAGCCATGTGGATGGGAAAGTAGTAGACTCTAGAGCATATATATATATATAAACATTACACACGCACACATACACTGTTTATTTTCCCCAAAAAACCAAAATGGGAACCAATACTTACCAGGAAAAGGCATCAGAATATGGAAAATTTGAGCATGCGGGTCATGTATGAAAGTCTGCTACACAGATATGTCCTTCGTGAAATTACTTGTTGTTTAGCACATGCATGTAATGTGTAAGATCAGAGCGGATGCCTCTGAGCATTTTTTTAAGACCTCCAGATAATTACTCACAACTGAGTTGCATCTCTCCCAAAAAGGTGGGTCATATCAGTATCACCTCTACCACCTGTGTTTTCCTAATAACTCTTTTTTTTTTAAGCAAAATCCAGTTTTGGGCAGGGGTGTGGGGCGGTGGGGAGTTAAGTAGACAGGGTGCTATGATGGGGAGAAAGGTTTAAACCCAGCCCCTTGATGAGAATACAAGCCACTCCCTCCCCAGTCATCAGCCAAATCATTTTATAACTAGGGAGGAGGTAGCAATAACCATTGTTGCCATTTACGATTCCCATACAACAAGTACAAGGTGAAGTTGCTCGTCTCTCTTTGGAGGAAAGCAACCATGAAATGCAAATCAGGCTAGTCTCCATCTCAGCGATTCCAGGCATCAGATACTGTTGAGCCCTGCTGCTGAGCAGGCAGGCATTGGCACAAAGCTTCTCCCTATGCTAGAGGAGGTTGGCATGATGCCAGTGGCCACCTTCCTTTGAAGCAGCTCTGTGTCACATTAACTTGGAATATTGGAGGTCACGACGACAGTCTGTCTGCAGCATTTCAAACAGTCAAGAGAGACACGCAAAGAAAACAGTTACGAGTTCCCAAAGTAAACTCTCTTGGTCGATCAGCAAAAGGTCTGCTGCGGCTGCACACGGACTTCAGAAGGGGAGTAGAGCAACTGCTATGGATCAAAAGCAAGTGAGCTCCCTCAGTTTAACCACCAAAAGGCTGCCACAGTGAAATATTGCACTACAATTAAATGTGCCACCCTTTTTATGCCTGCCATATTTCCTCTGTTGGTCTCTTCAATTTCAACCCAATTTGTCTCCTTATTTTGCATTGTTTCACGGTGCTCATAAATGTTTATTCCTCTCTCTTTTTCCCCCACAGGCCTCTACAGAAATGCTAGCTATGCTGAGGCACAAATTAGACCTAATATTACAATGTGGGCCTGTCCTAATCACATATAAAAGAGCCTAGCTGAGAAAAAAAGTCGTTACATACTTTAGAGAAAGCCCTCCTGGATTAGGCCAAAGGCCCATCTATCCCCACATCCCATTCTCACAGTAGCTAACCAGATGCCTGTGGAAAGCCTGCAACCAGAATTTAAGTGCAACCTGGCTCCATCCTGCTCTGTTTCCCAGCAACTGGTATTCAGAGGCACACTGATGGTGGAGAAAAAACTTCTACTAGCCAATGTAATGGCTGATGGCCATTAACAGCCTTATAAAAAATAACTTGCAACAACAAATTCCATAGTTTAACTATGTGCTGTGTGAACAAGTGCTTTTCTTTATCTGCCCTCAATCTTTCACCATCTTGCTCAAGCTCTACTATTATTATTGGGGGGGGGGGGAGAGAGATGTCTCCAAGCTTGTGGCAGCAGGCTCCAAAACGATAAGACATAGGCAAGCAGAGGTTTTTCTGTCAACTATTTATCTACCCCTTTTGCTCCAAACCTTGGTTCCATCCATGCTCTGTATGTTGTTGGGGCAGGCCCACATTGAAGAGATGGCCCAGCTTCCGTTATCTCTTGTTTGGTTCCAGCAGAGGTCTGCTTGTTGCATCTGGTACAGAAGAGTGAAGGACCAATGTTGTTCTATAGCCCCCGTTTTTTCTCCAGTATGGAACAGCAATCCCACAATGCATCTTCATCCTGCTATTTTCACCCCATGCCTCACTCTTTTTCAACTATGCTCCAGTATGTCATCCAAATGAGCTCAATTGCCCCTTTGTTTCTGCAGGTACAGCTAGCCCTGGTACAAAGGCACTCCGTCTTCAGATTGCCATTGTCTCATAGTTTGTTTATTGTGAGCAACGCCGGAGCCCTGCAGCTTCTGGTGACTAACACTGCTAAGCATCACTATGCCTCTTCCCATCCCCAGAAAGGGAACGAAACAACACAATTCCTCAGTACTTCTTTTGTGCAGGCACAAACTGAAAGCAAAATGTCAGGGTGAGCAATGCAAATGAGGTTTCTTAGCCAATGGTCCATCTGTCCTCTCACTTCCCTTTCTGTCTCATTTTTCTGGCAGTGTTCACAAATAGTCTATATATCAAAGGAACCGGCTGAGTTTACACTCTAGCTCCTCCTGTTTACCAGGTACAGTCTCCATTTTCCAATACCTGTACCTAGGTAAAACAATGTCCTTGGTTTTTGCTGTTTGGGATGAAGCCAACTGAGTTCAATGGGCCTTACCCCAGAGCTAAGTGTGCATAAGATTGCAGCCATGATTATTTATTCTGGGATGAATTGGAGAGAATTGACACCTTCTATTTTAACAAACGCTGAAATCCCAAGCACATTTACTTTTGAGTAAACAAATATAAAGGTAAAGGACTCCTGGATGGTTAAGTCCAGTCAAAGGCAACTATGGGGTGCAGCGCTCATCTCGCTTCAGCTTTCCAGGTCATGTGGCCAGCATGACTAAGCTGGCTTCTGGTGCAACAGAACACCTTGACGGAAACCAGAGTGCATGGAAATGCTGTTTACCTTCCCACCGCAGTGGTACCTATTTATCTACTTACACTGGTATGCTTTCAAACTGCTAGGTTGGCAAGAGCTGGGACAGAGCAATGGGAGCTCACCACCGTCAAGTGGATTTGAACTGCCAACCTTCTGATCGGCAAGCCCAAGAGGCTCAGTAGTTTAGACCAGAGTGCCACCTGCATTTGTAAACAAATGTACAATTGGCCCACATGCATCAATTGTATTAAACATTGAACTTAAAAGGGGGCCATGGGTCAGTTTACTGACATTCCTTGCTTTTGAAGCTGTTGCGGAATAGGCTGTTGCCAACTAACAGAATAAAGCTTCCGTCAAGCAACGAAGAGCCCTGATCAATGAGGGCTTAAGAGGCTGTGTGTGAGGTTCAAGCAGTGATCCTTGAGCCGAAAACAGAAATGTCCTGCTGTAACTACAAAACAGAGGGTATGGCTAACTTAAATACAGTATATGTCCAAGTTAGAAGGGGCATAAGGGAGTTACCCAAACACCCACAGGCATGATATTCAGAAGATGGGAGTTTGTGGCTTTGGGGGCCTATGCTCATACCATCACAGTGAGGGGTCTGTAATGCAAAATTAGCAATAATTACTATACTTTAGCTAGAAATACTGCACATCTCAACTTCATGGGGAAGACTGTGACCAGATGACCTGTTGCCTGCTCAATCTGCTGTGCTAAATACTGAGAGGCAACATCAAGGGCCCAGCTCTTTCTTCCTACGGTTCTTTAACTTTAAGGTAGTGTTGGACCAGGCAGCCCTTTAAAACAGACTGCCATCTTTCAAATACAAGGCTGCAAAGTAGGATATGTGGTTTAGCTTCTACTGGACTTCAGCAATAGCAGCAGGCATCAAAGAATTCTCCTTATCGAGAAAGGAGCTGGTGGGACATGGTGCACTTTGGAGTAACAGTGGAGTGTTTGAGCAGGAGAGTGAGGTGGAGCACAGAGTGGGGCCTGGTCATCAAAAAGCACACTGAGTGTTTGTGGAATGTGTAAGAGTGAGGATTAAAGCTTATTTTGCACTTTCAGGCTCTCAAAAGTACAGCAAACTCTTTACTGCAGAAAAAGAGACGGTTGAGGGTAAATTCCGTGTGACATGTTAAACATAAGGTCATCATAAGTTGCCTATAGAATAGCACCGGAACAAAAGGCTCATTAGATCATTTTGTCACTGAGTAAAGGGAGTACGTGTAAGACCTTGTGATTCTCTTAAAATGGTTATTGTTTCTTCACCTTCTCCATGGGTTCTGATTACAAAGTAGAAAATAAGGGTTAGACTAGGTGGACAAGCTTTCAGTGGGTGCTTCATAAAGAGGTCCACAACCACAGTTACCACTTAAAGATGAGTAACAGGAACTTTGAGAGGGAAAGACCACAATGTAATGAGTTTCTTTTAAAACAAATATTTGTGGTGGCTCAAGGGCAAACAGCACAAAATCTTGCCAGCATTCAGTCAACTGACTCTGCAGAGCTCTACTCATAAAACACCGTGCAAAGGATAGCCTGTTATTTGTGGCCAGTGGCTTCCACTGATCATGCTCCCAGATGTTAGGAACATTTACAGCATTTTCTTCCCCTTTGCAGCGGGGCGCCCCCAAACACCCCACATAAAACACAGCAGAGCAGAAGTGGCACAGAAACCCAGGGTTCCTTCCAGCTTTAACAGGCTGGACTCAAAATCACTGCATCATGAAAACATAAAACCTTACGTTTTGTGCAGGGCTTCCAACAACAGAGGCAGTTTCATGGAACATTACAAACTGCACGTAGACACATGAGCCATATCCTCCGCCCACTGAAACACCAGCACCACCACCTCTCCTAAACTGTACAATATGCACAACGCAGCCCAACTTAGCCAGCAATCAAAGAACATGGGATCCAACTCAGCCAGCGCTATGTAGCCAGGCAATATGTGATTAAGTTTGTTGGGAAGGCCTCCAGAAGGGAGAAGCCAACATGGGAAAGTGCATGATAAAAGTGCTGAAGATCTCAGCTTGACATCCGAAATTAGATATCCCAAGCACAATGCTGGGCATGACATCAGCATGGAATTTACAAATGAATTTGAACCTACCGCATAAGTAAAGCTCTTGTTTTCCCCTCTTGATGGTCTCTCGGTTTTGTGGTTTCTTCTGCTTATCTTGGGAAAGCAATTAGGTCATTGGTTTAGACTCTGCTTGGGATGTAATGTGATCAGAGAATAAAATCCTCATATGCGAAGGCAAGATTGTAAAATGTTATTATTTCAACCCTCACCCCTTAACTGGCACCACTAGGAGATTCTGGGCTATTGATAGTCCCTTTGACTAATCACAGCTTCTTGGCCCTACATAACAGCGATGTGCAAGTCATTTGACATGGGACTATCAAAAGCATAGAAGTTTCTGAAAGAGTATGGACCCTGACAGTGGAATCAGGAATCATCTTCTTCTGGCTTTAGCATATATGAAAGGTTTCAGGGAGAAGAAACTTTGGTCCTACACATGTATGCAGAAAGAGAAGTGGGGAGCAGCTTCTGGGTGCAAGTTTCAGGCAGATGAAAAGGAAACTCATACACAGTATTAAATATGTCTATGCTTGAATGAAATTTCAACATGCAGAATTACTTCTATTTTAGGTTGTTCTTTCCTACTATGGGGAAGAGACCTTAGTTCCATGCTAAAGCATATGCTTTGCAGGCATCACAAGACACAGATATCAATACATGCATATAAAAAAAGTAATGCTGGTTACAGTCAAAAGAGTACTTTTGGACATGAATAACATCCAGGGAGGGGGGCTTCTAGGACGAAGGAGAAATTGTGATGCTCCCTTGTTATTTTTGATACTGGATACTGCATGTTGCTTGATAATCATGTTATATTGATAGTATTGAAATGTGTTATTATGTTTTGGTTTTGCTATGTTATTATGAAATTGTTTTTGTAGTGTTTATAGAAATGCATCCCTGTTTCTTTGTTGTAAGCCACTTTGAACATGATTTTTTTTATGTGGAAAAGCAGCATACAAATAAAAAGAAGAAATAAATGAAAACTGTTGTTGTTGTCTGACTCTTCGTGACCCCATGGACCAGAGCACGCCAGGCACTTCTGTCTTCAATGAAATTTAGCAGTGGCCAATTTCTTTGAAAAATAAAACAAGACTCTCTGAGTAATATCTTGACTTGGCAAGATAGTTTTTTATGTGTTTTCCCTGTGTTAGGACTATAAAATGCTGCTATGGTTGTCTTCCTTATTTTAATAATCCTATCTGCACTGAATATAATGGGTAAATTAACTTTAATGAGACAAGAATGTCCTCTTATATCAAATCCAATTCAATACCTTTATTGGCATCACAGTACAAAACATGTTAGGTCACTGTTGGACAGAAGTTAAGAAAGACTTAGACATATGGTCAAGGCTGAAACTTTCCTTGTTAGGCAGAATTGCTGTTATCAAAATGAATGTATTGCCTAGAATGTTATTTTTGTTTCAGACATTACAAATAATAGACAAGATGGACTGTTTCAAGAGGTGGCAGAAAGACATATCGAAATTTGTTTGGCAGGGCAAAAAGCCAAGAATAAAATTTAAGACATTAACAGATGCGAAAGATAGAGGGGGTTTTGCCCTGCCGGACTTAAGACTTTACTATGAATCAGCAGCGTTTTGCTGGTTGAAAGATTGGCTGCTCCTCGAGAATACAGACATTTTGGATCTTGAAGGATTTGACAACAGATTTGGTTGGCATGCATATATATGGTATGACAAGGTAAAATTGCATAAAGGTTTTAAGAACCATATGGTGAGGAAAGCTCTGTATAATGTTTGGATTAAGTATAAAGATCTGTTTGAAAGTAGAACCCCCAGGTGGTTGTCACCAATGGAAGCAAAAGAGGTGAAAAAATTGAATATGGGCTCTAATTGGCCTAAATATTGTGAAATTATAGAACAAGATGGTGAAAATGTAAAATTGCAGAGTTTTGAGAAACTGAAGTTTAAGGTGAGAGATTGGTTACACTATCGACAGATAAATGAAGTATTCAAACAGGACAGAAAGAAAGGCTTCCAAGTGGAGAAGTCAAAATTAGAAACAGAACTGTTAGAACCCAATACTAAAAATTTGTCAAGAATGTACAACTTGCTGTTGAAATGGAATACTCAAGATGAAATGGTGAAATCTAATATGATTAAATGGGCACAGGATATTGGGCATGACATTGAACTTGCTGACTGGGAGCAGTTATGGACCACTGGTGTTAAATTTACGGCATGCAATGCCTTAAAAGAAAACATTATGAAAATGATCTACAGGTGGTACATGACTCCTGCTAAGTTAGCAAAGATCTATCATTTGCCCAACAACAAGTGTTGGAAGTGTAGTGAAACGGAGGGAACCTTCTATCACCTTTGGTGGACCTGCCCGAAGATTAAGGCTTTCTGGGAAATGATCTATAATGAAATAAAAAAAGTTCTGAAGAGAACGTTTGTTAAAAAACCAGAGGCCTTTCTCTTGGGTATGGTGGGCCAGATGGTGCCAAAGAAGGATAGGACATTTTTTATGTATGCCACTACAGCAGCAAGAATTCTCCTAGCAAAGTATTGGAAGACGCAAGATTTACCCACGTTGGAAGAATGGCAGACGAAGGTGATCGACTATATGGGACTGGCAGAGATGACTGGCAGAATTCGAGACCGGGGGAAAGAGGCGGTGGATGAAGATTGGAACAAATTTAAAGTTTATCTTAAAAACTGTTGTAATTTGGAAAATTAGGGGCTCAGAGTTACAAGAGATAAAGAACTACAGTTGTATTAATAATTAACTGAAGTTAAATACATGAAATATATTTAAGTTATGTTCAGAGGGTTGCTGAAAAATCTTGAAACAAGAATGCAGAAAAGGGGTGGTATGGGGAAGTCGTGTTTTTGTTTGTTTATGTTTATGTTTTTGTTTTGTCTCTTCTTTATTCATGGAAAACTAATAAAAATTTATTATAAAAAAAAAAAACAAAACATGTTAGGTCACTAGGACAATTAAAAGGACAAGGGTGAAGCTGTTGAGGGTCATAAGGTCACACTGTGATCGTGTGTACTTAGATATTGCCCTCTTGTAAATTCTTATAAAGTTGTCTTTTTAAAAAAAAACACACAATGTGTAAACAATATAAAGCAGTGTAGAAGCCCATTTCTTTCTAGACTTAAAGAAATACAAACTGCATATAACCAAGCCATCAAATATTCCTTTTGGTATTTCAGCATCATATTTCTCCTTCATATCTCTCAAAGGAAATGTTTAAAGTAAAAAGGGAATGATTGCTCCAAGGACATAATTAATTGTTAACCAAAGATGAATCATGCAATACTTGGAATAGTTTAGGCAAAAGTTTTCCTGCTCATAATTAATTGTGGACACAAATGATAGCACTCAGGCACTTAATTAACTGATCGTCCCTTTAGCTGCAGTGAACAAGCAGGTATTCACTGTCGCTGGCCTCATGATGAATGACATCAGGAATTTTAGTTGCTTTCGCAAAACCGCAGGTGTGAAATTAAAAAGCCAAGTTCTAACCTATTCAATATTGTGAGGTTGTTTTTTTGTGTAGAGAGGGGTGAACAGACAACTATCTCGCTCCCTCAGCTGGGCATTTTGACTGTTAACATGGCCTCTTTATTTATTTATTCAACACACTGTCATTCTGCGGAAAGTTGAGAGCAGTTAGGATCTCCACCCCCACCACGTGAAGTTCATTTGGGAAAGGGATTTGCACAATGCCTGCCTGCTTTTCCGGCATACACATCCAAGTGAAGGAGCGCTACTGCATTCCACTCGTAATATGGAAGAGCCACTATTAGTCACAAATGAGCAGTAAATTCAAGCAATGAAACAGCAGGGTTACATTCCACATTCATCCACAAAGGACAGCAAAGAGTGATGCAGCAAATAGCAACAGTTGCAAACATTTAGAGCCTCCCCAAAGCCAATAATACATTTCCTTTCACAAATCTCCCCCACCCCACTTGCTTAGCCAGACTTACTTCCCTTTCTGCATCACCAGAGAAAGGGCAAGTTCTTCTAGTTGCAGGTGGGGATCCTTTTCAGCCTGGCAGGCCAGATCCTGACCTCGCCCACTGGGCCACTTTGACAGATGGGTGGGGCCCATCTACCTGTCAATCACCTGACATCACCATCATATCAGATGACCCATTTTCCCTTTCCAGGGTGGCTTGAATTTAAGCTGCACTACAAGGACAGATCCCAGCTGATGCAAATGGGCTTCCACTTGTCCTAGGTGTTACAGAGAGAAAGGGAAGAATTAAATCTGTGGCTGCTGTTCTCAATACTTGCCACGTAGACAATGCCATTTGTAGCTTGGGCCTAACAGCCAAGGTCAAAAACACCACAGCAGCATGAAACAAGAAGGATTAAGCACAGTTTTCACCCACAAGAGGTGTTGTCCCTATTTCTGCTAAGAAAAGTCTGGTTGCCTCAAAGTGTGTGGGAGGTAAACTATGCAAGATAATGTTGCTGGATTACTTGGTGTTAAAGCCAATTGCTTAATTGTTGTTTTGGTAAGTTAGCACACAAGTAATTTTAATTTTGCAGTAGACAGAAGAAGCAAGAGTCACACTGTGTGAGAGAGATTAGAGAGAGAGAGAGTTCCCACTGAAATGCTCTGAAGAACACCATGCTCATTTACTGCTCCTTATGCTCGGAGATGGAAGATGTTGCAGCAGTAGTACAAGCCTCTGTACTCATGTCCTTGAAGCCCTTTCCCTCAAATCCATTGAGCATGCTCAGGGATAGTTTCTTTTGCATTATCTTATAGCTTCCTGGTATTTATTATTATTTACAAATGATGTCTCAAAGCAGAATACAAAAAAAAAATTCCAATTCACAATACTTAAAAACAACAAGCCACTCTATAACCATCAAGGTGATCAGACCCTAAAAAACCAAATCTCTCCATCCCCAAACATAGGCTTGACCACCAAAGAATGACCCAGAAAAGGGTACTACCAACTACACAAATTAACACCCTAAAGAAATGTCACCCCCAAGATGCCAATGTTGATGCCAGGTGACCCTTCCTTGGGAAAACATTCCAGATGTTGATAACCTCCAGAACCAACAGTCTGGGGTGGCCTCCACAGCACATTTGAGACCACGGGGAGACTACTGGGCAGTGAGGTGGGCAGTATTATCAGCAGAACCCCCAAAATGTTACATGCCCAACCCAAAGTACAAAACTCTCCAGACTTGTACTCAGCCAGACAGGAAGCCTGAAGAAAGAGAGAAAGATCAAACCTAGTGACCACAATGGTCGTCTTCTTCTCAGTCCTTCAGTCTGCTCTGAGGCTGCATTGAATACCCAGCTGAGCACAGGTGGGAAAAAGCAACTCCGCCCTTCTCAGCCACCTAGATTTCAGTTGTGCATGCCCATCCAGCCTCCTCATCCATGATCAGGTTGTAAATGGGGAGCATGGAAAGGCCAATCCAAAATATTTGGCTCAATTTAAGAATGGCATATTTAATTTTGGGTGGAGGTTGCACATGAATCAGTTAAATGGAGAAATCCCTCTCATCTGAAATATAAGGCACAAACTCATTCAGGGAAAGCAGACAAATAGGTAAGCAGGCACATGAACTTGGATGTGTACTGACAATAGATAGGGAGTTGCGTGCACATGCATATCATCTGGCACAGAATTGGAGGGACTTGCATTTTTCCTGGGGTATTAAAGCATCTATTAGAATTGTGCAGTACATCTTATCAGAAATAAACTTCAGCCCAGCTGTTGGATCAAGAACTTACCCGGATCCAAAATCCCCCATGAGTAAAGTTCATTTTGTTTGTTTGATGTGCTCCATAGAGTGCTTGGCAGCAGCAGCAGCAATCCCTTTTTTGTTCTAAAGGCAGAAAGGTTCATCAGGCACCTCTTGCTGAGTGCCAGTCTCCTTGGTATTGGAATAAAGATTGCAAGTCAACCCCAGTGATGGACAGCACTGCCTTTGCTAGTAGGTCAATTAACCCTGTCCTTACTCAGTAAGCAAGGGATGAAATTTTGGAGAACAGTTCGTATCAGAGCCAGTGGTGTGAAGAATCAAGGGGGAAAGGGAGGTGAAGAAAGTTGAGGAATGCAAACCTTTTGGATACAGTATGATATTAAAAAATATATGAGATATCTTGTTATTTTGATTAAACCTTTAAAAAATGATAGCAGACTTAGCAGCTGTTCAAACAGCAGTGGTTAACATCCTCCACAGGTCTGTCAGCAGCAGAACTATAATGTATTGTGACACTCCTCCCACATTTTGTTTTTTAACCATGAAGAACTACAATACAAATGGCTGCTTATAGCACTAGCAGCTCTGTCCAGAGAACACAACACTGAAGGAACTTTCAGTTCATTTTTTCTTTTGTTTGGCTAAGAAGATCACGGGAGGAGTGAAAGCTGACTTTGGCTCTTACTTTGTTTTATTGGGCTGATGAGGCCCACCTCAGAGAGAGAGAGAGAGAGAGAGAGAGAGAGAGAGAGAGAGAGAGAGAGAAAGGTAGCCAGAAAGGATGACTAGTTCTGGAAAGTACTCATACCTACAGAGTACAGTTTACATTAAAGTTCAATAGAAACTGGCACTTTAACTTTGTCTAAGTTCTGCATGGTGTTAGAGGGAGTCATATCAAGCTCTAAAGGTGCCATGTCTATTGTTTTTGTGAATTAAAAGTGTCAGCCCAACATCCCACAGCACACATGAATCAGTCACTGAGATTTCCAATGTGCCAAGTTTCATGCTTGGCACACCGGCTTTTGAGGTTATTTAATTAACATGAAGAAAAGGGAACTGTAATAACACACAACCCAGTCTTGCAATCCTTTGTGAGAGCCGCAGAGGAACCATGAAAAGCCCTGCGTGATCCTGATTCCATTTAATTTTTGCAGGAGTTTTCAGATGGATCCATTCAAATGGGAAAACCAGAGGACCAATAGACCATCTGAGCTGACCAACACAGTGAGGTTGAATGAACTACAAAAATAGCTCAACACCAGCACAGAGAAGAAGCAAAGAGCTGTCATTAGAGAGCAAGTGTGAACAAGATGCAAACACAGTCTGCAAAGCATGTTTGTTTTTAACATCTGAGTATCCAAAGCGCCTCAGAGTTGAGGGCACTTCAGAAGGATCCCACCTTGGCTCAGAGAAGCATGGAATCTATCCAAGCAGCCCACTTAGTTCTTGATACAGGATTCATCAGATGTGTCCCATAATTTCTTATTCAGAAATAAGAAGTAAGTGCCAGTAAGGCCAAGGGGGGGGGGGGAGCAACTATAATTCCTGAAAACAGATTCAGGAATAGAAACAGCTGTCAGAACAATAAGTTGTGAATCAACCGAATGGGACAGTCACAAAGCCCAGAGATTTTACACCCATTCAATAATAATGTTTTATGAATAAAAAATATGAGGCTGCTAGAAGAGACAGATGGCATGGCATTTTGTTTCAAACTTAAAATTATTCTAGCCCCTCCCAACTCTCTAGATTCTCTAGATATGCAACACTGACTATTCACCAGGTTTTTAAAAAATTGCTACCATGAGGTGATTTCCTTTCCCCAATTATCTTGTCCAATGTGCATTGGAATCATGGTGCATCCCAAGTCCAGCAAAGCTGCTCACTGATGAAGCTGTCATAGACTGGCAGAGTAGACTGGGTTTAATATCAATATGAAGCCAACCATACATTTTGCAAGGAATAAAATATAGCTGCATCTGCTTATGTGCAAGTTACACAGCTCCTTTGTGAACAAGGCAAATCATGTTCAGAAACTGGTAGAAGGGACATAATCTTTTTCCATGTCAGAGACAGGTAAGAAAATCACATCCTCACAGGGAAAACCGTGTTTCCTTTCTCAGGAAAAGGGAAAGATTAAAATATTCTACCACATCCCAAGCTCCATTAGTTGGCTTTACAGAGAGGTCAATCAACACATGCTACAAGTGCATTCCTGAACACTGAAAAGCCAAAGCTCTGTGGGAAGGAACTAAATGCAATAAAATATTACTAGAACTGTGTTCACATTTTGCTTCCCTGAAGAACTGACTGTGGTTCCAGTATTGAACAGCATTGTTTATAATCACAATCCGGGCATCTTAAATTATGACGGCACGCAATGTCATGGTTAGAATTAGCAAACAACCTGGATGGAATACAAAAGCCTCTGGTACAACCTTCCTTCTCAGAGGAAAAGGTTGTTTTTGTGATTGTCAATTTTTGGTCCTGCACTTCAGAACCATAATGAATGCAGATGTTACCCAAGAGAGAAAGAATGTGGTCTCTTTTCACATGCACAAATCATGGCACTGAATTCAAAACACAGGAGCTGTGGCAATGCACTTCAAAGGCTTTCTGAAAGTATCATTTGGCAGCTGGCTGGTTCTTTAGAAAAACCTGCTAGGGAACATAGTTGTGGAGTTCCATTCCTCCGATATAGTTTTCCCCAACCTAATGCCCTTCAGATATTTTGATCATGCCTGACCACACTGACTGGGACCGATGGGAGCTGTCAGTAAAAACATCTGGAGGGCACCAGGTTGGAGAAAGCTGCATCACCTAAGGCAAACACTCTTTGAAGGGCCTTTGGTTGAAACTCCAATGATCCATCATACAAAGGTCTAACCCAGCCCCTTTTCATTCCAAAGATTATCAGAAAGTTTCCAAAATGATCGCAGATTATTAGAAAATGATTATTCAAAGCATAATTAACACATTTTAAAAACATTTTAATTACTGCCTTCAAAAGGCAGGTTGCACCCAACGTGGTTGACACTTGTTTTATATTACGGAGCAATGTATAAATAGTACAATTTGGGGGGGGGGGGAATCCACATGAGCCAACCACTTTCATGGGATGACAATATGTCTCAAATCATTTTTTCCACAAATCAAGTAACTTTGTTTAAGAAATTACAGCAGAAATTGGATTATTTATCATGGTTGCTATTTCTTGTTCTAAGCGCCTTCCCTGTGCTTATAAAGAAAAAGAAAACATACTCCGTATTTAAGCTTTTCCTTTGTTGTCTATAAATGAACCTGCATATGTCATATGGTAGGTGTGGGGAATCTTTGGTCCTCCAGATTCTGCTGGACTACAACTCCCATCAGCCCCAGCAAGCATGTCCCATGGCCAGGAATAAAGGGAGCTGTAGTTAAAAACATAACAACCGCCAACTGGATCAAACCAATGGCCCTGTTCTCACAGTGGCCAACCAGATGCCTGTGGGAAGCCACGGAGCAGAACATGAGCACAAGAACACTCTTACCTCCCGTGGTTTCCAGAAACTGGTATTTAGACACATTACTGCCTCCAGCTGTGGAGGTAGTGCATAGCCATCATGCCAAGCAGCATGATAGCCCTGTCCTCCATAAGTTTGTCTAATCTTCTTTTAAAGCTATCCAAGTTGGTGGCCATCGCTGCTTCCTGGGAGAGCAAGTTATGTGCTGCATCAAGAATCTTCCAACTTTCATCTTCATGGGGTGTTCATGAGTTTTAGTGTTATGTGCAAAGGAGGGGGTGGGGAATGTCTATCCACTTTTTCCATGCCATGCATAATTTTACAAATTTCCAATCCTCTATACTAAAAAAAATCCGAAATGCTGCAACCTTTCTTCACGGGGAAGTCGCTCCATCCCTTTGATTATTTTGGTGGTCATTTTCTAAACCTTTTCCAACTCTACAGTATCCTTTTTGACCAGAACTGTACACCAAATGAAATCCCACCATAGACTTGTACAATGGCATTATGATCAGCAGCATATGGAGGGGCCACGGTTCCCCACAACTATGGCAAAGAGCATGAAAGTAGATCTATTGGTCTACTTCAAGCTCACCCAGAACATGAGAGGAGCGAGCATAGCTTAGTGGCAGTGCAGAAGGTTCCGGGTTCAATTCCTGACAGTTAAAGAGATCAGTAGCAGGCAATGACAAAGACCTGAGAACTTGAAGAACCACTGTCAGTCAGAGTAGACAACACTGGGTTATAGGGACAAATCACCTGATTTAGTGTAAGGCAGTGCTCCTTGTTCTTGGAACCATTTTGTATCAACATTTTTTTGACTCCCCACTTCCTCAAAGAGCAGACCTCCATGCCAAATCACAAATCAATTTGGAAACTACCCTTTAAAGGGGGGGGATTTGGCTTGGAAGCTGCCATTCGTGAAAGAAGTCCAAAGGCCCTTAGCTACAAAGCTTTGGGTCTGGGCCAGTAACTTCATCTGATAAGGCCATTAGATCAGCACCACAATATTAGGCATTAGTTTCATCTGTACTACTTGAAATGAGTTTCATATTTACAAAGGTATGGTTTTAAATAAAGCCCAAGTGGACCATTGTTCTTAAAAGTAACGATATGCTGACTTAAGTCAACAACTTGCAGAACTGCAAGGGCTAAAATGCACTAACACAAAACGGAGAATGTAAAAGGGAGGGAGTATGTGTGTACGTGTGTGAAATCCCCTCCAGAAGAACTGCGCTCCAAAGCCTCTCATAATCAAAGCATTTGAAGAGTTCCATATAGCACCCTTAACTGAGCCTGACTGTATTTGCCAAGTCTAAGTATTTTTTCACAAGAACATTGTGGGGGGGGGGGGGACTAAAGAATCCTTGAATCAGCCTGACTCCACAAAAGGACCATTGTTTTATCAAAGCTCAGACAAACACAAGAGCATGTGATCATCCACATTAGAAGCCACCTTGGTTAATTCAGCTATTTTCTGCCATGATCTTAAAATGCCTTTTAAAAAAGTGGTGCTATGAGAGAAGCTGACTGGATTTAAACTGTAATTATTGGTTCAAGCAGAATATGAACACATCACCCATTGCTGCAACCTACCAGAAACTAGTGTTCCTTCCCACCTTCATTCTCCTAAATCAACCTGTAATCCCATCAAAAGTTCTCAGACCAGATTTGCAAGGGCAGCTAATCTTTCACCATTCATGGTTACCTGTTTGTAACTTCATTAGAAAAGAACAATTCCTGCTGACTCAGCTGGTGAATATTAGCAAAGATTTGCTGATGTTCCACCTCACGAAAAGGCTCATATGTGTTTCCCTAATGATAATCACAAATCATTTTATACAGGGCAAAATTCTTCATTCAGTCCTATGCAAGTCAAAGACCAGGTTGCTGTCCATGTCAACAAATGCTGGGCTACAACCACTACAGCCTATGAATTTTCTAATATGCTTGTTACATTCCTTGTATACACTAAGCATTTGTTCAGATTTGTCTTGGCTCTGATTTCATTCTCTTTCTAGTTGTGTCAATGTGTGTCCTCTCTCTCTCTCTCTCTCTCTCACACACACACACACACACACACACGAATCCTGGCTTGACATTTTTTTGGATGAACTTGCTCCAGTTTATCTTTGGACAGTAGACTATGGTAATATTATTCCAGAACAAGATCTGTTTGGATTAATAGCTTCCAATGGTCCTCTCTAAATGCCTTGTACTTGCTTACAAAAAACAAAACGGACAAAGCAGCACCTTTAAGATATCTTCTATGATACAGGAAAGATGACACCAATCTTCCTGAAGGCAAAGACCTTGGACCAGGAATCTCCAGCTTCTTAAAGAAACTATATGACCAAAAACAATGAAGGAGCAAGCCATGGCTGCTGGTCCTGAGAGGGATGTGGTTCTTCCTCCTGCCCAGCCTTTCCCCAGAAACTTGGGTGCTCCACCTAGTCTTCAGTAAGAAAGAGTGTCGTGGGACAGACGTAGCCTTGCAGTTGGCAGCAGAGGAACATGGTAAGGACAAGGTTCAGGCTACTTCCTCAGAGAACCACCAGTATCTCATTCAGGGCTCTTTCAGCTGGAGGACACAACCCTGCCACCATCTTCTGAATCAGGAGGAGTACCATTGACTCCCCAGCCTCATAGTAGCCAATGGCTACAAAATAAGATGGATACTCTTTGCAGTTGCCTTAGCAGGGCACCCCCTGGAGCTGTCCAAGGTCATGTGCACACTCTTGTTGATGTGCCCTCTTGACTGGATACTGCATCACACTTCCACAGAACATTTATCCCATGATCACTGGTAGGCCTGCGGTTAAGCCCCACATGAACATGCCTCAAAAGACGAGATGGTATTATTATTATTTCTACCCCACCCAGCAGAGAAAGCCCCCATAGTATAAGTCTTTATCCAATTGCCATCCATCCCATATGTAGCCTAGATGAATTTGCTGTGTTTTTGCCATATAATCCATTTCACTAGATCCCTGCATAATTAAGTTGCTCTGCTTCCAGTTTTATATAAGCTCCAGGCAATTTGGAGAAATAAAGTTATTTCCAAACTAATATGAAGTTTAATGAAAAGGTTGAACATTTTATAATACCCACATTAAAATTAGTATTTTTAAAAATTTTGGCTGAAAATGCAATCCTTAGGGGTGGGCCTTTATATAACGGAGGCATCATGCAGAAATAAGCTGCTAAAGAGATATGCTCCCTTTTCCAGTTTGGTTCTATTTTTCAGCTTCAACTGCTGTCATTCAAACTGTAACCCCCACACCCTCACCAGTGCCATATCCCAATAAAATCTTAACCAGAGATAGGGAGCCTGTGGTCCTCCAGATGTTGCTGGATGGCAGCTCTCACCATCCCTGACAATTGGCCATGCTGGTTGGAGGTGATGGGAATTAAAAAAAACAACCCAAACACATAGAAGGCTATGGGTTCCTTAAAGGTAAAGGGACCCCTGACCATTAGGTCCAGTCGTGACCGACTCTGGGGTTGCGGCGCTCATCTCGCTTTATTGGCCGAGGGAGCACACGGAAACGCCGTTTACCTTCCCATCGGAGCGGTACCTATTTATCTACTTGCACTTTGACATGCTTTCGAACTGCTAGGTTGGCAGGAGCAGGGACCGAGCAACGGGAGCTCACCCCGTCACGGGGATTCAAACCGCCAACCTTCTGATCAGCAAGTCCTAGGCTCTGTGGTTTAACCCACAGCACCACCTGCGTCCCTATGGGTTGCTTATCCCTGTGCTAAAATAACTGTAGTATTCTGGAAAAGCATCCCCCCCTCCCCGTACACAAAAGAATTACAAGTTGTGAATCTGATGGGCCAAGATCAGATAGTCAATCTTCCTTGGTTAAAAAAGGCTGGGATGCTATCTCTAAATGAGACCAACCAATAGGTTAAACTGCTTATTTGGCTGACAGCTACAGCTAGTTGCCTGTTTAGTTGTTAAAGCTGATATATTTTACAACTCTGGTCAATTGCATTGTCTCTTGATGTGCAAAACAAAAAGACATTTCTCTCGGCTCCTGTTCTGACAGGTGGATTTTTAAAGCTAAAGGGAACCCCTGCTGAGCTCAGCTTTGTTTTGCTAAACAGAAAGCAACTAATCAGGTGTTAATTGACTGAACACGCACACACCTCTGTGCTTATCTACCTTTGGGTAACTAAAGCAGCTGCATAGCTGCGGAGACGTGCCCTTTGGAAAGTGGCAAAAATGAATTTTTTGCTCTCAGTTTA
The DNA here is from genome assembly GCF_964188315.1 of Podarcis muralis. Taxonomy (NCBI): domain Eukaryota; kingdom Metazoa; phylum Chordata; class Lepidosauria; order Squamata; family Lacertidae; genus Podarcis; species Podarcis muralis. The sequence continues at coordinate 54,146,019 of NC_135660.1, forward strand.
CTTATTCCTTTTCATGTTACAATGTATTAGCAATCAGAAAGAAGAACATCATTGCCCTTTACCCAATATCATAAAATACAGCGGTACCTCGGGTTAAGTACTTAATTCGTTCCGGAGGTCCGTTCTTAACCTGAAACTGTTCTTAACCTGAAGCACCACTTTAGCTAATGGGGCCTCCTGCTGCCGATTTCTGTTCTCATCCTGAAGCAAAGTTCTTAACCTGAAGCACTATTTCTGGGTTAGCGGAGTCTGTAACCTGAAGCGTATGTAACCCGAGGTACCACCGTATACAATAAACCACAGTATTGGAGAAGTCCATTGTTGCATATCAACCTATAACACTTTTCTAAATGTACACTGAAAGTATCCTGCTATTTCTTGCTAACAGCAGTAAATTAAAAGAGCACTGAACTGATCTGATGGATTCAAGAAACTATTTATTCATGCAACACCGTCGCCTCTTGCGTAGCTGCAAAACAAATCCTTTGTCTTAGTTTGAGGGGAGAAAGAGAAGAAGTGCTCTAAGGAAATCATTAAAAATTATCACTAAATAAAAGCATTGGAAATTCAGTGCAGAAAGGCAAGGATAGTGTAAATCCACACATATTCCAAATGAAGAAAAAGAAAGGCATTTGGTTCTAATACAGGAGAGGGCTGAAATGATGGTTTTTCTAGAAATAAGTTTTTTGTTTTTTAAGTGCAGAAGTAGCCTAGCTCAAAAGCAGCTAAGTCAGAATTGGCACTAGTGATGTTTTTTATGCCAACAAGGAAGGAGACAATGCTAGTTTTATAAGCAGTGTTGTGGTTTAAAAAAAAACTTCTGTACGGGTATTTATGGACATATTTCAGTATTTGGTTAATAAGTACATGATGTTCCAGCATTATCCCTTCACATGATGGCCAAGGCAAGGAATGGAAGACTGGTTCGAAGGAGATTCTGCATTTCTCCCACCATCCGCTCACATTCCTAAGCGGGTATCTTTTTTCACTCTCTTTATGGATTTTCACGAGTTCACAGAATGACTCCCATATGAAAAAACATTACAGGGACAGAAACAAATAAAAGTTAATGGGAGTAAAACACAGAGGGCAGAATGGGCTGTAAGAGAGGAGGTGGTTCAAGAAAAGGGGAAGGGGGGGTAAACTGCTAGAAAAAATATATATATTTGTCACAGTTCCTGCAAACCTGTATTGTTTTTTATAGCGATACAGGAAAACTGTTTCTTGAAAGTTCCTTTACCAAGTTTCATCTTAACGCGTTAACTTTCCTAATGAAGTTTTGCATGCAAAACAGGATGTAACAGGGCTTCAGACAAACCTGGGTGGTTGGGAGGAGGAGAGGAAAATCAGGCAAGTTTTCTTAATTTGAATTCACTTACCAAACAGGACATGCAAATGGCTCTGTGACTGAAGTGCTTATAGCAATCACAACCTGGCAGGGGGAGCAGTGAGCGGGAGTGAGGCCCCTTAGTTGGTGAAGTTGTGCATCTATCCTCATAATAATGATCTCAGCACAGGGACAGCACAGGTCTTCCCCAGAGTAGGGAGATGCCTATCATCAGTACAGGCACCTCCCCTCTTGCATGCAATTAGCAGGCTTGAGACCGCTAACACATGCACCATTTCCAGCACCACAAGGGGGCAGGGCGGGGGCTGAACAGGGTGGGGACATGTCTGCCGTGCCTTGGAATGTAACCCCAGGGTCAAAACATATGCAAAACAAATGAGACATATCCCATACAAGCTATGTGAAATATATACTACATAAGAGCTCTGCCTAGGACACACCATTGTGGCCATATTCCTTTAAGATTGCATTTAGGTTAATTATCTACACCTGTCACATGGTTTTGCTTATTAATGGTGTATTGAGACTCATTGGCCATTACTACTGAGAATTCTCCAAGAATCATTGCTTACGTAATCTGTTACACATGTCGATGGTACGTACAACCTCTGTATCGTCTAATGCTTAATAATGTATGAACTTTATTTTTTAGTCATGATATAACAGATTTATATTTGTAATCTCTACATGTCAAATATTAATCAGTGTATTATCAAATGTTTATATTATATACAATGGTACCTCGGGTTAAGTACTTAATTCGTTCCGGAGGTCCGTACTTAACCTGAAACTGTTCTTAACCTGAAGCACCACTTTAGCTAATGGGGCCTCCCCGATTTCTGTTCTCATCCTGAAGCAAAGTTCTTAACCTGAAGCACTATTTCTGGGTTAGCGGAGTCTTTAACCTGAAGCGTATGTAACCTGAGGTACCACTGTATATGAACTCAAACAAGAATGTATTAAGAAAGGAAGAAATATATCTGCATTGGATTTAATTAAATAGGTCATATACCTTGCTTAAGGATTGTTTATGGTCACATTCTGGACTTGATTTGTATGTTAGGAAGTAACCAGTAAAGAAATTTGTTACAAACATTACCATTCAGCCTGTTGCACTCTGTATGTTGTAAACTGGAACATAACCCCTGCATACTGAGAGCTGCCTGTACCTCAGTGAGGTGAGGCAGAGACTACCCAGGAGACTTTGAGGAAATGCTAGGGGAGGAACCTGTTCTTAGCCTTCTCACATGCCAGTCCTAAGGCGTCACCCTATTTTAGGGTCGTGCATGAGCAGGGTACTCGAGGGACACTTGCAGCATGGGCAGCCAGGACATTTCCTTAGGTACAGTCAGGTCAACAAAGAGTGGGCATCCACCTGCCATATGCATTGATCACAGCAGATAATTTGGTTCCCTGTAAATGTTTAATAAAAAGGAGGATGAGATTACAATCAAGAACAGTGCCTGTCTCTATCGCTGCTATTCCTAAGTGGAGATGCAAGAAGGCAGGTTGTAAGGCCGAAATATGTGAGACAGTGCAGGTTTGCTTCTTGCAGAGTCCCATTTCTGAAGGAATTTGCAGGTGAATAATTCTTCTCTTAAATCAAAAGGTGTGTTGTGTTGTTGCTTTAATACATCCTGCAGTTACATATTATGCTTTCTACAAAGCACTTGCTCATTTTGCAAATGGATAATCAAGATTCCTCTCTAACCCCCCTAAACTGAAATTTTAGCTGAAAATTAGTTATACTGTATCATGGATATTTAATCTCTTATTATTTTTCTTTGTTCTGTTATAACATACCTGCTTTTACATAGTTATACAATATGCCAATTTTGGATGGCATATGCCAGAAATGAGGCTCAGCATTTAGTTTTTTTTTAACCAGCTGACATGCCCAAGCAAGGAGAAGCTTCAATGACCTCCTTCAAAAGTTACCCATATTAGCCAGCATTTAAAAAGTACCTAGAAGAGATGTACTCTGTTGCAGTCCCTCATGCCTGCCTTTAGGACAAAGTTAGAGTTCATCGCCTCTAACACTAGCTAAACTGATGAAGTGCATTGCAGGAAAACCAAAAAGTTTGATTCAGCTGTCACATCCTGGCTCTGTGCTATTCTCATATACTTTACTAATCCATCACAAAGAATCAGGCAATGAAGACACTGGGAGTTCTTAAGATGTCTTTTGAAAGAGATTAAACAGACTCCACATTGGATTAGATGCCTGACACTTTTAGTTTCCGTTACATTTTGTATACCCCCTCAGTGCACAAACCTGTTCCAAACAATGTATTCTAATGCAGATTTCCTTGACTCGCTCTAGGATTTCAGGGTATGTAAGCCCAGCTCTGCAGGAAATTCTATTATTAAGCTATCTTCACATCTCAGGGGCAGTGTGATATGCCAAACAGCCATCTCGAGGATGCTGGGTTATAACAGGGGTGAAGTGGGCAGAGGTTTAGCTTAATGAAAAGGCCAACTTTCATCTCTGGGTCCCAGTGAGAGGGCCCCTTGTGAAGTGTTTGAGCATTCCAGGGCATTCCCCAATTATATGTAAGCACACTTGTGTGAAAGAAAGCAGAATCTCACACTGGAGCACACACACCGATTTAGTGTGTTTGTGAAGAATCTGTTACTGGAGATCAAGTTTAGCTAAGACAAATAATATATAACATGCAGTAAAATAAGCCTACGAAAATATTCCACTCCTCAGTGAACTTTTTTTTCTAAAGTAGAAAGTGGTATTTCCAACAAAAATATGTATTTTCCAGCCTCTCCACCATATCTCACAGGGGTGGAGGGGGGCGGGGGCGGGAAAACCACTTGTATGAAATAATTCAAAATCATGAAGCCCTGCTGAAAATGCTATGCAGGAAAAGCATAATCAGGAGCAACAGGGTATCTTCTGCATACTAAAATGGAGTAAGAAGAATTTCTGTTTTCAGCTTAATAAGAAGAGGGGTTTTTTCAAGGGAGGTCTACTACTAGAGCTGTTTCCTCATCTTATTTTTACTGGCAATAAAGATGTAAGAGGCTTACAAAGAGAAGTAGAAAGGTTTTCTGTTTTTGGCTTTTCCTAGTCCTGTGGCCAACGAAAAGGATGTACCTCCATGACAGAAATCCCTGGGCCCCTGTGGTTTGCTCTTTTTGGGGTGTTTTCATAGTAAAACATAGAATAGTTAATTTCTACAAACCTAATAAAACTTCTCCCTGTCCACATATGTTCTGGAAGCAACTGCATCGACTTAATAAAGAGTCAGTCATTCCAATTGTTCATCGTGTTTTCCAAGCGCTTTCGTGGGGATGCAGGAAGTTGCAATTTGGGGATTGTTCAAACAATCGCAAACCGCTGTGTGATATGGTCAGGTCCGATTGACTTAAATACATATTTCAAAATGAACTGTGACGGAACAATCCTCATTCCGTGATCCACACTGCTGGTGGGGGTTAGGATGTGGTCGAAGTTCCACTTTGCTCTGCTTCTGCTCTGCCTGCTGAAAGCATGGAGGAATGCATGGTACTACCAGTGGTATTTCCACCAGTGGAAGGCGCTGAAACCCCCCTAAATGTGGTGTGACAGACACCAGATTTATATTTAAATGCAGCAGAGCAAGTTTAGCCATGGATCTATTGGAGAGGCACAATGCTGGTCCCTCTGCTGCAGTAGCCAGGAGTTCGATCAATGAAAACAGTGAGCCCAACTAGCTTCTCCTCCTTTACCCTGGCTGGTGTAAGCAGCAGGACTTTGGATGTAACAGTGGTTCTGCTGCTTTGTTCTGGCCCGTTTCTCCTACTGCTTTGTGACTCGGCAGAAGTAGACAATAGCACAACTCCATCCTTCTTTTGAATCCCGGCCTTCTAGGCACAACCCCAAAATTAATGCTTTGATTCCAGCACACAATTCAATCCTTGCCTCAGAGCAGATATTCCTGTCAAGCTTCCTTTACCCCAACAGCTACCCATATTTAGTATACTTGATATGCTCCCTTTCCACACTGACTTATAAACAGAGATTTATTTATGAATCCAAAGCACACAATCATACTAAAATAAAGTACCGTGATATAAAGTACCATAATATAAAAAAAACTAAATTAAGGAAGTAAAACACTTTTCAAAACAATTAAAAAAGCAGAGCAGCTTAAAATACCAGGGCAAATAAAAAAAGGTTTGCAGAAGTTTATGGTTGATGAGTCATTTTGTATCTCTGAGATCCTCAGTTCCCATTTCCAGTTTGCCTAAGCAAGCTAAAATTCAACATTTTGGCAATTATTTAATTGGTTAAAAAAAATATCACCACCAGATATCTTCAAAAGTACTTGAACAGAACCTCTGCAACCTTTTTATCTCTACCACACTAAATTTTACATTTTAAAAATGCTAACCTTATGGCTTGCTCCCAGCTGCTTGGTCTGGTGTCAGCCAATAAAAACAAGCCAATGGGGGAACTTGCAAGCATTATTAATATGGATTAGACCATAGCTATGACACTGGCCCCTGGATACACAAACAAGAGTAAAATAATTCTAAGGTGCTACAGACTTACCCCATGTCAGCTATCCCTTACTTTATCCACAAGTCACTGGGACTGCATAAAGAACCACAAACTCCACCCCCTCTCCACACCATAACAACAGCTCAATTAAAGTTACTGGGTTTTTTAAAAAGTTTTTTAAAATTATTATTATGTTTTAATTAAAGTTGTTGTTTAGTCGCTTAGTCGTGTCCGACTCTTCGTGACCTCATGGACCAGAGCACGCCAGGCACTCCTGTCTTCCACTGCCTCCCGCAGTTTGGTCAAACTCATGTCCGTAGCTTCAAAAACACTATCCAACCATCTCGTCCTCTGTCATCCCCTTCTTCTTGTGCCCTCCATCTTTCCCAACATCAGGGTCTTTTCCAGGGAGTCTTCTCTTCTTGGCAGGCGCATCTACCCAACACTGCTATTCAGTGAGGTGGACAGGATGGGGCAGCAAGACCCCCAGTGGCAGGCAGGGTGGAAGTACCTGGCTTGCACCCCCTCAAAATGTGCAGTGGACTACAGCCCCCTTAGCTCTCCCTACGCTAGGCCCCTGTTGCCAGTTGCTGCTAGTCTACAACTCCCATCATCCTTGTCCACTGGCTTTGTTGGCTGGGGCTGATGGGAGTTATAGCCCAAGATATCTCAAGGGCACCAGCTTGGGAAAGGCTGCTGGAAGACACGTCTGAGCATGAAACTCACGTGAACCTGCCACATGTGACAATGAATGCATGGATTTTCCACAGTGTATTCAGTTTGTTGCTTCCATGTAGGAATGTTCAAGTGCGTAGAACAGCCTTGAGCAGCTACAGAAAGTCAGCCGGAGTCCTTTGTATTACAATTCCCTGGTGTCCGGGGGAAGTGCGGTGTTTATACAACCACACAGCAATTATGTAGGAATTTATCTCTGGTTGGCTTGGCTGAACTCAGGTTACTACAATGCTTTTGCATGGATGTGTGAAAACACCTCTAGACAGCAGGCAAAACATGGCCAAATGCTCTTGGGGGCGAGGTGATGGTGGTGGAAGCATACTATTTCCTTGCCACTTGAAAACATTAGCAGCTGTCAGGTATTATTTTGGTTATCCATAATGAGCCCGCTTAATGGCTACAGAGAACAAACAAGATATTCAAAAGGGCTGCAGCAAATAAGGAGAGTAAATGTGGAAAGTCAGGCGCTTCGACAGATGTCGAAATGTGTATATATTTGTTTTTCTTCCATCCACATTGGTTTTATTTACACTCATTTTATTGTGGATTTGTGCCCACAGTCTTTATTGATATATCTTTCTGGGAAATCTATTGAAAAAAGGACACAAAACCCTTTCCAAAACTCATCTAATCCCAGTAGAATACTCCAAGGAATGAACCAACGAATTACAACCAAGTCAGAGATGGACCTGAATAAACAAATGGGAGTTGCTCTGCAGCGTGCCTCATCATGTCTTATCTTGTGTTCTCTCGATTCTCAACATCTTCATTTGTGGGATCAAGCTCGAGGGTTTTTAAAATGCAAATTTCAGATTTTGGAAAAGAAACACTTGCATCCTGTAAAATCCCTTGGACTGCAAGCTCTGCTGAATGTTTGGTTTATTTGTGTTGTGCTTGGTCCAGGAGCCTTTACTTTGGCAACCAACCAAGCTCTGCTGAGGTGCAGCCGCCATTAATTAAAATGGGGCCTGTGTGAGAACTCAAATGGAAATCCTACCGGCATTAATGGGCATTGTGCAGCAGCAGTGCTTAAAGGATAGGGCCCTTCAGAAGAAAATTAAAGGAAACAACAGTGGTTAAGAAAAGGTACTTTCAAACTCGGTTTGCAAGTATTCAGTAGGTTTTTAAATGGCTGAGATACACACTCACACCCAACAGGTTGTAAAATTATCTTTAAAGAATAGGAAATCAGGTGACACCTATACACACACACACACACACACACACACACACACACACACACAATTGCAGGGGCAGCTGAATCTATAGGCAATCAATTTATAATAAAGCTGCCCCAAAATCCCATTCCTAGTTCTGTCAGCAGTCCAGCTCAGACTGTAATTCCTTTGCTTGAACCCTCCCCCCCTGCAAAAAAAAAAAAAAAAAGATATACCCCAGGCCACTTCCCGCCCAAACAAGTTGAAAACGTTACACATTCCATGTGTCAGAAAGGGAAGCCGGCTCCCTGCCACACTTTTCCTTGAGGGCACTGAGTAGTACGCGAGCACAAAGAGAGCTTTAGTTGAAATGGAGATCCTGGCTTGCTCAGATTTACAGTGTATGCCATATGCATGCTTTCTATTTTAGATTTAAAAAATAAATAGCCCCCTGGGAAAAGCTGACTGTAGGTCAATTTAATTTTAACTCACCTCACCACAGCTCTGAACAAGGCCCCCTTTCTTGAAGGAGGCCTACTATTCCTGGCTGTTTTGATCAGATCTGAACACATGCCTTTTCCTTACAATACTTGAGCAAAACTGTTATAAAAGGCACTATCTTAAGAGTCAAAAGAGCCTCGGCTGTAACTGGGGGGGGGGGGGCAAGCAACACAAATCTGACATTAAGACCAGCCATGAAACCACTAGAAATGCTCCGTGTTTTCATTATTATTTCAGATTAGGCCATTCCTATTTTACAAGGCTTGCCTTGCTCTGGAACTTTTCTGGGCTGGTTCACACATTAAATTTTCAGGATTTGCTAGGGTTGCCATATTTCAAAAAGTTTTTTGGGGAAACCTCCCCCCAAAATAGTGATTTTTCCAGTGCATTGTCATACACCCGGGTTTCTCCTGACATTTTATCGGTTTGGCCAAATTCCCCCCCGACACCATTTTTACACCTGAAAACCAGGACATGCCAGGAATTATCCTGATGTATGGCAAGCCTAGGGGTTGCTGCCACAGAACATATAAATCAACTTGTTTTTTACACATGCTTATTTACTTAACTACATATGGAATATGTGGAGAAACTTTTGTGTAAACGTAAGGACATAAGAAGCTATCTTACACTGAACCGACCATTGGTCCATGTGATTTAGTATTGTCTACACTGACTAGCATCAACTCTCTAGGGTTTCAGGCAGGGAACATTCCCAGCCTTCCCTGGAGGACCTTCTATGTGCAAATCACATGCTCTGCCACTTAGCTGTGGCTCTTCCCCATAGCTGCAAACACTTCCATGATCAAAGAGCCTCTTCATTGACATGCCTGTGAGTTCTCAATGCATGCAACAAGCTCACACTATTTATTTGTTTTCATACAGTTATATTCTGCTTTTCTAGTGGTTATGTTGTGGGTTATGGACAGAATAAGGGCTCAAATCATACCGCCCAACTTTTTCAGACCCCAAACCAGGATGAGTGTCTTCTGGGCAAGTTCAGTGAGCCTTGCTTTGCTCTCACCATGAAAAAAGTGTTGTTTTTTTCAGGTTGAGATCTCAGCCAGCCCCCCAGTGCTTTCTTTGGAGCAAGAGCGTAGTGTTAGATTGTGGCTACCAAAATGGCTGCCATGATCTCGCAGGAAAAAAAACAAGAAGTCCCTTTTTCTTCCAGGGCACTTGGCATGTATGCAAAATAGATATGATACTGACAATCTGTGATAACACTCACAATTTATTTTCACCTGGGGACTCCTAAAGTTTCAGAGTGGGTAGGTAACAAGTGCCTGTATCAATATTTGCATATTATTAAGTCACACTCAGATAGACCCAATTAAATTAATGGACTCAAGTATTAAGCCCATTTATTTCACTGGGTTTACTCTGAATATAACTTACTCAGGTGCCTATATTTTTTTGTGAGATGGGGTTAACAATGTGGGGGTTTGCATTAGGTCAGGGAAAATGGCCAAAAATTATGGCCAAATGGTGACAGTCAGAACCCTCCCAAGCCATTCCTATTTCAGCCCCCAGTGACACTTCTTTGTGTGATGGCCATACCATAAAGTGTGCCTGTGTACCAGTTCACACATTCATTTAGCTGATGTGCTTTGCGATCAAGCAGTTTGATTTGAATATGGAAGTGGTGCTGATGAAAATGAGTATTACACTACCAGTCCACTGTACTGCACTGCAGATAACAATATCTGCAATTAATTTTATGATGTGCTAAATCCGGATGCGAGTTCCTGGGGCACTCTGATGATTTATCACCTCTGCTTTCAACCTGGGCTTTCCAATACAAGTCACCCAAAGGAAGTACTTCCCTAACACCACCCAAAAAATAAAAAATGGCCAGGTGAATCAGGCCTTGACAAATGTTGCACATGATTCAGAAACTGAAGACAGATGTGTCAAAGGAGAATGCTGCATAGGCTTAAAGGAGGAAATTTAGCCTAATGGAAAGGCAATGAAAAAGAAGCCAAATTCAACAACACAGCCCTGACTTATAGAAGCTTTGGTCATGCAGCAAACATAAGCTTGTAGTCAGTTCAAAAATCGGGTCACTCAGGAAAGCAGTGTCAAGCGGTGGGGGATTCATTTTAAAACTAAAAATATCCTGTTAACAATACCAAGAGAATTGGTGCTACGACACAACTGTGAATCAAGCTTTTACAACAGGAAACGCTAACCCCCTGGAAAACATTCTGCTAACGCATCAAGGAAATCAAGCCAACCTATGGGGAATTGAACATTGTATAACCTACTCCTCACTCTCTCTCAATATTAATAAATTATAAGCCCATATGCTCAGTGCACTGCTCCCAGATGGTGGAAGTGCTAAGCTTCATAATGAAAAGCGGGACTAGTAGAGAAAGTCTGATACGAAAAACAACCGGAAGGGAAGGTGAGGGCAAACACTGATTTTATGAAGTAGCCCCATTAAAGGGTGATCATTGCAATCTCAAAGGCTTGTAAGTGCAATTTTTTATAGCCCACCACTTCTAACAATTCAGGCGCAATGTCTAACCAGGGACAATTAAATCTAATTTTATTGTATCTATAGCAGTGCATGATAGAGATGTCTCTTGGATTCTGAAATCCAACAGCAGCAGACCAAACCTGGTAGAAAGCATAGCTAAAAGATTCACTTTTACCCAGTTAATTAAAATGTATTTATTTTAATTGATTAATGTTGGAATAAGGTGATAGTCAAAGAACGGTTCATGAATAGGATTACCTGTATATAACTAAACATTCCTATAATCAGGAGGTATAAGGAACTTGTTCACAAAGCTGCCAACAGAACTGATTTAGTCAAAGAGTATTTTAAAAATATTTTGAACATCTACATTACTAACTAGTGGCACCAATTCAGCTTTTCAGTTCATAATATACAAATCTACTTAGCCCTTTAACTGGAAAACAGACTTGTCTATCCATGGACTTCCTCTGCAGTCACGGTTTCCATGGTGCCAACCCTCAAATTAGTTGCTGCAGTGTTGCTTTCATCTAGAGCAATCTTCTCATAAGACAGGCAATTTTTTATTAAAAAAAGAGATAAAAGTATGGTAGAAACCTGGACATGCCATTGACGGATGCCTTACTGTAGATGAAACACAGCCAAGACAAGCACATGTTTTCCAGAGAGTTCTCCACATAGCTAAGCTGCGGCTGTCCTTTACATGGTGTAGACCCCGTGATGGCTGACAACACTAGATGATAAATGTGGAACCTTAAAGCTCTTCTAGAGACTCTTCCATTGACCCTGTCAGGGAGAATGATTTCATATTTTTTAAGTACTGAAGGGGGAAAAGAGGCAAAAGGTAATTTAACTGACTTTGATGGTGCTGTTTATGGAGATGATCCCTTTCGTCAGCCTGCCTGTTCATGCAGAGCCTAATGAGGTGATGTCTCTGCTTAGCAGCTGCTTGTCTCCAATCCAAGTCTGAACTACTGTTTGTCTCCCCCCCCCCCCCCGCCCACCTTGCCCCCATTATTAAAGTACTGAGGAAACGGAACTTTAAATTAGTACAAAATTAACACATGGGCTTCAGACCCTGAGAAGTTTGTCATTCCTGTCTTGGTTGCTTATCATTTTGAAGCATAATTTTTTAGACAAAAACTGGACTAGGAACACCTACACCTATCTAAGCAATATTTCCAAGCGCCAATGAAAGTTAACTTGCCAAGGAACTGGGACGTGCGTTTTAGGCGCTGGTCTTGTCTAGACTAGATTATCGTAATTCTCTGACAAATGACATTTCTTCCAGCTGCTTAAACAGCCTTTACTAAAGAGCTGTCTCCTGATGTTTTTCTGTGCTCTAGACTCGCTTCAAAACAAAATTTATTACAAGCATTTTTGCGCTTGTGAAATGCTGCAATTTGAAAGAAACCGATTTTGTAATTCTTTTTTGGATGTATTCCTCACCTTTCTATTATTGTTCCAAAAGAGGCTTTGAGCAGTTTGATGCCATCCAGATTCTTGACTACTAAAACCAGTGCTTTTTTTCTTTAAAAAAATGTTTGGGGGCACTCTCATTTTCCTTTTCATATTGAAATACTGCCTCTGAAAGAGGTCAAACTTAGATTCACAAAATGTTTAGGGATATGTGTCCCCCCAGAGCTACCCTGTGTTCCCTGTATTATATTTTAATACAGACTGTTAATGGGTAAGAATACACTTCAAAATGTTGTGGTAGATCCCTTTTGCAGCAAATGCAATGACTAAAAACAAATAATAATTCACTTTAAAAAGAATCACAGAAATTGTTATCTGCTGACATTGGTGAGAATGGGACGATGGAGGACGAAATGGGACTATTTCAAAATACTGACTTCTCCAATTTGATAATATTTTTAAATGTGTGTGATACCTGTGATGCATTTTAGGCAGAGCAATACTACTGTTTTCCCTGCCTAACCAGTGTATTAATCTTCTCGTAATGAAAAGCTCCAAGATGTGCTTTTTGGAAAAATTATGAATACTTACTTGGCAGTGTTTTAGAGGAAAATTTTAGACAGACTTCAGAGCATAAAGCAACAGACTTGTCACTTGGAGATTAAGCAGTGATGTCATTGAAATAACTTCAGAGGAAAAAATTGTTAAGTAGGGTGATGGGTAAAATATTAGTTTGCTTGTGCAATAATTGGTAGCTGGTGTTCCTGGCTACTGAATATCATTCAATTGTCTATCATGATTGCAACACACTTTTCTAAAATCACATCTTTTTAATTGGCTGGAGGATGAAGTTTGTGTGTGATACATGCATTGCATATTCTGCCTTACCTGTATTTCACAGTTAAAAAATAAAATAGAGGGGCTATAAGCAGCCAAGAAACACTTACAACTACTGTCATCTTTGAACACTTGAGAGTGCATTTGAAATGTAATGGTTTAAAGATAATTCTATCCCTTTCCCCTTTCCATCTTGAAAATTTAATTTCCAAAAGAAATGTGGTCCAATGTGAAGCATATTCAGCAGTATTTGGGTTTTCTCCCTAATAACCAAAACTGCCTTTAACAAATGCACAATTTCAAGTCAGTCTTTCCCATGACTGTGTAAACACTTTAAAAAAGAAAGATAGTAAAAATTAGATTTGGCCGAGGCTGGGTATCATACATAGGCAATGAAATTGTTTTTTGTTTTGTTTCTTCAAATGTAAACTTTTCATCTTCTCCCTAATCCCCATTAACTTGGCTCAGTAAACTCTGCAAGAAATATCCACTTCAACGGGTTTTGGACTGGCCAAGTACTTTAATGATCTGACACATACATCCTGTGATCTTAGGGACTGTATTAATGATAAAATCAGTACAAGGGGAAATCGTCTGCTTGCTTAATGCTCTAAGTGCATATACCCTGAATTACAAATACCAGTCCTAGTCCCTTTCAGTTTCTATATATCATATACAATCAATGCATCAATCATGAAAAGAACCAGCAAGTTCTCAATCATGTACTTGCACTTGTAATAAAGCAGGCAACCCTATATAAAGAAATATGAAATATTCTATTTTTCCTGGTTCTGTTAGAGATATATTATATATTATCACATTTGTCAAGCTTGGTTTTTCCCCCAGATAGGGACGAGGAACCTAAGTGGTGTTTAAAACAGCATTACAATGTGCTCAAGACTGCTAGGAAGATAATTAGCAAAGTCAGTCCTAACAGCTATGATCTCCTGTTTAAGGTGGGAAAGAGTCTGAATTCAGGATCACTGTATGAGGATTAATGTCTGAAATAAAAATGTTTAAACTGCAAAGTTATACAACTCTGCTGATTGTTTATCAGTGCAACTTTTAGACGTCTCTTCATTACAACCATAGAGCAATTTCCAACGTAATAAGAGACATCATGACAAAAACTTTTTTTAAAAATCCCACCAAATTATTGACCAGTTATAAAATAAACACACATAACAGTAGTTCAACCGTGCTATAAAATGTTGGGCAGTCTACCTTTCAGTCCTCAAATCTGTGAGCTGAAGAGATACAGGGACATTTCATTTACCTTCCTACATAGAACACCTGAGGGATACACCAGTGGTTGCTACAGGTGCTGAGGGAGAGTTTGAGGTGTTCCCATTTGGAACACTAAATATTGTGCTTGCCTCCTTGCCAAGAACTTGCCCTCTTCTAAGTTACAGACCACCCTTCTTCATTGCATGCAGTTTCCAAACATCTGCAGCTTGAATAAAGCACCTAATGGTACTCTGTGCAGCACGGTTTCCAGACATGGCTGTTTACAAACCAAACCAAATTCTGGGTGCAGGTGGCCAGAAAACACACACACACAGAATATAGACTCTCAGAATGGGATGAAATATGCAAGAATCTAAGCGATTAAGAGAGAGAAAATGAGACGCGACAGTTTCCTTCAAGGAGCTGGCCTTGAGTGCAAACACGTTTCTCTGGCATTTGTGCAAACAGGCAAGAAAATATCCTTGTTACGTTATCAGTTGTCAGGAAAATCCCTTAATGAGGTCTTAGTTTTCCTCCCAGGCCTTCTCCCTTAGTTCTTTCCTCCCCCTCTCTGCTTGTGGCCTCCACACCCCCACCTACATTGTGAATGGAAGAAAAGTGTCGTCTGAGACGGACTATTATGCAGATTCATGAATTTATAATACGTGCGCGCACACACATACACACACAAAGAGAGAGCCATCAAAATACACTTCCTCTTACTTTTTTTCCACCCAATTGTTCAGAAAGTGAGAGTGCTAAGATACAAGAGCAAGGGAGATAAATATGGCCCACCAAAAAAAAAAAAAAAGTGTTTTCCCACAGTCTTTAGCCTCTTCGGGATGCTAATCCTATTGAGGATATTTATGCCGGCAAAACAATGAAGGGAATCCCAAACACAACCCCAATAGGGCCAGTGCTCCTGCTGGCGGTCCCCCTGGCACAGCAAAGGCACTTTCCAGAGACCAGCTGCCTGTTGCCATGGTAACCTCTTTGCGAAGGGCAGCCCTTGGCACCACACTTAAAATACTTTAGACTCACCACATGCTTAGCCAAAGAAAGGCTGAGAGTTTCCATTTATCTCCTTGGCATCCTGATTAACCTAAAGACAAACTACATCATTGGAGTTTCAATCAAACGCTCCTCCAGCACAGGATGAAGCCTTCCAAGGCTGTATTGACTCAGGAGAGTGATGTCTCTGCTGAATCCGCCGGGACTCCTTTATTGCAGATTAATCCTTCACAAGAGGGAAATCAATATATTTTCTGCTCTGGGTTTTAATAAACACGTTTGACAGATACGGAGAATTATACAGGGTAACCACAAAAAGAGTAAACTGACGGCTCCGATTTCAGCGATAAGCAATAAAAAGAGTATCAGATAAACTTGTAGCTGTGGAATCCTTATGGATATTACTCTAATGTGATTTTGTACTATGTATACACTAGCATAGTTTGTTTGCCCTTTACAGTGGTACCTCGGGTTACATACGCCTCAGGTTACATACGCCTCAGGTTACAGAACCCAGAAATAGTACCTCGGGTTAAGAACTTTGCTTCAGGATGAGAACAGAAATCATGCGGTGGCAGCGGGAGGCCCCATTAGCTTAAGTGGTACCTCAGGTTAAGAACAGTTTCAGGTTAAGAACAGACCTCGGGAACGAATTAAGTTCTTAACCCAAGGTACCACTGTATTTTAAATTTCTTTGCAGGAAAATCTCCCAATCTTATACCCATTTTAACACTTTTAGTCACATGCATACTGAATGGGTGGGGTGAGCAGGCATGACCCCCCCTCTGGTTCATGGCTCCTCACCCCTCGCAGTGTACAATGTGTAGAGATCTGTATTCTGATCAAAGGTGGGGATGGGCATGATCCTGCTACCTCTCCCCACACTGAGTATAACTGTGTTCCAAGGCATGAAAAGGGCTTATATGTAGAGACAAATGAATATGTCAGTTTTTGTTTCCCTTGGTGTTTATTTTTCCAACCATCCAGTTCAGTTTGTCGCATTTCCTCATCAGTTTTTATTTTTAAAAAATAAAACATTGTGACAACGTGGCAGCATTTTACTGAATATTTCTTTGCAAGTAATTTTCCCTGATGTGATGCATTTTTGTCCTCACATTTTTATGTATACTTTCCCCTAAGGCACACATTTTGGGGCTGGAGAACTTCATTGCAAAATTAAGGCATGTGCACATTTCAAAAGATACCTGTGTTTCAGTCTATGTATTGTTGGAAAATGCAAATCAGGTCAATTTGCATTGAAATGTGAACCAAACTGAACTTCTCCGTTTTCTAGCTGCATGTGGGTTGAAACGCTTCAGCAGAACCACACATTATTTTGTCAACTTATGGAAAATAAATATGCCAGTTTTCATCTTCCATAGTTAAATGTGACAGCAACACTGAAAGTCTTGCCAAGTGGTAATGGAAGAAGCACTTTACTACTACATTCATGTTAAGCACTAACCCATCCACACATAGTGGATAAGGACATCTTTGCTGCAGGGAACTGGGCTCGCTCCCCAGTTTTGAGATTTGGAGTCTTCCCCCCCCCCCCGAAATACAGTTAGCAGGCATGAGGTCTCTCTCAAAAAGAAACCTGCTTGAAGAGAAGAGCAAGTAAAAGAGAAGATTGGCAAAAAAAAGGGGGGGGGGAGAAAGAGAGAGAAGCCATTTTGGATCAGACCAAATAAAAGTTCATCTAGTTCAATATCCTTCCCTGCCTCCCCCCAATGTGTTTGTGTGCAGGAGAGAAAGAGGGAAGGAGAGAGAAATCAAGGCTATAACATCTGACTTCCAAATTTGTGGTGCAGAGCCACTGCAATTTATTCTCCTCTCCCCTTTTCTGTCTTTCTTCCCCCAGGTTATAGAATTTCAATCTCAAACCACAGCCTAATTTTGGTATAAAGCCATCAGTGGGTCCCATGTTTTCTTAAGAGACTTGGGAATTTATTGGATAGCCTTCTTGTTGGACCGTGTGTCGAACGAGGCTTGGTTATTTTGGCATGAGGGATATGCTGCAAACATTTAACATCTTGCTTGCTCTTACTCTTTGGCTTGGCAGAAATAGGTGCACCGTTGCCCTGGGGCCTAATCTCTCATTTGTATCCAGTCCAATGGAGCTGCTGAGTTTTCTCCTACTACTGTAGATGCTGCTGCTGAAGTCACAAGAGATAAAGAGGTGAGGGGAATTGAGGGTGAAACCGGATGCGGTGCTAATTGAATCTTTGCATTTAAAATGCAGGTCTTCAAAAAAAATTCAGATAACACCTGCTGGGAAGAGGGTCTGGTCATTATTGGGGTTGCATAACTCATAAATATACCAGCGTAGGAAAAGCAACAAGATTTAGCAAGCTGAACTTCCTAAAGGTCAATAGGAAATGAGCTAAGAAACATTTGCACAGGTCCATAGGATAGATGGTTCTAAATATCCATAGATGTGGAGGTTGATGTTACTGTGGAAATCTGTATAGAGTTCTATATAGATAGAGTAGACCCAATAAAACCAATTCATTGGGTCTCCTCTGAGTATAATTTACATAGATATCACCCCCATTGCTTTTTAATGTTAACTCTTGAACAGGGAGTATCAGGATAATTTGACAGTTTGATTTATGTATCCCCTTTTAATTTTAATACATTTATGGTTTGTGTGTTCTGGCTAAGGAATTTCTTCACCTTCCTTGAATTCACTTATGGTCCACTGGTCTGCAAATCCTAGTGATAAACTGCTTGCTCTTCCTCCAAGGTTGCCATTAGGCGGGAGCAAAATGTTTCTCAAAATACGAATTTCTCTCTCCTTCAAACAAGGGGAACATCTTGATAACAGCCAAATGCACACTACATGTGCACTCCGTTTGTAAAAAGTAAACACAACAATGGAATCATTTGGTTTTAATTTGCTGGCTGGCCTAGAGAGCTTCCCCAAGAGGGGATATGGAAAGCAGCCCATAAATTATCAACAAAGTCTGCACGATTTTAGCTGCATCCCTGCATATGAAGAGCTGCTCATCTGTAATCTCTAACCGTGTCGCCCATAAAAAGATAACATAAACTTTGGCAGCCTTGCGCACTGCCTCAGAGGGGAGGCTCAAAAAGTAGGCATACTGGATTTGACCTGCATAAACTCAGAGCTGTAGTCCATAAGGAGAGCCCAGGTGGAGCAGACAAAAAGCCTATCCCATCCACAGTGGCCAACCAGATGCCTATAGCAAGCCCACTACTTAACAACTTACTTACATTACCCATTTCTACTGTAGTGCTCAGACTTCTTTTCTTGCTCCAAGGCCTGCTTTGTTCCTGGTGGTCCCTGAAGTATGGATGAGGACACTCTCTCTCTCTCTCTCTCTCTCTCTCTCTCTCTCTCTCTCTCCTACCCCAATCCCAAAGATTATTGCTTTCTCTGAGTCTAAAAGTCAATTGCTTCTGCTGGAACGATATTGTTGTAAGGCTGGAAGTTTGGACAGGAGAGGATTAATGGATTTCAGGAGTAGACTACTTTCCTTTCAGAAAAGAGGAACATGTCTCAGATGTCAGAAAGCTGACGGGACTTAATTCGCTCAACAGCTCATGGCTTTCAGCTTCCCTTGCTATTATTATGAATAATATTTTTAAGAGCGGATTTCATGTACCCCTATTCTCGATAGAACATCTTCCTTACTTTTATGAAGCTCGCACACACACACAAGTTAATTAAAAGCCCACAAAGACAACATTTCAATGTCCAAAATAAACATCAGAATGAAACACCTTCCCACTTGGTATTTTAGCCACAGACAATGCAAAAGAATACAAGAAAGCAAGCATCTCTGAAATATGTCACTTCTAAGCTACTCAAGGGTCAAAATAAGTGCCTCATTATGGTGGCAACTTAGGATTTAGGATTCAGGACCTCTCATATCCTAAACATTGCATAGTATTTTACACAATTATTTATAAGTAGTGAGAAACATGACTAATGATGGGGATCTGCTTTGGTATGGAATACCTACGCTGATCGTTACATCTGAATTCCCACACTGATCTAATTAAAAACAAGTGTGTGTGTGTGTGTGTGTGTGTGTGTGTGTAACTATTATGCATAGAACCATCATGAGTAAAGTCAAAGATAAAACTTTTAACACAGTTAAGGGTAGGTTTTTGAAACAAAAATGTTTTCAGCAGGCATCTGAAATATACAGCGAGGGCACCAGCCTAATGTCAATAGACATGGAGATATACAATATGAAGATGCCCAACAAATCTCTCATTATTTAAATTAAGTGCCCCTTTTAAAGCCAAAATCTTCACAAAACCAGATGGGGAATGAACCCCCCTCTTCATCAATAAGCACAAGCCTTCTGTGGTGTCTTAACATTCATCTGCATCATCCATCCATCTTCCATACACCCTCCTCTGGCTGCAGCAGCTGTGACATAGTATCTGGGTGCCAATCTTTTAAAAGCTGTGCCATTCTCTTGGTTGTGGGTTTAGAGTCCTTTGCATCCAATCCAACACTGCAGCCTTCTGCAGTCTGCTATTATTATTTTTCTAGCTCACACTTTAAAAAAGAATAAAAAAATGCTAGCAACATTCCAGAAGTTTCCCTTTTAAACTAAGAGGACTGCAACACATTTCAAAGTATACAGATAGCTCATGTGGAAATAAATGACTGAGAATACGGTCTACATAACTAAACACTTATTTAATACGACCAGCACTTCTTTCTTCTCATCCACCCTCGAAGCAACATGGTGAACTTGGCCGTGATTCTTGCTATTAGTAAAAGTCTCCTTGTTATGATGGGAAATAGGTATTGGTGAAGGGCCTGTACTCCCCAAATAGGCTAGATGATGCGGTGTGTTACCAAAGGATGATAAATCAATTCAGTGTTGTGCCTCCCAGTATTAAGTGTAGAAGCAGGTTGTGTTCTCATCAAAAGGTTATCCCCAAGAGTGGGATATTGATCAGGGCTCCCCTGGTTCCTCCTCCTCTGCTGAACCTAACACAGCCACCGCTAATATTTAGCATTAACAATGTATGGATTTCTAACATGGTACTTATATGCAATCCATGAGAGACAAGCTACTAAGAACACATGAACCAGGCCAAAGGCCTTTCTAGTCCAGCATCCTGTTCTCACAGTAGTTAGCCAGATGCCTATGGGAAGGTCACAAACAAGGCACTCATGATTCCCAACAACTGATATTAAGAGGCACTGTGGTCTAAACTACTGAGCCTCTTGGGCTTGCCGATCGGAAGATTGGCGGTTTGAATCCCCATGACAGGCTGAGCTCCTGTTGCTCTGTCCCAGCTCTTGCCAACCTAGCAGTTTGAAAGCACGCCAGTGCAAGTAGATAAATAGGTACCGCTGTGGCAGGAAGGTAAATGGCATTTCCGTGCACTCTGGCTTATGTCACGGTATTCCGTTGCACCAGAAGAGGTTTAGTCATGCTGGCCACATGACCCGGAAAGCTGCCTGTGGACAAATGCTGGCTCCCTCGGCCTGAAAACGAGATGAGCACCGCAACCCCATAGTCACCTTTGACTGGACTTAACCGTCCAGGGGTCCTTTACCTTTTACCTGTTAAGAGAGACACTGCTTCCAACAAATTCCATAGAGGACGATTCACGAGCAGGTCCCAATGTGGTTGCAATTATTTACAGTTATTAAAAACGGTCAAAACAAATCACAGGAACAAAGTGGGTCCTAAAAACACACATCTCTCGCGTCAGGGTAAAGAGGCGCATTGTCGGAATTCGCTGAAAGCTGCATGGTGAAGGTGTCAGAAAAAGCTCTGAGGGGATGGAAATCCACAGCTCAGGGGCTTCCACAGAGAATGACATCTCTGGTGGGCAAACATAAGTAGCAGAACTTATAAACCCCGATGCTGTGTGAAAAAAGTACTTTCTTTAATCTGTCCTGAATTTTCCACCATTCTGCTTCATTGGACGCCCCAAGTTTTGTATTATTAAAGAGAAAGAAAAACTTCTATCCTCTTTCTCTACACCACATAATTTTATATACCTCTATAAACTGCAGCATTGTAATATCATACCCAGGCCATGTCATCCCCACAGGTACTCATTAAAAAAAAGGGGGGGGGGATAAGTTTCAACAGCTTTCAAGAATAGAGACAAGCTTGCATCTTATCAGCTTGTATCTTCTTTACTTTAATGAGCTCATATTATAGACATATAATCTGCAGCCTTTAAGGTAAAACTAGCCAGTTTTGAGGTAGAAGTGGTTTTTCACACGTCACAAGGTAGGTGTTAATGCTGTTGGGATTCATTCTGCCCGCCATAAATGGAAGTTGAAAGGAGATTGGTAAGCAAGGCCATTATTAATACCGGAGGGCTGGCAATGAGGCAGCTTCAGTAGCTTCTTCTCAGAGGTGTGAGGATTGGATTAAGGCATCCTGTCATTTCTGCTTCATTAGATATATTGCTTGTTTGTCGGCAGTTTCCATGGTCGGTTAAGCAGCGGGAACCCAGGAAAGAAATATGAGGGATTACTGGGGGGGGGGGGGGATTGTTGGAGGCAACCAGATATTCTTTGTCCATGTGCATTGGTGGTGGTGGGGAGAGAAAAGGGCAATTGCCCCCACAGATGAACCATAACCCCCAGATTCTCAGTTTTCATTCGGAATTTCTTCTTCTTCTAGCATTTGTACAGCTTGAGATACAAGACCATATGTATGGCAATTATCTTCTCACTTCTTAAAAACGAGACATCAAGCATGCTCCCACCTTTCAGTATTTTACTTCCCTCCCCCTGAAAAATTCCTGCAGATGCCCATGCTTTCTGCATGACAAATACACCACCACAATTCTAATTTGTTTCAATAATCTGATCTGCCAGATGTAACATAGATTTGTGCTGTGGGGTTGGGGGAAGACGATGAAAACTAAGAGTATGTATTGGGCTCTGAAAAGCAAACAGGTCTAGCGCCCAATATGACAGAACCGATCATCAACTTCTAAGCTCCGTGGACTAGATCATCTGGTCACTCTAGAGAAAAGCAGGTGAAAAAAATCTTAGGAGGCTTGGAGAAAGCAACAGAGACAGAGCACTACAGTAGAAATGGGTTGTAGAAATAGTGTTTAAGGATCATGAGAGGTCAGGTTTCTCCTCCTCAGTTGTATGGTTCATCAGAAATAGCCATTCTGGGGTATATAGAAAGTGGGCAACCATTCAGTGGAAATAAGCAATAGATTCAACTCATGGCAATAGGCTACATTTCCAGGGTTGCTGAGAGAAATGTAGGTTGTTTGACAAACCAAAACATCTGAGAGGGAGGTGGGCAACATGGCAAGATCATGTTCAGCACATTCAGAACTGCGACTGTAGGAGAAAGTGATCTAGAAGTGGCTGGATTGGGCTTCTTGAGGAGCAATTGGCCTAGGAGTTGCTGTTCTTGGAGAAGAAAACCAGCTCTCATCCCAGCTGAAATGGCAAGGAAACACCAGATACACTCTAGACAGCACCACAACTGGAACAGGAAGTGCAAAATAGAGATCATATGAAAACAGAATGTTCTTCAACATACTGGAGTAATTAATCTTTTTAGGTATTCTGGCTAGGGAGAAGGAATCCAGATTATAAGGGCTGGTATATTAGTCAGACCTGAAGGATACATAAACATTTTTTTAAAGAAAGTAATAATCAGAATCCTCCCCCCCCCCCAAAAGCAAATATAATTATTTGAAAGCCTTCATGAGAACAATACCTTCTCCTCTTTCCCTCCCCACCCCCCATAGCACACAGCACACCTCTAAAATTTGCTCTGTTAGGTTGGGGGACTCTTCAGAACAGAGTTTGAAAGGTGCACAGGTGGAGAGAAGAGAAACCAGAAGTCCCATTGGGCAAGCAGATTTCCATTGCACGGGCAAGCTCACACCATTGGAAGTTGCTCAGTCTATTGTTAGCATGGCTTACACCATCATTTTAATTCCAGCTGCTCCCAAGTATTCCAGATCTGAAAGTATATCCCTTGTTTCAGAGTCCTTCCATTGATTTCCCCCCACCCCCTAACATGCACTCTAATATACTGCATAATCTTACTAGATTATTTGCTTGTTAGGTGTTGCTCCATCTATAGACAAGAGTTAGGTTACATTGCATCTGGATAATCAGCTTTAATGAATGGGTGATGTTTAATTCAGAAACGCTGGCGGAAATGACTACGGACACGTAACGTACTACTTAATATTTCCATTTCTCAACTTTCCCAAATCCTTGACACAATAAAATTTATTACTCGCCTACCTAACAAATTACTGCCTAGCTGGCATTTCTCATCTTCCGGTGCCAGTGAAGGGAAACAATGAGACCTACTTAACATAAGAAGTGCCTGCTAGATCAGGCCAGAGGTCTAGCTAGTCCAGCATGCTGTTCCCACAGTGGCCACCTAGACACCCTTGGGAAGCCCACAACTAGGACCAACATTACTCAACCCTCCTGTGGTTCCCAGCAATTAATATCAAGTACCTGGATGCAAGGCTTATATCTGACGTCTTCTCCGTGTGCATGCCTATAGCACTTTCATGATTTGTATATTAAGGATATATATATATATATATATATATATATATATATATATATGCAGGTTTTGGTGTCCTCGGGTGTCTTCCCGTGTAAAAGTTGGGGTGTCTAGGCGACGTTTCAACGAGGTCTCACTCGTCATCTTCAGGCTGGTGCTTTCGGCTTCTTGTTACTGGAACAGAGCAGGATCTCAGTGTTTGAGTTCCTATAAATACTGTTGAGGGGTGTGGTGTATAGCCTCCAATGTTCTGGGCCGAGAGGAAGTTCCCAGGCTAGTGTGCCTTTTCTTCTTTTGTTCCTTAGTTGCTTGAGGGATATCTTGAGTGATTTCTTGAGTGATATCCTGAGTACCACTTAGGTGGGTCATTAGGTGTGGATTAGTTGCTAAAGCCTTTGTGTCTTGACCTCTTGAACTTTGTGAAGAGTTTTTCTGAGAAGATGGCTGTAGTTGTGCTCTGGCTTGGCTTCGTGTATAGGGGCGAGCTGTGGTTTTGTGGCCTGTGCCAGCCAGATCTGTGTAGGGATTGCAGGGGGGTGCAGCATCCGGAGGTGCCATCATGGTTTGGCTACTGGATGGTGTCTGTAATTTATCTGTGGAGAGGGTCTGGGTTTGGGTCTGGTGTGGTTGATTGGTGATGGCGTTCTGTGTGCCTCTGGATCTGGTGTCAGTTTTTGTGGGGAGGGCTAATTTCCAGATGTCTGGCAAGCGGGATGTGTCGTCACGCTTGTTCATGTTGTGAGGGTGTTTCTCTATCTCGATGGCTTCCATGATTATTCTCTTGTGGTGATGTTCCATGTTAGAGAGCAATTTGGAATCTGCAAAATTAATTTCGTGTCCTGTTTCTTTCCTCTCTTTTCCAACACATGAAAGAAACAGGACACGAAATTAATTTTGCAGATTCCAAATTGCTCTCTAACATGGAACATCACCACAAGAGAATAATCATGGAAGCCATCGAGATAGAGAAACACCCTCACAACATGAACAAGCGTGACGACACATCCCGCTTGCCAGACATCTGGAAATTAGCCCTCCCCACAAAAACTGACACCAGATCCAGAGGCACACAGAACGCCATCACCAATCAACCACACCAGACCCAAACCCAGACCCTCTCCACAGATAAATTACAGACACCATCCAGTAGCCAAACCATGATGGCACCTCCGGATGCTGCACCCCCCTGCAATCCCTACACAGATCTGGCTGGCACAGGCCACAAAACCACAGCTCGCCCCTATACACGAAGCCAAGCCAGAGCACAACTACAGCCATCTTCTCAGAAAAACTCTTCACAAAGTTCAAGAGGTCAAGACACAAAGGCTTTAGCAACTAATCCACACCTAATGACCCACCTAAGTGGTACTCAGGATATCACTCAAGAAATCACTCAAGATATCCCTCAAGCAACTAAGGAACAAAAGAAGAAAAGGCACACTAGCCTGGGAACTTCCTCTCGGCCCAGAACATTGGAGGCTATACACCACACCCCTCAACAGTATTTATAGGAACTCAAACACTGAGATCCTGCTCTGTTCCAGTAACAAGAAGCCGAAAGCACCAGCCTGAAGATGACGAGTGAGACCTCGTCGAAACGTCGCCTAGACACCCCAACTTTTACACGGGAAGACACCCGAGGACACCAAAACCTGCATACCTATACCCGTGAAAATCTACGAAAGCATATATATATATATATATATATATATATATATATATATATATATAATAGTAACATTTGCTCTTCATTTCATTTCTCATTGTAAAGGCAGAAGGTAGCTCTACATTGCTTCCTAAAAAATTGGTAATAGAAGCCTCCACCCTCAGGGGTATTTATTCTAGAATTAGAACAATTTTATTCCATGATACGGTCCTTTTGCTTGCTTCCCCTGCTTCAAACGAGAAAAAAAGCTAGGGAGCAGTCATTTTAAAGTGATTATTCCTAAGCTATCCTGGTTCGCTAATGGTCACTTAAGCATCAACTCACACTAAAAAGGTATTAAAGATCCATTACTCACACACAGCACATACATGGTTTCAAGCTGGAGTGGGACTCTGATCTTACCCCTGAGGGATAGCTCAATCAGTAGAGCATGAGACTCTTAATTTCAGGGTTGCAGGGTCAAGCCCCACATTAGCTGAAAGAATCCTGCATTGCAGGGGGCTGGACTAGATGACCCTCATGGTCCTTCCCAGGTCTGTGATTCAAGCAAGCCTCAAGGCCCAAGGCCCTTCCTTTCAACAGCTACGTGTTGAGCACTGTTTTCCGTAAAGGCACTCCTGTTCATAGCCACTCGCTTGTATACCACAGGGGTTTTGTGCAGCCAGGAACTCTGCCTCACTGGGCATCATGATCACACGAAGCCCCTATAATATACAAGCAGCTGTTTGTACATAGGGTGTTCCCTTGCAGAAAACTGTGCTCAACATGCAGACATTGAGAGGTTGTGTTGTGTTATGTTTTATTTATAGACTGCTTTGGGGGAAACCCTCCCCAAAACCCAGTGAGTATCAGATCAATACAGAAGACTGCTACAGTAAAAGTACAACCAATCCAAACAATATAAAATAGTAAAATCACACAAATACCCACTAGGCACCCTGGGTGTGTTTGTGAGCTGCATTCATGTTTTTACCACAGGTGTAGCTCTCTACCAGTCTATCACTTGGAAGATAAACTAACTCACCTCTCTCCCCAACTGCTCCAAACCGAACAACCAAAGGGAGTGTCCTTTTTCTTGTCATACGCCAAATGGGTTCTCTCTCTCTCTCTCTCTCTCTCTTCAAGGCTGCCCCACTGCTGCCAATAACCCACCAACAGCAGCCTCCAAACAGGCCTCAGTCACCCTTGATAACTGGCTACAGCTGTGGCAGATTTCTTGCTCTTCACCATCAGCTGGCGAAAGCTGCTGGCTCCCTCACCAGATGGAGCAGAAAAGGCTTGGGGAGGCTAAGATTGGTATCTACCCCAGCCAGGAATACAACTTTAGGTTTCAAGCTGCCCTCCTCCAGCTTGAAACCATGAGTACTCTGCATGCAAGACAAATCCTATGGAGTGTCTCTGAAGCCATTGGCACAGCCATTCTCATAGTTCAACAAGCTACTTTTAAAACTGAACAGTCACTTGCCTGTGGCTAGTGAGGACCGCTGGCAAGAAAGCTGCATTCACCTGTATGCCATTTCTTTGGATCACAACCTTAAGAGTCACAGAAGTGAACCAATAAGCTGAAGACACTAAAACAGCTTACTCAGCGCTGTCTTTGTGACTCTTTACTGCATCCATTGTAGCATACAAAAGGCATATTTCATATAAAGTACTTTTTAAAAACACGACAATTACTTTCAACTCCCGTGGCTTAATATAGTGTAGCGATTGAGCTTCTGCATCAGGGTTTGGGATGAAAGCATTCAAAGAGAAGCAGGGGAAAAGGCAGAATTGGAACAGTAAGGACATTGTTGAAATGACAAAAAGCTTATTACCAACGAACTGTATGCGATTTGCAAGCTTTAACATGCCCCCTGGTGGCACACCCACATAGCCTGTTATTTTATTTTATTTTGTCTGATGGAGCACAATTTATGTAAAAGCACCAGGACTGATCATTTTAGCTTTCAGCGCTTTACAAAGTGTTCCGATTGACTTGATTACTACAATAGCATTCCCTTGCAGTTATTGTAGCATATAAGCATTCAGGGACACTCTGCCTTCAATTAAGTCTGAGGATAACATTTGTGGCTTCCTTACACAGAGGAGGTAAAGGTAAAGGTACCCCTGCCCATGTGGACCAGTCGTGTCCGACTCTAGGGTTGTGCGCCCATCTCACTTAAGAGGCCGGGAGCCAGCGCTGTCCGGAGACACTTCTGGGTCACGTGGCCAGCGTGACGAAGCTGCTCTGGCGAGCCAGCACCAGCACAGCACACGGAAACGCCGTTTACCTTCCAGCTATAAAGCGGTACCTATTTATCTACTTGCACTTAAGGGTGCTTTTGAACTGCTAGGTGGGCAGGAGCTGGGACCGAAAGACGGGAGCTCACCCCGCCGCGGGGATTCGAACCGCTGACCATGTGATCGGCAAGCCTTAGGCACTGAGGTTTTACCCACAGCGCCACCCGCGTCCCTTCAATGGGACTTACTCCTTGGTAAATGGGCCTAAGACTACAGCTGCATTTATTTCTGTATGTAGACTCTGAAGTTATTTCAAGTACCATATTTTTCGCTCTATAAGACGCACCAGACCACAAGACGCACCTAGTTTTTGGAGGAGGAAAACAAAGGGGGGGGGGGATTCTGAATCTCAGAAGCCAGAACAGCAAGAGGGATCACTGTGCAGTGAAAGCAGCAATCCCTCTTGCTGTTCTGGCTTCTGTGATAGCTGTGCAGCCTGCATTCACTCCATAAGATGCACACACATTTCCCCTTACTTTTTAGGAGGGAAAAGTGAGTCTTATAGAGCAAAAAATACGGTACTTGGTTCTGACTCCATCTCTCTGCATTTCCTTTGTTTTTCTTCCCCTTTGTGCATTCAAAAACATCACCCTTCTTGCTGTGTATTATCTGATCTTAGATTGTGAGCTTCAGGGCAGGAAAACATGTTTTAAATTTTATTGGATGATATCACACCATCGTAGGCACTTTAAAAATAAAATATGAGAGGATGAGGATGATAGCAATTATGCAAGGCACGTAATTTAGGGATGAATCTTTTGCCTTAAAACAGGTTCCTGTGCCATAGATGAAGCCCAGAAAAACGAGGTGTATGGAGAACAAAACAAACTCTTTTTTAAAATGTACTGATTCATCAAACATCTTCTTTCTTGAAGACAGTTATTGTCCTAAGGGACAGAAACACATAATTAAAGGAGATTATAGCTATTAAGAGTCCTCATACATTCAGAGGAAATGAGGCAAAAATGAAAAATATCAGGAAGACAATTACGCATAGGTTGTATCCATAAATCCTTCAACTAAAGGAAGTCATCATGTAGCCTTAATGAATGCTGTCCATTTCTGCTTCCATTTTAAATAAATCAGGTATTGTTTACATTAATCCAGAAAACAGCTTGCGATGTCAACATAAACAAAATCCACAACACAATGAAGGTGAAAAAGCTTAAGAAAGCTTGCACTTCCTATATGATGAAAGACCTATACAACACTATCTCCATAAACTACCCTACATGGGCAGAAAATATACATGCTAGGAAGAATGGCAGGGGGCAACCATGTGACGCTGGCAATAACAGATAAAGTGGACTGGGCATTTGTTTCATTTACTGCTTATTTTGAATGTCTCAAGCATTGTGCTCTGTAGTCCAGATTTCTTTGTGATTTGTGATGATCCGCTTACAAATCACAGTCACAGTGTAGGGACCATTCAGATATCCTGCTCAAAGAGCAACTGCATTAAAAAAACAACGCCTATAAGAACTTCTTTAAAAGTTAATTTATCCATCTTCAAGGTCCACAATGCCCTTTGGCTAAATGGGTAGGAATGCTTTGGGGGCAGCTTTTGTGAAAGACTGAAGGGTGGTCCGACATTTAACTCAAAGGTCATGAATACGAAACGGAATTGAGTTTGCCCTGAAACCAGACATATGCCACTCAAACAGCTGCCAAACAAGTGTCATTAATGTGTCTACTCCAGAGCTTTCCAAATTTCTCATACTGGTGACACACTTTTTAGACATGCATCATTTTGAGACACAGTAATTCAGTTTTACTAGCAAACTGGAGGTTAAACCCTTTTCTAGCCCCAGGAGCAGCATGGGGAGCGTTCACATGACACACCTACATACTGCAGCCGTTGTGACACACGGTTTGGAAAGCTTTGGTCTGCTCAATTACACTGGGTTTTAGTGTTTATAAAGCCTATATAGCCAATCAAATGGTAGAGGATGCAAATTGATATATTTATAGATACTTAGTGGCTCAAACCCTGACTCAAATATAAAGCTCACTAGATGAATTTGTGCCCAACTAAATTAGAGTACAGTGGTACCTCTGGTTACGTACTTAATTCATTCCGGAGGTCCATTCTTAACCTGAAACTGTTCTTAACCTGAAGAACCACTTTAGCTAATGGGGCCTCCTGCTGCCGCCGCGCCGTGGGAGAACAATTTCTGTTCTCATCCTGAAGCAAAGTTCCTAACCCGAGGTACTATTTCTGGGTTAGCGGAGTCTGTAACCTGAGGCATATGTAACCTGAAGTCTATGTAACCCGAGGTACCACTGTATACCCACTGAAATTAATAGATCTAAACTAAATTAAACCCATTTAATCCAATGGGTTTACCCTAGTTGAATTCAACTCAGTATGCTTTGTTAAAATCTACAAATAGGCAATTCTACCCTGTCAGTTTTTTTGATCATGTTCATTAGGCAAAAGTTTAAATATGGAAGTTATAAAGGGGGGGATGGACATGAAGAAACTACCCATCACATGTACCTTATCACAGTCTTTGAATGTTGTGGGTTTGTTAACACAGTTCTTGGGGTCTGAAGTTTTGACACCTGGAGGGCACGACATTGGCTACCCCCACTCATGCAAACAATTTTCTGGGAGGAGGAGGTTGATTCCAGTTTCTTCCTCCTTTCTTCAACTGATCTTCACTTTTATTACTCCCAAAGTGGGAACCCCAACAACCTGTTTAGCAAAGCAAATGTGCACTGCAACAAATAGGAATGGCATCTCTGAGTCTGCAAGTCATACTGAGTATTGTTTAATCAGCAATGTGCCGGTAAGTAAATTTCAGGTGCACTGCTGTATTCTTATAGCCTGTTCTATCAGACATAGACACAGAAATTGATAAAAGGATTTCTATGAAAATTAGGTTCCCAATCCAATTAAAAGCATATGTTCACATTTACAGCTGTGTACTTTACAATTTTAATAAAACAAAGAACCTAAGTATGAGTGAGAGCAACAGTGCCGGATATACAACTATAATGGCAGTAGTAGGGACAGTTCTGTGTTTTGAAGATAAAAAAAGCATTTTTAATGAGATTTTATATATATATATATAGAAATGGAATTCTAGAATTTTGCAATGAACACAAATAGGCATTACAAATACAAAAAAGTGGGATGTACATCAAGGTACAACATCAACCTGCTGCTTTATTTAAAGTAATCTCTTTGGTAATTTGACCACAAACCTAACCTTGGCTTCAATTCCAATATTTCCAGAGTAACAATTTAATTACAAAAACCAAACCTCCATGTTTCTTGGTATTTAAAGACTACTACACATTCTTTAAAGCAAAAATTAAAAATTGCAGTGACTCTCTAAAGCTACAGTGCATAGGTTTACGTTAGATGGCTTTGTATGTCATATAGTACAGATTATATAAAGTCCACAAGCCAGAATAAAATGGGTTTTGCTATTGGATTCACTGGGACAGAAACAGGCTTAATTCCAAGCACCATAGTTTAACTGTGTTCTGGAACAGAGCAGCATGCAACTGCACATTTTAGCCTCCCTTTTGTGGAACTTACACACATTTCACCATAGCTTTGATACATGTCAGCACCCAAGTGACTTCAAATATTCTCCCTAAGAGGAAACTACAAAGACCTACAGGAAAAATTGTGTTCAGACCATTTATGTACTTCACACCATGTACACTTTTCAGAATGCAAGGAAGGGATCATGATAGCAAAATAAAACAAAGGGCCTTTATATTCTGCCAGACCCTTGGCAGAAAGGTGAAAAAAATGGTATTTTCTTTTAAGATAAGCCAGTGGATTCATTCATATAAAGTGCCTCCATTTTCAATAGGCATATCAACACAAGGGCATACAATAGGCAGTTGTGCAATAAGATACAGTGCTGGAGAACACCTCAAGAACTGACACCTCAGCTTCTGAAGAGCAACATTCGCTCTGCACACGCCTGCCCCACTAGAGTTGCATATTGTCGAACACTTTCTTCATCGCTTGGCCCCTTCCTCCTCCTCTTGTACACACTGTAGCGCATGGCTGTTCTCTTATGCAGAATCCGAACCTGACCCAATTCCTTCACATTCCCTTCGTCAACTGTAAGAAAAGAAATATGGGCGTATTAAAGCAGCGGCCAGATGAACAGGAAGCATTTGTTGACAAATGAAGTAGTATCAAAATGCGAAATACCTTATATTTAGATACTGATATGGTGATACAAGACAACAGCGTTGTTTTTTAGAAAGCGTATCATTAGGTGAAAATTTAAAGGAACTGACCAAGTTCCACTTGAAGATGAAAGAGGTGTGTGGATTTTGGTTGCTCTTCAGAAATCAAGAATGAATGTCATCAGTTGTGTTATCACACCAGGATTCCTACAAAATTCCTCTGCCTATCCAAGTTTTGTGCATGTACAAGAATCCAGATACCAGAGAGCATCTACTTGTTCACTGTTCCTACCAAGCAGCAGGCAAACTATGTTAGATTTAAATGGCAGCTGGAAATTAAAATCAGTTTTCATATGCAAATAATCCAAAATCACTTTTGTTTTTGGTTTTAATTTGCCATGTTTGGCATCTGGCTGAGATGGTTTGGGGAAGAATATATGGCTGCTACAATACTACATGATCTTTGTAAATTCCTTCAAAACTACAATAGAAAAGATTTATTGTTATAAGCTTACGGTACATAGGAAGACCTCAGAGTCACAAAAATGTCTACTGTAAATGCATTACATGTCTGAAAAATAAGCTCACCTGGAGCGTTGTCTACATGCTGTTTCCAGGACACATAAAAACTTAACATTTAAAGCCAGTATTATTTTAATGTTGGTCGAAAACCTACACTAGGGTCACAGCATTTTAACTGAAGTAACTCTTTTGCCCCCCTCCAAAAAGGAACTAATTCTGTTCCAGATCTAGATAGGTAGCTGTGTTGGTCTGACAAGGAAGGAAGGAAAGTAAGTAAGTCCAGTAGCACCTTCGAGACCAACTAAGTTTGTTCTGGGTATAAGCTTTCATGTGCATGTACACTTCTTCAGATACACTGAAACAGAAGTCACCAGATCCTTATATATAGGTGAAGGGTGGGGTGGGGTTTTTCTCAGAAGGGTAGTAGGAGATGGATGATTGACTCAATGGATATGGTAAACCTGTTGACAGCTGTTAATGACTGCAATTAGTCCTACAGGAAAAAGCAATGGATAGTGTGCAGATGACCAAAAAAAGCTTTAGCACATGGGTAGGCAAACTAAGGCCCAGGGGCCAGATCCGGTCCAATCGCCTTCTAAATCTGGCCCGTGGACGATCCAGGAATCAGTGTGTTTTTACTTGAG
Source organism: Podarcis muralis (assembly GCF_964188315.1). NCBI lineage: Eukaryota > Metazoa > Chordata > Lepidosauria > Squamata > Lacertidae > Podarcis > Podarcis muralis. Next base: position 54,179,026 of record NC_135660.1, read on the forward strand.
TAGAATGTGCCCTTTTATTTAAAATGCATCTCTGGGTTATTTGTGGGGCATAGGAATTTGTTCATCCCCCCCCCAATATAGTCTGCCCCCCCCCACAAGGTCTGAGGGACAGTGGACCGGCCCCCTGCTGAAAAAGTTTGCTGACCCCTGCTTCAGCATGTGAAATGAGAGAATTATTGCTAAAGCTGATTACAGAGAATGATCAAGTAGCTCAGGTATGTAAGTTATCATGCAATAATTTTCCCGGTGACAGAAATGGCTGCATTATTGTATGGTAAAAGCTCTGACATTAGCACAAAGCTGCATCTGTCAGTATGAAGGGTTCAGATTTTAAAAAATGCCGACATCACCTATTCCTTCATTAACACCTGAAGATAGTTTCTGCTTATGATCATTTTCACACTATCTGCTTCAGTGTTGATACCTATATGTTAAACACTGCATCATTGACCAATATCTATTCATTTTGTCTAGAGACACCATGCTCCAATTCACTTCTTCATTAATAATGGCTGGCACTTGTTTCACATACAACTGAAGTTGCAAATGCTGATTTGTCTTGTTCATAGCTTTCTGAAATCCATTAAGCCTTCTGAAGTGTAGCCAATATTTCTCCAGTGCTCTGTCAGGGTTTTACTTTTTCTGTTCTTCTGCTTCCGGTTCTACACTCTCATTGGTGACATTTGCAAAGGAAAACACGTTCAGGTTCAGCTCCAGAATAGGACATAAACATAAAGTGAGTTTTTAACTTCTTAAAAGGAAACGGAAGACTTATATTTACAACACCTTTAGGCAAAATATTAGTTGTAACCTGAACAGTTCTGGCGCCAACCTGCATCTTTAAACAAACACCCACACGGAGACTTTATTTCAGGACTGCTCATTACTTTTAAATCTAATTCGTTTTATTGAACCCTGAAACCTGATACTGGAGGGACATTCCTTTCTGCCTTACATTGCTCCTGGACTCAGAGTTTATTTCCTGAAGTGGATGCTGCCGCACATCTACCTTGTTTTACTTGCCTACGTTCTCCATGGCTGGCTTCAGTTCTGTGCCACTAGTTGAACATGGAAGGTATGCACACATTTCCTTCTCGAAGCAAGATATAAATCATGCCTCTGCTGGAATGAGAACCATCTTAGCTATAGTATAAATAAGCATATTAAGCATAATAAACTATCAAACCGGGATTTTTCCTTCGCCAGCCAAATCACAGTTTTGTCTCTATTCGGATTCTGGGCATAACTCTGCAAATAAATGAAGCCTCTAAAATCTTCTGCAGAGTTTTTTTGCGATTGATATTTTGACAGGTGGGCAGGACCTGTCATAATGATGTAAGGTGATTGACACCTGTTAAAAGTTCAAAGACATGTTTTTGGTGCCAATGAGCTGATAGGCACTGGAAGCAAGCCTTCAAAGGAGCTCCCTGTTAACTGTGATCAGCAGCTATAGGCAGTCTGTTTGGAGAAAGCCTGTTTGATTCAAACTGAAATGCTCCACATGGAAAAAAAATTCCCATCTGCAGACATCCTGAAATGGAAACATATCCCAACTTAAATGGATATTTAGGGTTTAGTGCTAACACTTAAAGCATACTGGATTTTTAGCACACTTCGTGTGTTAATTGATTACTAGTGGCAGGATGTATGCGTTATCAACAACTGTTTTTTGTGCATGGCCACTACTGGTGCTGGAGTGGATGGTGCACAAAAGCTGAAGCCAAAATAAAGGCTAAATGTGTTATTTTTTTAAGGTGCCACAAGACACTATTGTTTCTTCATGGTGTTGAATGTTAAGCACCAGTCTCAGCTTGCTTGCTATTTTATGCTTTTTGGTTGGTCCTAAAAGTTAAAATTCCTGCCAACCTAGCAGTTCGAAAGCACATCAAAGTGCAAGTAGATAAATAGGTACCGCTCTGGCGGGAAGGTAAACGGCGTTTCCGTGCGCTGCTCTGGTTCGCCAGAAGCAGCTTAGTCATGCTGGCCACATGACCCGGAAGCTGTACGCCGGCTCCCCTGGCCAATAAAGCGAGATGAGCGCCGCAACCCCAGTGTCGGTCACGACTGTACCTAATGGTCAGGGGTCCCTTTACCTTTACCTAAAAGTTAAAATATGCTTTTCATGTGTGTGTGAGCGCGCACACATGTGTGTTTCCACAAATCCAGTTCAGTACTTAAAAGGGTAAGTAATAAATTGATTAGGAAACTTTGAGATAGTTTTCTAACTCCAGTCTTTTATGATTCTACTCCACATAAATGTAAATTTAGGAATAAACTTTGTGATCAAAACTCTGCTATAAAAAACTACTTATCAAAGTATGATTTATGCTGTCTGTCAAAAAGAGCCTTTACAGTGTAGCTTTTAGTCAACACTAAAGCAATCTCAGAGACTCTTTGTAAAAACTTAAAAGATGTAAGTAAGTACCTCTGTCACCACAATAGCACAAGTAATTTACTCAGTTTGAAGCTGGCTAATGTTCCTGTGCCAAAAGTCAATCACAGGAGAAAAGCATTCACTTTATTCCTTTTAACCCTTAAAGTAGGGTGGCTTTGACTGGATTAAAGAAAGCATAAAAACCAAACAGGATCTGCTGCTGTTTAAAGAAGGCAAAGTATGACATAAGAG